>NC_034424.1:2249310-2260721 GCF_002078875.1 Numida meleagris | reverse complement strand
TGTTTGGTGGATGAAGAGTTGGTTGGATGGTCGTAGCCAGGGGGCTGTGGTCAGTGGGTCTGTGTCCAGGTGGAGGTCGGTCAAGAGTGGTGTTCCCCATGGGTCCATCTTGGGACCGGTGCTCTTGAACATCTTTATCAAAGACCTTGACAATGGTATCAAGTGTACCCTCAGCAAGTCTGCTGAGTGGTGCATGTGACGCCACAGAAGGAAGGGATGCCATTCAGGTTCACAAAGTGGGCCCGCATTGACCTGATGATGTTCGACACGGCCAAGCGCAAGGTGCTGTACTCGGGTTGGGGCAATCCCAGGCATGAGAACAGACTGGGAGAACTGGAGAGCAGCCCCGCAGAGAAGCACTTGAGGGCCCTGCCGGACAGAAAGCTGGACATGAGGCAGCAATGTGTGCTTGCAGCCTGGAAGGCCGCCTGCATCAATAGGGGCTGGCAGAGGGCAGGGAGCAGATCGTCCCCCTGCCCTCCTGAGGCTCCACCTGCAGCGGTGCCCCGGCACGGAGAGATGTGGGGCTGCGGGAGCGGGTCCCGAGGAGCGATGTGAGGATGCTCAGAGTGCGAGGGGCACTGCCGCCCTCCCGTGGCATCGTCCTCCCACTGCAATTAGTTCGTTAATCTTACGGTAACGAAGGGAACGAGCGCCTGCCTCAGGCAGCGTCCTGCTCGAGGGGCGTCAGCGGTGGGACCCCAGCACTTCCAAAGGGACGTGCCGAGGGCTTCAGTCCTCCCTGCAGGGGTTCCCGATGCCCATTTCCAGGCTCCATCTGCACCCCCGTCCTGCATCCTCCAAGGGGAAGAAGCCCCAGTCTGGCAGCTGGTGCTCCCAGGAGCTGGAGGTGAAGGTGCAGGGCTGGCTCGCAGTAATTCCAGCAGGATGCTCGAGCTCACTGTCCTCTCCCAAGCACCCCAGTTCATGACCCAAGCTGGATCCTGGGTCCAAACTTGAGGGCACTTGGTGCTCCCTATGCACAACTCTGCTCTCCAGGATGGGTTCACTCGGGAACCTTGCTCTAAAATGAGGTCCAAGCACATGGGACCTGCCCAGCTCCAGGAGCAGAGATGTCCTCTCCGTGTTGGTGATGGCAGCACCGGTCCCATCATCCCCCCTCCCTCTAACAGCCCGCATCTCTCCGCAGCCTCCACGCTCTCCCAGCTGTCAGACAGCGGGCAGACCCTCAGCGAGGACAGCGGGGTGGACATCGGCGAGGTGGAGGTCAGCGGCAAGGACAAGAGCAGGCAGCCGGTCCCTGGGAAAAGCCGAAGCCTCAAGGAGGGCACGAGGAGCGAGGGGACAGCAGAAGGGGCCTCCAAGCCGGTGAGGAGGGGTCCTGGGGACGTTGGGGTCAGGGGCCGGGGGAGTGGACATCTTAGAAAGGACAAAGGGGAGTGGTTTTAAAGTAAGAGAGAGGAGATTCAGATTAGACTTCAGGAAGAAATTCTTCACTGTGAGGGTGGTGAGGCCCTGGCACAGTGTCCTTCCCTCTGCTGCTGTGTGCTGTGGGATCGCGGTGGGCAGGGGATGCCCCAAGCCCCTCGGCATCACTGCCCTGTGCCCACAGCCGGGGCTCCTGGAGCCCACCTCGTGTCTGATCCGGGTGTCCAAGAGCGCGCCCACCTTGGGAATTGCCATCGAGGGCGGAGCGAACACGCGGCAGCCGCTGCCCCGCATCGTCACCATACAGGTAAGGGGAGCAGAGGACGGGGAGAGCTCAGCACACGTCCCAGCCCTGCGCTCCCCGTGGCTTGGGAAAGCCCCACAGTCGCCTGCTGTCAGCCACGTGGCTGCAGCTCTGCCCCGGGGGGGATGTTCGGGATGTCCCCCAGAGGTACCATGCTGCTGGGGAGCACTTGAGGAGTGGAGGGTTGTTCACGTGCTGTGGCCGATCCCCTCCCATAAGGCACGTCCTGGGAATGGAGGGCTTGCTGCAGACGTGCAGGGGATGTGGGCAGCCCCCAAGAACCTGGCTGCCTCACCAGGTGTGGGGACTGGGGGAGGGAGAAGGGTGGATGAGGGCTGGGGAGCAGAGCCCACGGCCCTGCTCTCGGAGCTGTCTCCTCCGCTATTTGCTTGGGGCAAACCTCAAGTTAGGGCAGCAGGAGGGCAGAGCTGAGCCCATCCCTCCCTGCAGCGCGGGGGCTCGGCGCACAACTGCGGGCAGCTGAAGGTGGGCCACGTCATCCTGGAGGTGAACGGCACGGGGCTGCGGGGCAAGGAGCACCGCGAGGCCGCCCGCATCATCGCCGAGGCCTTCAAGCTGAAGGAGAAGGACTACATCGATTTCCTGGTCACAGAGTTCAACGTCGCCCTTTAGGAGCCACGTAGGACCGGGGGCACCCGGATGGGAACGGGAGGCGACGTGGGGGCACCGGTGCCCCCCCACTGCTGCACCGCAACGCACACGCAGAATCCCACACACCGTCCCCCAGCTGTCCCCCACGGGGCTGAGAACGGACAGACGTACACCCGCTTTGGGGCAAGGGTGCCCTAAGGGGGGGGAGGGAGGGGAACCATCCCCGTGTCCCCGCGGTCATTTTGGTGCCAGGTGGGGGGATGGGAGGTGGAAAGAGAGAGCAAGCAGAGAGCAGCCGGACGCCTTGTGACTTGCTGCCGCTGTCATTGTATTTATACACAGAGCTTGGCTTTAGTTTTTCAATAAATGGGCGGTTATAGGGCGGTATCGGGGTGCCTATGGGGCGCGGCGCGGCGCGGCGGCCGCCAGGGGGTGCCCGCGCTGCATAAATTATGACAATGAGCAGCGCTTTCCGCGCTCCCATTGGCCGCTTGGCGCAGGCTATGCAAACGAAAGCAAAGGGCGGGCTTTATGCTAACGAGCTCCGGGGGCGCGCTGCCATTGGCGGAAAGAGGCGGGGCCGGGGGTGAGCCCGCGGCCACGCCCCTCCCCGCCGCGGGCCGCGCTATTGTCCGGCGGGGCCGGGCCGGGAGCGGAGCCGGAGTTGCGGGGGGGGTTGTGCCCTGCAGGTGAGCGGCCGGGAACTCGTGGGTAGGGGATGAGGAGGGATGTGCTGGCTGCCTGGAGAGGGGCGGGCGCTGGGAACGGGGCCAACACCTCTCAGCTCGGCTCCTCCCTGCACGGAAGGGTGGGGGGGGGGGCACGGCCGGGGGCCCCATCCCGGGGCGGTTTTGCGGTGGGAGGCGGCCGGGGGCCCGGAGCCGCGATGGGCCTCCGAGCGGCGGCACCGAGCGAGCTGCGCGTCCGGAAGGGGATTCGGGGTGCGCCCGTGGGCGGCCGCGGGGGGGGGGACGGGGCTGGGACTGATGCTGCTGCGAGGAAGCGGCGGGGGCCGGCGGCAGCTGCAGTTCCTGGTTTCGAGGAAGGCGCTGAGCTCAGCCCGCGGTGGCGGTACCGGGCGGCGCTTGGGGACACGCGGCTGCGGTCCCGCTGCAGCTGGGACATCCCCGGGCCGCCCCGAGCAGCGCTGCCCCGTGCCCGGCCCGACGCCAGCGGGCATCGTCCCCCACCCTCCCCCCCCCCTCGGGCTGCGGGTCCCGGAGCCGCGCGGTGACGGTGACCGCGCTTAACCCCCCCGGGGCTGTCACCGCGGCAGCCCTTGCGCGCTGTGCTGACGGCCCCGGGGTTGGTCCCCGCAGCTTTAAGGGGCAGTGGGGGGCGCGGGGGGGGTTTCCATCAGGCAGTGGAGCCCCTCACGCCTTCCCCCGCCGCGCTGATTTCTCCGTGGTTTTCATGGCGCTTTCCCTTTTCTCTTTCACGCTCCCAGAAGTGCGTGCGCTCCGTGGGGCTTTAAAAGAAGCGTTACGAGCCGAGAACGGCTCGAACCCTGCGGGAGCGCTGAGCGGGGCTTCCTGCGGCGGGGCCACGCGTGATCGCCGCTCCGTGGTGCGGGAACCCGCTCTGAAAGGCTGCTGCTGCGGCTGGGGTCGGGGGGACTGAGAGACCCCCGCCTGGGGATGCTCGCTCCCCGTCGCTCCGGGGATGGCAGGGATGGGGGAGATGAGGGTCCCCCCCCCCCGGCTCTGCCCCCACGGCCGTCACCGAGCGGGAGATGGGGCCCGCCCTGGCTCGCTCGCAGCAGGGTAATTAATCCAGCCCGTTACTGTGTAATTAGCGGCACGCGGAGCAGAGCTCCCGCAGCTCCCGGCTGCTATTGAAACCTCAGCGTGGCCCTGGGGTGGGGGGGGTGTGTTCGTCCCGGGGTGTATCTGGGGGTGCCGCAGGTCCCCAAGTGGTGCCCTGGGGATGGCTGCAACCCCGCTGCACCTGCACGCTGCAGGAAAAGCCTCTAATCCGCCCCGGAGCTGCAAATCCCCGCTTAAATCCCGCTGTCGGGGTGAGACCTCCGTGCAGCAGAGCTACCCGACGTCAGGGGTGCGTGCAGTGCTCCCCCCAAGCACCGGGCAGACCCCAAACCCTCCAGCAAGGCTGCGGCAGCACGAGGCTTTTCCCTACACGCTGCCCCAGCAGCGCGGCCCCTCCCCACGTCTGCGCTCCCGGAGATGCTTCGGGCTCTGCATCTTCTCAATGCGACTAAAGAGCAATTTTGGCTCCGGTCCCTGGCGGGGTTGGGACGCATCCAACCTCAGATCCTGGCATGGAACAGGGGAAGCGGCCCCAGGCCCTACAGCTGTGCTCCAGCATCACCCCTGGGGGGCGGGGATCCCCGGGGTCCCACGCAGTGAGGTTCTGAGGGGGAGCGGGTGGGTGGCTGCCCCCCAGTGCTGCTGCTCTGTGGGCTCAGCCCTTACTGGGGGGTGCTGGGAGAGCTGTGCATCACCTGCAGCATCCCCATGCAGCCGGGTTCCGCCACACTTATCACTATTCCAGAAGGTCCCTCTACCAAAATATCATGATGGTAAGAGAGAGAAAAATCCTTTTTTTTTTTTTTGTCTTTTTTTTTTCTTTTTTCTTCTTTTCCTTTTGTTTTCACTTTCTCTCCTCTGAGCGAGCTACTCGCTCTTACGGTAGCACAGGAAGGCCTGAAAGAAGAACCCAGCATAGCTGTGTGCTCCGAAACCACAAAGCAAGGGAAAACAATCCCAAATGTGTGTGTGTGTGTGTGTGGTTTTTACCCCTGCTCTTGGAACGCTTGGCTTCTGCGCTGGGGTTGCTGAGCAAGGAGAACAGAAATGCAAAACCACAGCAGGGGAACGTGCGAGCCTCTGACCCCCCCCTCCACCACTGCGTGCCACTGGGGCTGGCCCAGTTGTGCCTTGGCTGGGAGGGATGCAGAGTGGGATGAGCTCTGCCCGCCCCCTCCTGCCCCACATCCCCCCCCCTTGCAGGATGGAGTTGTGGGGCTGAGAAACCTGCGCTCCTTGCACGCATTGGGGCATGGATGCAGCAGCACGGTGCCATCACCGCTCCGTGTTCATCTGCAATGACAGCTGGGGGGGGGGGACAGGGCTGCTGCCCTCGCTGTGTCAGCTGTATCCCTGTTTCCAAAGGGGGTCAATTTCTGGTGCCCATCAGCGGTGCCCGCGAGGGGTGTTGTGGGTCCTTGCCTTGTGCCATGGTGCTCCTGGCAGACCCTCGCTCCGCGCCGTGCTGGTGGCCGCGTGGTGACATCGTGGGCTGGGGGCTGTGGCAGCTCTCGGGATCAGGGACTCGGTGCCGCTCAGCACAATAACCCCGCAGCGCCCCGTCCCCGCCCCGCGGCCGTGTTTTGTCCCTGGAACTGCTGCTATGGGAACCCTGGGGACACAGCTCCCAAGGGCAGGTCCTGCTCGCAGGGCTCCGCTCCTGTCCCCCCAGCCCTGGATCTCACCACCGTGGGCTCGTGGCTGTCCGGGGTACACGGGGGCACAGCGGTAGGCTTGGGTCGATGCCTTCAAACAGAGACTGCTGAGCACCCTCCCTCCCTCCCCCCAGGATGCCGAGCAGCGATGTGACCCACATTGGTGACGAGGAGGCCCCCGGCTGCCGCCGTGCCATGGGGCGGCACAAGTGACGGGGACGGTGTGGGACGCACCATGGGCAGCTCCTCGCCCTGGCTGCGCTGGACGCCATCGGAGCTGGACAGCCGGGAGACCAAGGACTGGGAGGGCAAAGAGGACGAGGAGGAGGAAGAAGACTTTGAGAGGCACATGGATGAGAATGGTGTCATCGGGCTGGGGGCTGCCACTGTGGAGCTCAGCGACCCACAGGACTCAGGATCCGAGTGGAGACAGGGGGCGGCCGGGAGCCCACTATGGGGTGAGTGCCCTCTGCTGCCCTTAAACCCTCAGGGAAGGGACCTGCATGCCGGGGGGGTCCCTGGGTGGTGGGGGCCTCGGGGATGGTACACGCTGGTGGCAGTGCTGCTCTGCAGGGGTCGGTGAGGACCTGGATGCGAGGTCCCCAGTGGAGCCATGCTGGTACACACAGCAGGACCTGACAGAGGAGGAGGAGGAAGATCAGGACAGCTCTGAGGAGGATGAGAGGCTGGAGGAGCCCTGGGGATCAGAGAGCGATGAGGACCTGCACCCTGAGACCCCCCAGAAAGCCCCGGGTACCACCATGGATGGCGGCGGCACCTCGGGGCCTTCGGACTCCAGCCCCGTTCCCACCACCCCTCCACGCCGGGGCTGGGGCAGAGCCAGGGACCTCAACCGGAGCCCCCAAGCCCCTCAGCAGCCCAAACCCAGCCGGCTGTCCCCAAGCCCCCGGCATCGCACCGACGCCAAAAAGCCGAAGGATCTCACGGACATCTGCCCGTACGGCCAAGGGCGGCTCAACCACCCCCTGCCCGACCTCTCCAAAGTGGAAGCACGGGTGAAGGTGGGGCAGAGCTACCGCCCCCCACCCAGCAGGGCCCTGCCTGCCCGCGCCAGGCCCCCCGGAGGTCCCCTGGTCCCCAAATCCCCCGCCGAAATCGTCCGGGAGGTGCTGCTGAGCAGTGGGGAGGGGGCCCCGCCGCAGCCCCCCGCACCCCACGGCGTGCCACAGGAGCTCCGCTCCCCCCGGCAGGCCACCGCGCTGGTGCAGCAACTGCAGGTAACCCTGGAGCCGGACTGGGATGCTGATGGCCCCCACGGGATGCTCATGTCCCCTTCTAGCAATGCACGTGTGCCCCCTTTTGTTGCTCATGTCCCCACATGGAGATGCTCCTGTCCCACCCCCTAGAATGCCCGTGTCCTCCTAGGGATGCTCGTGTCCGCCCTTGGTTTCTCCTGTCCCCCCCAAGGATGTTCCTGTCCCCCTCTGCTGCTTGGGATGCTTGTGTCCATGCCCTTGGGATGCTCCTGTCCCCTCCCCAGGGTGCTCCTGTCCCCCATGCAGTGCTGTCCCCCCTGATGCCCCTCTGTCCCCTGGGAGGAGAGGGATGTTCCCGTCCCCCCCATGCAAGGCCACATCCACACCAGCTGGGCAGGTGCTGTGAGGGTGGCGGCTGTGTGCACCCCAGGGTCCCCTCCCTGTGCTGTGGTGACATGTGCCTTCCACAGGACGACTACCACAAGCTGCTGACCAAGTACGCTGAGGCCGAAAACACCATTGACCAGCTGCGGCTGGGGGCCAAGGTGGGGCAGGGCAAGGTGTGGAGATGTCCCCATATATGGGGGGGGTGGGGGTTGGGACAGACACGGTGCTCTGTAGGGCTCGGGGCATCCCTTTGTCCTCCTGCACTGCCCCATTGCGCAGGTGGGGAAACCGGGGCAGGGTGCTCCAGGTGCCAGACCGGGCACCCCCCGTGGCCCTGTCTCAATGGGGCTGGGGTGCCCCTGGTGGGGTGCCCGCTGTGTCTGCCCCCAGGTGAGCCTGTACGCCGACCCACCACGTGCCAGCCACAGCATCCACGCCGGCACCATGGGCAGTGGCTGCAGGGTGATGGCCTTCAGCATCCCGCGGGCCAGCGCCGCAGCCATCAGCGCGGCCCCGAACCCGCAGCTCCCTGTGGATGGAGGTGGGTTGAGTGCTGGGGAACCGGCTGCCCCAAACCCGCCCCCGCCTCCAGGTGCCCCCATGGCAGGGGAAGCAGTGCTGGAGGTCGCCGGTCTCACTTCTCTTTGTGCCCGATTGCAGCTCCAGCACTGGGACCAGCGGAGCGGGGAGCGTCATCCCAGCCCTGCTCGCCTCGCTCCTCCCTGGGGGGCTGCCCCACATGTGTGGGGCCGTGCCACTGCGCAGGGCCACGGCTCACGCAGACGCTGGCTGGGCAGACCCTCAAGTTTCAAGCGCAGGTCAGTCAGGGGGACAGCCCCCAGCAGGAGCAGGCAGTGGGGTTCTGACCCCTGCTCAGCCCCTTCTTTTCCCTCCCAGGTGGATTCCTTCGAAGCCTGGATCCGGGCAGGGAGCTCTGCACCACAGGAGCAGCTCCAGGTACAGCACTGCATGGTGCCCCATCCCTTCCCCAAAAGCCCCATTCCATCCTCAGGGGCCTCATCCCACCCCCGATGCCCCATCCTGTCTGTAAGGGCCTGTCTTGTTCCCAGAGTGGCCCATCCTGTCCCCAGGTGCCCCATCCCATCCCCCCCAAGCTCCCATCCCTTTCCTCATCCCCAACCCTGGAGGGTACAACCCCGGTGCTGTGGGGTCGCTGCAGGGGGGATGTGGGGCTCCCTTTGCACCGCAGCGGTTCCGGAAGCTGCGGGATACGCAGGACGCACTGGAGCGGGCGTACCTGGAGGCACGGGAGGAGCACAGCCTTGGGGATGCGGGGAACTTCGACCCGGAGCGGTGAGCACACGGGTTGTGCGTTCCCTGGGGGTGCGGTGGTGCCGTGCACCCCATGCAGCGCTGCTCGGAGCCCTGCGCCGGAGCAGCCCCTGTCCCCGTGTCCCTGATGATGGGCACCGCGTTGCAGCACGGTGGAAGGGGACATCTTCTGCCTGGGGATGCGCCTGGAGGAGCTGAAGGAGCGCGTGGAGCGGGCGGCACCGGGGAGCCCCGCGGTGACAGAGGGCCCCCCCAGCACCGGGGAGACAGCGGGGGACTGCGAGGCGGTGGCAGTGGGGCTGCCCCGATCCCTGCGGCACAAACAGCTCCAAGCGGAGGAGGACTTTGGGGACCTGTTGCAGCAGTGAGTGTCCCTTGCTGGGAGGTGGGGGGATGCGGGGAGCGCCCTAAAACCTGCCTACACTCCACATGTACCCAGGTACCAGCGCCTTAAGTCGCTGCCGGCATCGCTGAGCCTGGAGCAGCTGAGCCTGACGGGGAGCGCAGCACCGGAGGAGGTGGATGGCACCATGGAGGGGGACAGCGGCCCCGGGGGGGTCCTCAGTGGGGCACAGTCCCTGGAGGAGGGCACCGACCTCGAGACTTCCCCCTCGTAAGTGTGGGTGCCGCTGGGAGAGTTCGGGGTGAGCAGCCCCCGTGGTGCACACCTGGTGCTCACGCTCACTCCTCTCCTTTCAGGCCCCCCCCACAGAGGAGAACGGTGCCGCTGCCCCATGCTGAACCCACACACCCGCAGGGGACCCACGGCCGCCTGTCCCCTGCCACCACCGCCGTGCCACCAGACACCTCGAGGCTCCCATCGGCATTCCCTGAGCCTTTGCCATCGTGCGCAGCCCCGTCCCGCGGCAGCAGTGGGACAGGGAGCGCAGCCCCCCAGGGCCGTGCCCTCAAGCCCTGCCACCAGGTGAGTGCCAGGGGGGTCCCTGAGGCCGTCCTCGTGCCTGGGAGGGTGGGGAGGAGCATGGCCCCAATCTTGCTCCCATCACAGGAGCAGCGCATGGTGTCACCGGAGACGGACAGCGGCTTCGTGGGCTCGGAGAGCAGCCGGGTGTCCTTGATGGCACGCAGCCCCGAGCATCGGCCGCTGGGCACTGGGTACGGCACCAGCACTGCGGGCTTGCTCTGCTCCATGGGGCAGCAGGGGGTAAGAGGCTGTGGGTGGCGTGGGTGGGAGGTGGGGGCTGTCTCACTGACACATCCCTCCCCAGGACGCACAGCACGCTGGAACCCCCCATCCCCAGTCCCCTCCATCCGCAGAAGAAGGACGCTCCGCTGCTGCCTCCTGCGAAGGCGCTGATGGGCCCCTACCCAGCCCCTGGGCACGGCCCCCCCCAGAGCCACAGCGTGCCCCCCAGCACCCCCTCACCGAGCAGCTCCCCACTGCGCTGGGCTGGCAGCCAGGGCAGCGAGCTGGGACCCGAGGGTGACGGTGGTGAGTGCCCGTCCTCCGGCTGTGCCCGTGCCCCACACTGCCCCACTGACCACCCCACTGACCCCCCCCATCCCTGCTGCCCAGCTCACTCTGACTCAGAGGGAGGAGACAGGAGCTGCACCAGTGGGCACCCCCGCAGTGGGACACCCGCCTCACCATCCCCAGCTCCGGCTCACTGTGACCTGCTGGGATCCCGCATGGAGCGCGAGTGAGTGCCCCCAGCCCTGCCGGGATGGGACATGGGGGGGCAGGGGGGTCCCTGAGAGCACAGGTGTCATCCTTGGTGGCGGTGGGTCGTCCCTTTGTTGGGGGCTGACTGGGGAAAGCAGCTCCTGAAGAGAGCTGAGACTGCCAAACTCATGATGCACGTGGTCTGACCCAGCTCTGCGCTGGCTGCGGGTGCGCCCACTCCTGAACACCCCAGGTTCGTACGGAGGGGCCCCCAGCTGTGTCCCACGGGGACAGGTTGGGGGGCCAGGGGCGTCCCTGCCCCTCACCATCCCCTCACCATGCCCTGTCCCCACAGCCGGGCCATCCGTGCCCTGCAGGACGAGGTGTGGCGGCTGCGCCTGCGGCTGGAGGAGAGCCTGCACCGGACCCACAGCCACCCCGAGGGCAGAGCCCCCCGCACCCCCAGGGGCAGGAGGCAGCCGGCGGCCAGCGGAGCTCCGTTCCTCCAGGGCACAGCACCCGTGGGGTAGGTGGCCGAGTAGAGCCCGGCTTTTCCCCAAAGAGCACCGGGTTGGGGGGGGCTGGCAGCTCCTCTCTTCCCCTAGCCCTAACCCATTTCCCTAGCTTTTCCCCCATCCCTCCCCTTTTCCCCTTCCACCTGAGCAGGGTTGGCTCTGAGAGGGGACTTGCCACCAGCCCAGGTGGGGGCACACACAGGGGATCCCCAGGACACAGCGGGGTCGGGTCCCTCAGCAGCACCTCGCTGGGGGTTGCGTACCCCGAATTTCTCCCTGTGCCTCTCTGCTGCCGGCCGGGCCCTGCCGTAGTGCTGTGCCCAACATCCCGGCAGTGCTGATGGCTCCGTGCCCTCTGCAGGGAGCAGAGCCCCGCGGCACGGGGCAGGGTGACCCCGAGCGGCCCCAGGGGCAGATGGGCATCGCTGCCGCGGGACAGAACGCCGCCGGACCTCAGCGAGCGGGGACGGCGGGGACCTCTCCAAACGGAGAGAGGACGCGGCGAGGACCGGGTGCGGGGCACGGGGATCCCGCATCCTTCCGCCTCCTTCCCCGCACCCTCCCGCTCGGACCGCTCGCTGCGTGCGCACGGTGACAGCCGTCCCCGAGCCGCCCCGTCCGCGCACAAGCGGCCTCGCAGCCCTCCGGG
>NC_034424.1:2246091-2248446 GCF_002078875.1 Numida meleagris | reverse complement strand
TGGGGGGGGGGCCTAAAACAGTGTCACAGAGCTGGGGAAGCAGAGCCCCCCGTGGGCAAAGCCGCACAATGACCCCTTATTCTTTTTTTTTTTCTTCATTTCTTCACTTCTTTCTTCTTTTTCCTTCTTTTTCTTCTTCTTTTTCTTTCTCCTTTCCTTTCTCCCTTCTCTTTTTTTTCCCTCTTTCCTTCTTTTTTACTTCTTTTCATTTTTCTTCTTTATTCTTTTTTCCTTTTTTCTTTTTTCTTCTTTTTCTTTATTCTTCATTTTTTTTTCCTTTTTACCTTTTCCTCCTTGTCCTCTCCTCCTTGTCCTCTCCTCCTTGTCCTCTCCTCCTTGTCCTCTCCTCCTTGTCCTTCCTTCCTCCATTATTTTTCTTTCCTCTTCCTCCCCCTTCCCTCCTCCCCTCCCAGGTACTGCCCCCCAGCCGCACCTACCTCAACCCCCCACCGCACCCGTTCCCCACCACTCTCAGACCTGGAGGAGGACCTGGACCGCTCACTGAGCACAGCAGTGGCAGCAGCACGTCGTGCCCGTGTCACCTCGCGGCGGCTGGGCCGGGCGCTGGCGGCGGAGCTGGGCCGGGCACGGGCGGTGCGGGGCTCCTGCCTCTTCTGAGCAGAGTGCTGAGTGTGCCCCCCCCCCCAGTTGCCCACCCCATCCATGCTGTGGGAAGGGGCACCGAGCTGAGCCCCTCCTGCGGCTCCCAGATTTCTGTAGGTCCTACCCAAACACCGCCGTGTTTACCTCAGTGCCATGCTGGCGCAGACGGAGCGATTTCCATCTCTCTCGGCTTTCACCATTTTGGTGATTTTTAGGGTTTCTTGGTACGTTTCACCCCACCCCAGCCGGAGCCTGGCCCCATAGATGGGGACCAAGGTTGGGGTTTGGGTCCTGCCCCAGGACCACCCTCCTCTCTGCACTTCTATGCGGATTTCTCCCCAGGGTGCAGCTGTATGTATGGCCACATACACTGCGTGTGCATCTGTAGATGGGTACCTACGTGCTGTTTGCTTTGCATCTCCAGCACAGCCCTCAGGGCAGCAGAGCTTCTCCCCATAACGTAGTGCAGCGTGCCTCGTGGTGCTGGGTGAGGTTGGGGGGCTGCAGTGAGGGGGGACGCGGGGTCCCTCCATGCACATCTTCCTGGAAGAGTGTCCGGGCAGAACAAGAAGAGATTGGGAGCGTTCCCTTTGGGATTCCAAAAGACATGGGGGAGTTTTTTTCTTTGGGAGTCCCCCAAAATTGGGAATTTGCTTTGGGATGCTCAAAGAAATGGGAATTTTCCTTAGGATTCCCAAAGAAATCTTCAGTTTCTTTGGGATTCCCAAAAGCAATGCAAGTTTTCTTCAGGATTCCCAAAAGCAATGTGCTTTTTCATGGAGGTTCCCAAAGAACTTGGACTTTTCTTTGGGATTTCCAAAAGCAATGCAGTTTTTCTTTGGGATTCCCAAAGAACTTGGATTTTTCTTTGAGATTCCCAAAAGCACTGCTGTTTTTTTCTATGGAATCCCAAGGAAAACGCTGATTTCTTTGGGAATACCAAATCAATACAAGTTTCCTTTGGGCTGGTAAAATCAGCCCCATGAGGCCTGGGCAGGGGCAGATGCAGCCCCTGGTACCCACCCCTCCTGTACCTGCCACTGGCTTTATAGGAAGTTAATGCCTATTTCTTTTAGCAGAACTGCTGTTGCACACACATGGGGGGCCCTGTCTCCACATTGGCTTTGGCCAGAACCCCCCCCCTCCTGCCCGCAGCATCCTCCCAGCACCACATTTACTTGCCAGGGGTGTCCCCGTGTTTGCGTAGGTCCTACCTGAAGTGCCCACGTCCAACTTGTTTATCATCAGCCTTTTTCATATAACGACTTATTCCTGGTGGGGGGGACGGATTCCTAATTGAGACCTTCCCCCCCCCCTCCCCGGAGCACTCACACTGAGCCCAAGGGGGGGGAAGCAGGGACACCCCAAGGGGCTGCGTGCAAGCAACGGGGACGAGCAATAACGATGCTTTGCCCCCCCCTCCTATTCCACAGCAACCCCCCTTGATTTTGTACCCAGATCGTTGCCTATTTTTTACCAAAAATAAACGGGGTTCTTTTGCTCGTGCCCTTTCTCCTTTCGGGAAGCGGGAGCCTCTGTGCACTACAGATGGAGATCGCGTTTATTGAGTCACCGAGTGCTGGAGTACAGAACAGAGATACAGAGATGATACATGGTTGTGCTTCAACACTTCCAAACATTTAGGTTTCCAGTTACTTCAAGGTAAACAAGTTCCAAGACAGACTAGTTTTCTTTTGTTTTGTTTCGGTGTTTTTTTTTTTTTTTTTTTTTTTTTTTTTTTTTTTTTTTTTT
>NC_034424.1:2233090-2244491 GCF_002078875.1 Numida meleagris | reverse complement strand
GGGGACCCTCCAGTCCCCTGCCCACATGCAGTAGATCCTGCTGAACGCCACCATGGGCACAGGGGGGGGAACACACTACAAGGGGGGGGCTCAGTGGGATGAGCATCCTTGGGTGAAAGGGGGGTAAAGATAGGTTGGAAAGGAGGAGAGGGGTGGGGGGGGGTACTGCCTGCTGCAGCCCCACTCCTTCGTGACTGCCCCCCCCAACCCTCCCCTGGGTGTCCCCATGTCCCCGCTTTGCCTGGGGGCTGCACACTGTGCACCAGTGCTGGGTCATGGAGCAGGACCTGGCTGGCAGCCCTGTGCACAACGAGATGTCACCGTCCCCGTGTACCCCACTGGGGACAACGCTGGGTCCCGCTCCATCGTGGAGGACAAAGAATCCAACGAACCCATCCCTTCCTACAGAACCAGGAGCGCGCACCAATCTCTCCCCGAGCACCAGGACACTGCTCTGCACGTCCCCGAGCGGGGGGGGACCCCATCTGCACTATGGGGAGCGCATGGCATGGAGGGGCTGCGGGGCCGGGCATGGCAGCGGTGAGAACTGCAAGCATTTTCTCATCCAAAAATCAAAATCATCCAAAGGAAAAGCGAAAACCCAAAGCATAACAAAAGAACGGAAGAATCAAAGAAAGCCCTTCGGGGAGGAAGAGTTTCTTTTCTCGTTTAGTTGGCTGCCTTTACTTGGTTGCTTGGGCTCACTCCATTGCTGGAGCCTGATCCTCAAATGAGACCCTAGTGGAGTCCCTGAAGTCGGGGTGCCTCAGGTCCATGAGAAATTTGGTGGGAGTGAGAATGTGAGTAGAACCTGCGGGAGAACAGAGCGGGCTGACGGCCCGGCCGCGCCCCGGGGGGAGCAGCATGCACCGGGCCGGGGGGCTCGGGTGTGGGTTCCGTTTTTGGGGTGCAGACCAGGGATGCGCTGCCCGCCCGGAGCACGCGGGGTCGGTCGCGGAGCGGCGTGGGATGAGATGGGCGAGATGCGGAGGGGGTTGGCACGTGGATGGGGGGCGGCCAGGGGCTGCCCCCACCCGGCCTGGGTCTGCCCTGTTCCCCTTTTGGGCCTGGGGGGCTGCCCCCAACCCTGGCCCTGCTGTGCTACGGTGCTGCACGCCTGAGCCACGGCTGCACCCACAGTGCTGGGCACGGGGCACTGTACGTGCACTGCACCCCCTGCATGCCCTACTGCACGTGCAGTGCGTGTTTCATTGCACATAGTGCATGACCTATTGCACACGCAGAGCTCCTCCTGCTGCGCACGCGGTGCGTGCTGCGTTGCACAGACAGCACACGTCCTCCTGCACACATGGTGCATGTACTGCACCGGTGTGCACAGCCTGCTGCACACAGTGCATGCCCTGCTGCACACACAGCACGCACCGGGGTTGGTGTGCCAGCTCGTACACCAGTTTCTCCTTGGACATGCACACAATAGCTGCTGCAAGAGCGACTCAAGCTGCAGAATGCCTTCTTCCCCCCCCAGCTCTGCCTGAACTTCAGGCAGCGAAACTCACCGGGGAGATGCAAAAGGGGGCAAAGAGAGGGGCAGCACGGGGGGGGGGGCACATCGTGCCCCCGGGGCAGTGCCCCCAGCAGAACCCCCCTGCCCTGCTCACGTGGTCACCTGGAGGCCGATGCTGCAGGGTGAGAGTGGGATGAGCAGCGGGGAGGAGGGCAGGGCCCCCACTCACCTATTAGCACCTCCCACTTGCCGCTGGCTTGCGTCACCTCGTAGGCGCAGCGCATCTCG
Source organism: Numida meleagris (assembly GCF_002078875.1). Classification (NCBI taxonomy): domain Eukaryota; kingdom Metazoa; phylum Chordata; class Aves; order Galliformes; family Numididae; genus Numida; species Numida meleagris. Next base: position 2,242,738 of record NC_034424.1, on the reverse strand, counting down.
TTCATGCTCACCCCCCCCAGGATGAAGATGATGAGGCGGGGGCCGCTGCGGTACTCGCCGGGGGCCTTGTTCTTGTGCCAGTGGCCGTAGCGGGCACTAGAGAGGGGGGGAGAAGGGTTAGGAAAGGAAACTGAGGCACAGAGGCTTGCAGGCCCGTCCATATGCAGGGGGTGACGTGTCACAGCCCCCTGCTGATGGATGGTGGCACCAGGGGGACGCACCTGACAGCCGTGGTGCTGAAGGAGGCGGAGGAGCGGGTGGAGATGTACGGGTAGTGCTTGGTGTCCAGCTTGTCCTCGATGGCGTCCTGCAGAGACACGGCCCCTTGGGGCTCAGCCAAGTGTCCCCGTCCCCAGCCCTTGGTGGCCCCCACAGCACAGACCCCGGGCAGGCAAAGCCCCATTGGTGCAGTGGGGCTGGGTTCAGCTTCGACCCGGGGGTAAGCACGTTTGTGCAGCTTGGGAACCACTGGAGCTGGAGCAAGCAATGCCTTCCAGCAGGGGCTGGGCTGCAGTGACATCCCACCAAAATATGGCCCTGGGGTTGGTCTGCCTGTCAGTGGGAGCAGGTGAGAGATGCCCACATCACTGGAGTGCACACTCAGCACCTGCAGAGCCCCAGGTGAGCCCCATGAGGATGCTGTGATCCAAGAGGTACCCAAGGGGATGCAGCGAGGAGGAAGAAGAGGAAACCCATGCTTCGGCCATCCCTGTGGGATGGGGCTTTGCATTGTGGGGATGCTCGGGAGTAGCGCAAGCACCGTGCTCTGAGCACTGTGCAAGCCCAGCTGGGGCTGTGCAACGAGCACGTAGGACCAGGAAAGCTTCCCCAGACATCCCCACCTCGCTGCAATCACAACAAAATTGCAAGCGCTGGCACTGAGGGCTACAAGGAGCGTGCAGGGCATGGGTTGGGGAGACGTGCCAGGGTCTGGGCTGGTCCCCCACTGCACACCCCATCCCATCACCACCCCACCTCCATGATGTCCTTAATGACGGGGGTCCACCGGGACAGCTGGTACGTCTGCTCGCTGATCCGCTCCTTCCGCTCCGGCTTGCTCCGGCGCCGCAGGGTGGACTGGGGACAGAGGGGATGGGGACACGGTGGCACAAGGGGCCACTCCACAGGGATGTGCACGGAGCAGGGGGTGGACACTCACGTCTGTGATGATGGGCACGCCGAGGTGGGCCATGTTGGTGATGATCTCGCTGTCCTCGGCCGGGATCTGGGCGTGCTGGATCAGCTTGTTCAGGTTCTCCTCGGTGATACCTGCGTGAGAAACGGGTGAGCATCGTCTCCTCGGGACACCCACCCTGGTGGCCATCACAAGGGCTGAGTTCCTCCATTTGTGAAACCAAATCCTCCTCCCAGCCCCGAGCCCCCTTCCTGCACATCCCCTCTCACCGTTCTTCAGGAAGATGTAGAGCAGGATGATGCGGATCTTGTCGTAGGTGCTGACGTTCCCGTCCAGCAGGATGGGGACAATGGCCCTCATGGGATCTTTGATCTTCTCGCCTTCAGCATCGGTGCCCATGGCCAGGTCCTGCAGAGCACAGTCACTGCGGCTCAGCGGTGGCACTGAGCTGCCGTCCCCATGGGGCACAGGGAGGCGGTGGGGGGACAGTACCTGCTCCACTCGGCACAGCTTGTCCACCGTGCCCTGGTAGTGCTTCATGCAGTCCTCGGCCAGGTGCAGGTGAGTGGAGTACTGCAGAGACACGAGGGCACCCCCGTGGGGGGGGGTCCCCACATTAAAGTCACCTCCGGTGCTGCCCATGTCAGCTCAGCACCGGTGGCTCCACCTGGACCCCTCCCCTTGGCGTTACCTTGCTGAGCTCTTTCTGGTACTGTGGCATCTTCTTCAGCATCTGGGACAGGTCCCTCATGGTGGTCTGCAAGGGAAGGGGACGCGGTCACCCACCCGTGGGGACATCGAGGAGGGAGGGCACAACCCTACCAAGCACTGTCCAAGCGTCCCCTTCTTCTGGGATCTTGATCTCATGCTGGGGGGGGCGGTCAATGTTCCCCATTTTCTCAGCCCCTCTCCAGCCTTCCCCCCCAAAAAGAAGACTCATGGCCCCAACAGGCTTTGCCACAGCCCTTAGCGGGTGACCCCAAGAGCCTTGGCCACGCACTAGCTCCCACTGGGAGGTGTCACCTTATCGCCCGTGTTCATCCTCTTGCTTGACGAGAACTCCTTCAGGGAGCGGGTCACCTCCCTGGGGACAGGAGGAGGACACAGCCATCAGCACAGAGGGAACCCATCAGTGGGGCTGGGTGCTGTGGGGCAGCCCGTGGGGACACTCACTGGGACACCTCGGCGATGTGCTTGTGGCGCAGGGAGACCCAGAGGTCATCGTCCTCGTCCAGGAGAACCTCCTTCACCCGCGCCTCCCCGATGCCACTCGTCTCATACCTGGGAAAAGGAACAAGGCAGACGGTCACATGTGGGTCAGGGGGGCACGGAGGGACACGGGGTAACATGGGGTGCATGGGGTGACATAGGACAGAGTGACATGGAAGGATCGTGGAGGGATCATAGAGGGGCACAGTGGGACGTGGGGAACACGGAGGGACCATGGAGGGCATGGGGTGACATAGCATAGGGCATCATGGAGGGACCATGAAGGGACACAGGGGCCACTCAGCTCTGCCAACAGCTGGATGAGGCTATTTCAGCTGGGTGTCACGTCTCGCCACCTTCCACTTGCTTAAAGGTTGGCGAAGGGCAGTGGGATGAAGGTGGGCGAAGCCACCCATGCATGATGCCAGGAGGCTGCCGGAGCCCGGCTCCCTGCTGGTGGCACTCACTCACTTGTAGACGTCGTTCTCGATGGGCAGCAGGTCATAGCTCATGGCCTGGAAGGTCAGCTCGTGCAGCACTGGGGAAGCGGGGTCGAAGCCGCGATCCAGGATGAGGAGCTGGGAGCGAGCCTTGTCCGGACCCTACAGAGCCACCAGCACGGCCATCAGCAGGTGCCGGGGTCCTCAGGGCCACCCTGGTGTACAGCAATGAGATGCCACCCCATCCCCGTGCCCACTCACCTCACCCATGGTGGGGTCGTCAGCCTTGTAGGCATCCAGCTTGTCCTGGATGAGCTGCGCCAGCATGGCGTTGTCCTTGTAGTCCCTGGGGAAGGAGGGAGGGACGTCAGCCCCTGTCTGTGCACAGGGTGGGGAGGAGTTGCTGTGACGTCCTTGGCTCAGGGGAGACACGGGACCTGAGCGCCATTTGCTTCTCCTTTTCACCTCTCCTTAGGGAACACGATGCTCTGCTTTCCCTTGGTCTATCCCACAGGAGTCACCCCCTGGATTCCAGGCTCCTGAACCCCAGCTCTGCAGAGCATCCCCTGAGTTTAAGCGTTCCACCTCCTGACCCTGCAGCCTTACCCGCGGTACCGCACGGCCGGGTATTCCTTCAGCGTGGCACACAGGGTGGCAATCTGCTCCGCCAGCCGCTCCAGGATCGGGTTCTTCATCTGCGCCTTGTGTGGGCTGTAGAAGCTTTGGAAGGAGTCTGCTGAATCCAGGGAGTAAACCTGGGGAGGGCGGCGGGGGGCGGTCAGAGGGGACAGGCAGTGGGGACAACCCCGCGGGTTGAGACAACGGACCCCAACCCAAACAGATGTGGGGAACCACCCCAAACCAGAGAGCTGGGGGGTCCACATTCAGCGATGTTTGGGGTGTCCCGACCCCCTCCCCAGGCCCTGCTCTTGGGCTGCCAAGAAGCCCATGTCCCACCCACCCTTACCACGGTCTCCCCCGGCACCCAGTGCCATCTGTCCCCCCCCGTTCCCCCCTGTCCCCACAGCACCCGCTGCCCTTGGCGGTGCGGTGCCAGGAGGCAGAGGCAGCGCAGCCACTAAATCCCTACAGCAGATCAGCCCCGAGACATAATCAAAAGAGACAGAGCGCAGGGAGCAGCACCGGGATGGGGACCGTGGTGTCTTCACAGCTCTTACACAGGCACTGATGGGGGTGGGGGGAGGACCCGAGCATCCCCCTCTGGGCCACGCACAGGGGACATCCCCAGTCCTCACCCACCTGGGACTCGGAGGGCAGGAAGGCGATGTTGATCTCGGTCAGGGTCTTGATGACCTTGGCAGCGCGGGACTTCACCAGCTCGTTGAACAGGGCATCGGGGCAGGCTGCAGGGAGCAGGAGGAGGAAGCAGCGCTCAGGGCAAGGTGGCCATGCTCCCATGGTCCTGCCCTGCGTCAAGCATCCCTCCCACCCTGCTTTCTTGTGCACGTTTCAGTGGCAGCATCGTCCCCTTTTCTTGGTTTGCACGATGCATTTGCGACGGCAGGATGCAACGCCCTGCCCTTGGGAGCAGGGAGCCCGAATCCCACTTTTGGCATGCAGAAACCTGACCAGGAGCTTCTCCTCTTCCACCTGCCAAAGCCTCCGGCGCCCTGCGGGTACTCACAGTCGGTGAAGAAGACGTGAGCTGCTCTGTACTTGGAGGTGGGGGGGTCCTTGAAGTCACTGATGAGGGAGTGGACGGACTGCAACAGAGAAGGGAGCGGCGGGGCTGGGCAGGGCAGCCCTGCATCCAGCCCCATAGGAGCCCTGCGGCCCATGCCACCGCCCCGATACATCCCATGGGCACCGCTGCCCATCCCGGTGTGGTCACCCACCCCTCCGCCCCAGCCATGCGCTCACCTTCTCGGAGGGCGTGATGAGATACACAGCTTCCAGGCTGGGCAGTGGCTCCCGGCGCTTGTTGATGTCCTCCACAACTGGGGGGAAACACAGGAACCGTGCCAGGGTGCACGAGTGCATCCCACTGCAGCAGAGCCCCTGGGTGTCCAAAGCACCCCCAGCCCGCCGCAACCCTGCGCTGCCCCATAGGAGTAAGGAACAGCCCCGGGGGGGAGCGGTGGGTTTGTCTGTGCCGGGAGGAGGGGACGCACAGACACTGTGTGGGATGGAGGGGGTGGGCTGCGTCCCCCCCACAGCGAGAGATGCACGGCGCCGGTACTCACTGGTGATGCCCTCCGTCATGATGTCGGTCATTTTGCAGCAGGAGGACAGCATGCGCATGCTGAGCTGGTCCACCACCAGCACCTGGGGACAGCGGCCGTCAGATGGGGGCCAGGGCAGCTGGGAACAGCCCCACCTGCTCCCACTCCTTCCCGGCTCCATCCTCCCCACCCTCCTTCTCCTCCTGCAGCCTCGCTCACCTTCCATTCCCCCTTCTTCTTCACCTTCCGGATCACATCGTGCATGATTTCTGCAAGAGGAGGAGATGGGGATGGGGTGAGCCCCCTGAGCCCGCCCGCAGCGCCCTGGGATGCCCCCTTCCCTGGGGATGTACGGTGGGGGTGGTTTGGGGACCAGCAGCGGGGGGATCACCCCCACCACCCACACATGGCTGAGCCGGTGCCATGGGGAGCACTGAGCAGAGCCCAAAAGCGGGTGGTGAAGGGACAGGGGGGTCCCCTCAGGCCACCCACTCGCCTCAGCCCTAATCCGAAGCACCAGGACAACAACAGCGGCTTAAGGGCTCCTTTTAGAAACAAGAATCAAGCGGCCTCAACCTGTTCCTTGTAATCCCCTGCAATCCCATTTCGCATCCCGGCCCTGCACGCTTACACAACCAGCCGGGGGCTGTCCCCATGCTGTCACTGCAGGGGCCACCCGGGGTGCCAGGGCTGCTCCTACGGGACGGGGACGTCACCTCTGGGCCGGGTGTTGACGCTGCACACCCGGGTGACCCAACCTGAGCCTACAGCGCTGTGCCCAGCAGTCCCCTTTCCCTGGGCTGCCACCCCCTGCGCAGCAGGGACGTGTCACCAAACCTCCTGGCCAGGCCTGCACCCATCAGCTGCGGTGTCACACCCTCAGCCCGGCGCTGTCCCACTGCAGGGTTCTGCCCGGTCCCCAGGGCAGGGCTGGGGATGGGTGCCAGCAGGAACCGAGCTCGGTGACGGACGCTTCCGGATCCCGCCGAGGACCTTGCTCTCTCTCCTCATTACTCATGTTTGGCTCCTTCCCTCCCAAGCGAGGATCCAGGAATAACAGGGCTGTTTACCAGCACGTCCCACACCCTGCAGCCAAATCCCGATCACTGGAGGGAGCACGGGGCAGGAATCCCGGCCCTGAGAGCGCAGCGGTGTTTGCTGCGGGGCAGGGAGGCAAGGAAGGAAGGAGGCTGGGCCAGCAGGCTGCAGTTATGGGCCATGGGGAAGGGATGCTCCCGTAGCAGCAGGCTGGAGGCTGCAGGGTGCCCTCATCAGCCGGTGATGCTCACAGCCAAGGTTTTCGTCTTGGAGATAAACCAGGTTTCTGGGGAATAATGCATCTGTAGATCTGATCCGGTGCCTTCAACGCTTGGCTCGCCTGAACCTACCACGGGGCATCTGCTTCCTTCAGGGTGGAAGGGTTTTAATCACAATTAAAGAAGAGATCGCACAGACAGCCCCAGGTTTATCCTTCAACGCAGAGAAGACGCCAACACCTACGGAGAAGGGAGAGCACCCCACCTGCAAATGGCCCTCCATGCAGCACACTGAGCAACGCGGTCCCAAAAGAGGCATCCTGGGAAGGAAGCAGGCTCCATCTCACTCGGCAAGGCTCCTTCTTGGGGTGACAGCTGGCACGAAAATGACCCACGGCATTGTCTCCATGCAGGGCCAGGAGCTGGTGACACGGTGGCCTAGTAGGACTGCGGCCCATCCGTCGCTCCAAGAGGCTTAGCCTGGGCTGCTGGCACTGAGCTGGCCCCACATCTCCAGCTGGGCATGGGGGGAAGGTCCTGAGCCCACCACAGCTCGTGAAGACATAGATAGATTCATTTTGGGGTGCCCTGAGCCAGTTATCCTGCTTCAGAAAGAGCCTGAAGCTTAATGGGCAGCCTCCATGTCCAACGAAGAAGTAGCCTCGCCCCATCCAGCACCCCAACCCGGAGCACCTCCTGGTGAGGGATGCTGCTCCGGGGAACATCCCATTTCTTCCTGAGCAGTGCATCTCAATTCTGCTTCATTCCAGCACATCCCAGGAGCTCACGTGTGGCACACCTTGGCCTTAACGGATGGCGAAGATCAGGAGCTGCCCAAGGCCCTACAGGACAAGGGTGGCCCTACCCATGGGCCTTTCCCCCAGCAAGGCTCAGCCCTTCCGCGCTCCTCCTGTGCCCTCCATTTCGGGATCCAAACCCCTGCCGCAGCCCTGGAGAGCTGGATCCCAGAACCCTGGGTTGGAACTGGGTGAGATTCGAGGTCGCTCCCAACCCAACCCATTCTAGCGCTCCACGCAATCCGCCGCGAGGTTTGCTCCAAAACCCACTTCTCTCCAAGAGCTGTCACGACGCATCTTCGGAACGAACGCGTTTCCTTCGGGTTGGCCTGGCAACTGCTTTCTGCCGGTTCATTGACTAATCGCTTAAGACAGTGGGAGCATTCCACAGACACAACCACGTCGGAACGTAGTAGGCAGCGCATCGACCTCCTCATCCGGGCAGCTACAGGTGCCAGCGTCAGCCCCAAACACTCCTCAAGCAAAAAGGTCCCGTGGATGGCAAGGAGGCCGCCAACCCCACCCAGGGCGTGGAGAATAACCTCACTTACGGGATGCAAAGCCATCCCACGCATGGGAAGCCCACCCGGACCTCAACGGGACGGCTGGAGAGCGCTGCGTCCATAAAGCAACGGCTCCAAGCGGTCTTCGCCGCTCCCGTAGTGGGCTCCCAATGGGCTGCATGGAGCCCAGGCAGCAATGAGCCTTCGGCTGCTCTACTTTTTGCTCTCTCCCAGCTCCCTCCCGCACGGCGAGTTGGTGGACGCAGCATCTGCTCCTCCGCGGGCAGCCGGAGCCACGTGACGATGACTCCTCTCGGTAAAGGCTGAGGGAAGAGGGATGATCTCGGAGGCCTTTTCCAACCTGAATAATGCCAGGATTCCGCCGCTCCTCTCAGGACGTTTTTTTTATTTGTCTTTTTTTAAGAGGGACAGGCTCCAGGCTAGCGGCTTGCTCAGCCTCCTCTCACACGCGCACACCGGTGGAGGGGTGCAGCCCTGCAGAAGGGAGGTCTGCCACCCTCGGTATCCTCCATGGGGAAGCATGGATGAGTATTTATTTCCATGCTGGGGTGCAGACCATGCCCCACGCTGCGTGCACGTGAGCCCTGAGGGCTGCGTGGTTGTGCAAGCCACAACCCAACTTGGAGACAACGCTGCAGGTAACGATGGATCCCAAGAGGACAGATGCTGAAGCCCCAGAGGAGGCTTGGCTCCAGGCACTGGGGAAGGGGCACAGAGGACCCCTCCCTGCCCACCCTGGGCACGCCGCAACATCCCCATTGGGTCATCCTGGTCCTGAACCCTTCATCTTCTTCTGCTTGGCTCCAGGGCAACACGCGAGCCTTGCGCACTGAGATGCCCCCAGAGCATCCTCAGAGGGCAGCACTGTGCCCCTGGCATCCCCCTGTGCCTTCAGCAAAGGTGACAGTGCCCCACGCAGCCTGGCTGAGTCACACTCCTACCACGCACACCTCGGGGCCCAGCTGAGCCCTGCAGTGAGCAGCGTGACCGGGGAGGTGCCATGCTGCGTGGTGCCTGGGCTAGGGATGGGGACAGGAAGGGACGTGGCACTGTGGGTCCGGTGATGCGGTGCAACCTGAGGATGCTCCATGGGGGGACCGGCTGCTGTCCTGGGCTCCGGGAGGGCTGTGCTTTTCCCACCCTTAGAGACAAAAGGGCAGCCCTGGGGACGCCTCTCTCCTCCCGCAGGTGAAGGTGTCCCTGGGTTTCAGACCCCATCGCTGCTGCTGATGGCTCGGTGCAGTGAGCCCACCCTCCTCCTCCTCCTCACGGCTGCAGGAGTGCGGGCACTGAGCCTGGCACCACCTCCTGCAGGATTTTTCCTGCCGGCACTGGCTTCCCAGCAGCACTCCCCAGGAGCAGCAGCAGCTCGCCAGGACCCAGCAAAGGTGTAGGGACAGCCCTGCAGCACTACAGGGTGACAACCGGGGGACACGAGGTGACAACCGGGGGACACAGGGCACCTGTGGCAGCTGCCCCCCTGCTGCCAGCTCCCGGCTCAGGGCCCTTCGGAGCACGGAGCACTGTGGCAGCAGCTGCTCGGGGGAATAATCCCATCCTGGAGGGCTGCCAGGGCAGAACGCAGCAGCGCTGGAGGTGGGGCCGTGGCGGTGTGCAGCATCCTTGCCTCCTGCCCTCCTCCAAGGAACCCCCACAGGGATGCTGCCCTCGGGTCGGCCGCGGGGCACAGGCTGGGACCTCCGTCCTTAGGAAGCATCTCTTCTTCCACCTCCTCCTTTGGGGAATCCCTGCCCCGGGGGAGAGCGCGGGGGATGCAGCGCTGCAGCGGTGCATGGGTTCCTGCAGCACCGGGGAGCAGCCCCAGCACCCCAAGGTGGGAGCCGGACCACCGCAGCCCTGAGAGCCCAGGAATCCCACATGGGGGGTGGGGGGCTCTGCAGGGTTCCCTGCCCCCCACCCTACGCAGTGTTCTGCCAGCACCCCAGGACACGGCTGCGGCCGGACCCCATTTCCTGATCAGGAGGGGGATTTTTGGGGAGGAGCGGGTGGGTTCGTTACAACTGCAGAGGGAAGGACTGACAGATGTACATACACACACAAAAACCCCATTCCCCCCCCCCCCAACCTGCAGGGAAGTGTCAAA
>NC_034424.1:2225027-2231222 GCF_002078875.1 Numida meleagris | reverse complement strand
TCTATTTTTTTTTTTCCCCTCTCCATTTTCTGCGATTTTTTTCTTTTTTTTTGGCAACATTTCTGCACATTTTTGGCTTTTTTTTGCGATCTTTTGCAATACCTTGCGATACCGTGCAATATTTCGCAATATATCGCCTCCCCCCTCCCCCCCTTACCCTCCCCTTGCTTCATCGGGCAGTAGGAAGCCTTCTCCGCTTCCCCCCCCCTTTCCTCCCCCCCCCCGCTCTGCCGGTTCAGGTTTATTTTGCAGCAAAATGTCCCCCCCCAGCGCTGCAGGGGATGCAGACACTCGTGTTTCTCTTGCGGCCACCCACACGTGATGGGCAAGGAGCAAGGGCTGTGTGCTCATCCAGCGCTGGCTCCGTGCTGCTGGGGGGCATTTCCATGGGGGGGGGGGGGGGGAATGCAAGGTTCCCATGCCCTGTGCTCGTGACCATGGTGGTACCCATTCCCATGCTCCACGTTGTGCTGGTGCCTGTGCTTGTGCCCATGTCCCATGTCCCACACCCATGATGGTTCCCTCTGCCCCATATCCCATGCCCATGACAGTGCCCATGCCCCATGTCCAATACCCCAGATGGTGCCCATGTCCCATGTCCCATGCCATGTTCCCCATGCCCATGATGGTGCCCACGTCCCATGCTCTATGACTATGACGGTGCCCATGCCCCATGCCCTATGCTCAGGATGGTGCCCATGCCCCATGTCCCATGTCCCATGCCCAGATGGTTCCCTACCCCATGTTCATGATGGTGCCCATGCCCCATGTCCCTTGCCCTAAGCCCACGACGGTTCCTATGCCCCATGTTCCATACCATATGCCCATGACAGTGTCCACGCCCCACATCCCATGCCCCATTCCCTTTCTGGAGCCCACGTCCCATGCTCGGTGCCCATGGTGGTGCCAGGGAGGACGCACCTGCAGGAGCTGTGATGCAGAGCACGGAGACTGCGTGGGGACAGAGAGCTCACAGGACGCAGTGCCAGCTGTCTGCTACGTGCCCACACATCCACCTGTGGCCTTATTTCTGCTCGCCATCAGCCTGGGGCTATGCCGTGGGCCGATGAGCTGCCACTGCTCCAGGTTCTCACCGTGTTTTCAGCAGGGATGGCTCAGAAGGGGCTGCTAGGTGGAAGAAGCTGGGCTGTAAAGCTGCTTCCCTCCTGTCACCGCAGGGCGGGACGTGAGACAGCGGCGAGAGGAGGATGCAGCCCCGCAGGTGAGCAGCAGCCCTGGGCCAGGGCGTCTGCATCCATCCTCCACTTCCAGACCCACTCTCTTCCACACTTGGTTAAAAATAAGCTGGAGTTTGGTTTGTCAGAGCCACCGGATTCGCTGCCAACCGCCCGCTATAAATACCAAACTGCTATTTACGAGCGAGGTATTTATACGGCTTTCCCATCTCGCTGTCGATCTCCCCGTCAGGCCAAGCATCATCCGACTGAGGGCACAAACAGCGCAGGGCAGGAGCTCTGCCCAAGGGGACCCTCCTCTCCTGGGCACAGGGGGTGGATGGGGTGGTGAGGCCTGGGGGTTGGAAATCATAGAATTGCTCAGGTTGGAAAGGACCTTCAAGATCATCAAGTCCAACCGCAACCGAACCATACTGCTCCAACAGCCCACTGCTAAATCATGTCCCTGAGCACCACATCCAAAAATGGGGGGTGTCCTGCAGATGGGGGTGTTCTGCAGATGGGGGTGTCCTGCAGATGGGGGTGTCCTGCAGATGGTGGGTGCAAGGAGGGGAAGGGGGCTCTGGGTGCTGCATCCAGTGCTGCCACGCTCCTGACACCCGGGAGGAGCTGGTTTTGGGGATCTGGGGCCGGATGGGGTCTAAGGCATCTGCGTGGAGCCCACGGCCATGCAGCCCCAGCCCCATGTATTGGGTACGGCAGTGTCACCGATAGAAGTCTGCCTAAAATCCGGGGTGAGGGCGCAGAGCCGAGAGCAGGGGTCATTGTCAGGATCATGAAATCGGGGGGAGCGAGCTAACGCTGCTTTCCCTGAAGGCTGGCTTTGAGCAGCTCTGTGGGGCTGCTTCCCCACCCTTGCTGGTGGCTGCGTTGTCCCCCACGTGTATTCGTGGATTCAGTGTGTACCCACCTATGGGAGGTTTGAGCATCTCCCCACGCCCCCGCCGCTCCCTGCTTCCATCCCCACCGGCTGCACGGGCCGGGGCTGTGGGCTGGCAGAGGATCTCCCGAGCTGCCGCTGGATGCAGTGGGAGGTGATGGAGCGAGGGGAGCTGCCGGGTCCCTGTGTGCCCGCAACCCCAGCGCCCTTGGGACACCGAGCAAGGATTGGTTCCCGCACCGTGTCCCGAGTCCCACATCCCGTGCCCGTGGTGGTGCCCGCACCCCGTGCCCCCAGCCCATACCCCATGCTCATGTTGGTGCCCACGCGGTGTCACGCAGGCTGTCGCACCTCCCTGCGCGCTGCACCGGTCCGGCCCCAGCCCCTGCCGAGCCCGGTTGCCGGCGACCAGTTATCCCAGTGCCGACCAGCAGAGGGGACCGGTGATCCACATTAGCCACCAGTGCCCCGCGCAAGCCCCAGCCCCGTGGGTGCCATTAACCCCGCACGGCCGCGGGCTGTGTGCTCACCTGGGGCTGCCCCCCCCCGGGCACCTCGCAGCTCCTGCGCTGCCCTCCGCAACCCTGGAGCTCGTCTGTATGTTTTGCAGGGCCCGGGCTTGCATTCAGCCAAAGCCGTGCTTGGAGCTGGTCATCGTGCCACCACCACGGCCGTGCCCTGTGCTCATGTCCCATGACCGTGGTGGTGCCCCATTCATCCCCTGTGCCATGCTGATGCCCATGCCCCATGCCAGTACTCATGCCCAAGTCCCATGCCCTGCGTCCATGTCCCACTCCCATCCCCATGCCCCATCCCCATGACTATAGTGGTGCCCATTCCCACATCCCATGCCACGCTGGTGCCCAGCTCCATGTCCCTTGTCCCATGCCCAGCATCCATTTACTGTGTCCATGTCCTGTGCCCATGTCCTGTACTTATGTCCCATGCCCACATCCCATGCCCTGTCCCCATGCCCTGTGCCCATGTCCCATCCTCTGTCCCCATGCCCTGTGCCCATGCCCCATGCCCCATTCCCATCCCCTTGCCCTGAACCCACGGCCATTGTGGTGCCCATTCCCACACCCCATGCCACGTTAGTGTCACGCCGGTGCCCATCCCCACGTCTTGCATCCTCTGCCCCATGCCCTGTGCCCAGGCCCCATGCCCATGCTCAAGGAGCACGCTGCCGTGGAGGGCCCTGTGCCCAAGCTGCAGCTGCAGCTGGGGGGGCTCAGTCCTGCCCAAGCTCCAGCCCTGAGTCAGCGCAAGCCGGAGGCGCGGCAGCCCTGATTCAGCACACTTTAATCACGGCGTTATCTCAGAGTGCTGCTCCAGCCCCATAAATCCTGCTGAGGCCGGAGGGACACGGGGAGCCCCAGCCCACGGGACATGTCCCCATCGCCGGGGACACAGCTGGGCAGAGCTCCCCGCGGCTTTATCAGCACAGAGAAGTTGTATTGCAGCAATTACTTGGTTGTTAATTATCGCACCAAGGCCAGCTGTCGTGCCACGAGCAGCGAGCAGCCCCCACGGCACGATCTGGGAGGAAAAGGAAAAAAAAAAACACAGCGCCTTGCTTCTCATGTCAGAGAACGGGAGATAAATCTTTGCTGCACTGACAACCTCCCCCTGCAACGTACGCTACATGGAATGACTGCAATAACTCAGCACCTGGATTGCAATGCCAGTCCTGCAGGCAGAGGGATGCTTTGCTCCGGGCTGGGGGCTGCGTGGGGAGCACAAGGGGAGAGGCAGAGGGGTTCGTCCCCACGGTGCAGAGCGGGGTGTCACACTGAGCAGATGTCACACGTGTGCTGAGGGCTCTGCTGGCTCAGGGGCTCTCTCGGATGGTGGCGGTGACCGCGTGGTGCCAGCAGCTGCCTGGCACCGGAGCGCATTCATCACCCAGGCTGCGCTCAGAGGGAAATCCTCCATTCCCAAGCCAGCTCGTCCAACTGATAATTTAGGCAGCTCCAGACAGATAAGCATTATTTACATCTGTTTGCTGAGATGTGATTAGCTGCGATGATTAGGCTCTATCACGGTGCCATTTTTAAAAATGTCTCTAAGTGGAGGGAAATGGGGAGGGCACACAGGGGACAACATGGGACTGGGGGTTGTGTGCATCATCCATCCCTCGGCACCCCCAGGGCGCTCACCCCTAAAGTGCCCAACCCAGAGCCTGGGGCTTCCTTGGCACGCGGTAGGGCTGGAGGCAAACACCATCCCCTGGAGCTCAATGGGGACAGGCTGCATGTCCTGGGGACAAGCTGGGGACAGGCTGGGGACAGACTGGAGATAGGTTGGGGACAGGTTGGGGACAGATTGGAGATAGGTTGGAGATAGGTGGGAGTAGGTTGGAAATAGGCTGGGGATAGGTTAGGGATACACTGGGGACAGGCTAGGGACAGGCTGGATGTAGGTTGGGAATAGGTTGGGGATGGGAATAGGACACATTGGCAATATGTTGGGGACAGGTTGGGGACAGGCTGGGTGGGCATTAGGGCTGTGTCTGCACATCTCACCCAGCCACCATGGGCCGGACCTCAGCACTTGGGTGCTCCCAGTGCTCCCCAGCGGGCTGGGCAGCACTCCCCATCCCTTCCTCCTCAGGCACCAATGGGGCCATGGGAGCAGAGGAAGCCCGGACCAGAAATGCGTGCAGGGACAATTTCCTCTGCAGACAGGAAAGCTCTGAGCAGGGCTCCAAGTGATGCCGCTGCCGAGCTTTGAGCCTCCAGACGCTTCCTGCGATCACAAAAGGCTTCCAGCTGAAGTGCCTTCATTTCAGCCCCAAAGGCTCTGCAGCCGAGCGTGTCTCTGCCACTGCTGTCCCCTATGGGGCTGTGGGGCTGGGCTTGTTCTCGGGCTGCTGTCTGGACACAGAAATGCCCTTTGTGTCTGCGCCGAGGCCTCCAGGCTCCGTCGTTGAGCTATTTCTGCACGCGGCAAACATAGGCTTCCTGCCTGCAAATCAGCTATACCAGTGCTTTCTATTTCCCACCTTTCAACGAAGGGCTTTTTCCTATTTAAGAAATAAGCCAGCGGGCGAAGGAGACAGGTGAGGGCTCAGCGCGCAGTGCTGCAGCGGTTACCTGCATTGATTTCATAGCAACAAGTGCTTTACGCCACTCCTCGGTCTATCGGGCAGGACGCCGAGCGCTCTGCCGCAATTCCCCACATTGCACGCCGAATTTCCCACGAGATTTCAACATTTTGGCCAAGGAAAGCAGCTGAGAGCAAGCACGTCGCTGAGGGTAGAGTGCCCTTATGGGGCGGCTCAAAGGGAAAGAAGCCAGGCTTCGTCTCCCTGGGTGCCAGCAACGAGCAGCGGGTGCCAAGTGGGACCGTGCTGGTGGCGTGGCCACGAGCATCCTCCCGGCCCGCGCAGCCCGTGGCCGGCCCAGAGCTGCTATTTCGGGCCGGGTAAACAGGATGCACGGTGCACAGCCACCTCCTCTCCTCCCGTTCTTCCTGGGTAAACAGGCAGGGAATAGCCGGAGCGCTACGCCTTGGCCTCTTCCCCTTCCTCCCCGCGGCACAGCTGCCCGCCGGCTGCACCCAGGGCCGCGGGGTCCGTGCGCGCCGTCCCCGTGCCTCCCGCAGCGGGGATCCCGCACTGCTGCTTCCGCCTCCTGCTCCGGGAAGGAGAGGCAGCGCAGCGGAGTTGGAAGGAGGAGCTCCGCACCGCTTCCTCTGGCTGCTTCGTTCCCTTTGCGGTGCGCAGCAGCTTGGGCCTGGGGCGCAGCAACGCCCGGCCCCAGTGAGGTGCGCAGTGGGGTTTTGCTGGGTTGGTGGAGCGTAACCCATCGCTGAAGTTTGATGTCTCCTCTGGTCTGGGTGCTGCTGGCACCCTCCTGGTCCAACCCCCGCGGCTGTAAAGCGTTCTGGAGCAATGCATGCTCTGCACGGAGGCATGGAGGCTCTCCCCCCCCCCCCCCCCCCCCCTTCTTTGCACGGATTGCAGCTCACGCCGAGCTCCACGCCGAGCTGGGTGTGGGCGCGCAGGTAGAGCGCGTGTTGCAATCGCCCTCTGAAGCAATGTCAGAGCGGAGGCCGCTGCCAACAGAGCTGGTTTGCCTGGCGCCAGGAGCCGCAGGAGCTGGCACGGGGCCCGCG
>NC_034424.1:2157568-2224442 GCF_002078875.1 Numida meleagris | reverse complement strand
CCCCCCCCAAACTTTTCTCCGACTTTAAACTTTTCATTTCTGTTCATTTCATATCATTTATTCTTATTTATTCCTCTTTTTCCCTGCCCCCCCCCTTCTTAGCCATCCCCGCGTTCTGCCCCTCCCCGGCCCTTTGGGGTGGCTGTCCGGGTGGGGGGCACTCCCTCCTCCCGGCTGAAAGGCGCAGTTGTGCGCGGTGTTTGCGTTGGCCCCGCGGGGTGGGGAGGACGCGATGCTGGCAGCGCGGTTCTCGAGGGGTTTTGCGGGGGTTTGGGAGCCCGAGAGAAACTTTCTGCTCCTTGCCGCTGCTGTGGGGAGGCCCCCAGAGAAACTTTCTGCTCCTTCTTGCGGGGGGGGGGGGGGGGGGGAGGATGAGTTCTTCAGGGCTTTGGGGCGGCCGGGGAGCAGAAGGGTGACAATGGGGTCATTGAGAGACCCTAGAGTTGTGTCGTGGCTGATGGATGATGCCGGAGTCCGGACAAGCGTGGTTTTGTGTGGGGCTGCCCGTGGGGCTGTGCGTGACCCCCAGAACTGGGTCACCCCCCAGCACTGCCCTCGCCCTGCTCCAGCCAGGGCTCACTTCCATCGCCGCAGCTCAACCTCCATCCCCTTTGCTCCCAGCCCTCTCCCCCCACCGAGCACCCCACGTGCCGCACCCCACGCAGGAGCGTGACTGCACGGTCCGTGCCGGGAAGCAGCAGGGACGTGGCTCTCCATCCCCACATTTCACTGCGTGATGGCCCCAAAGTGGGGAGCAGAGCCCACCCCCGCCTGCCAGGCCCCGCGGCCGGCTCGCAGGAATGCTTACGTGGTATGTGGGGCAGCGGGACGCCAGCAGGTTCGCGAGCTTTGAAGCTGAGCCTGCAGTGAGCCGTGTGTTTGTGCGTTGCACGGCTCTGGGGCTGCGGGCTTGGAGCTTCCCAGTGCGTCGTGCCCCACAGCGTGTCCCATGGCACCAAACCGTGTCCCTCTCTCAACCCCGAGGAGCACAGCTGGGGGATCCCACTGGGAAACCTATAGGGGGTGACTGCAAGGCAGGCAGCACCACTGGGGTGTTGCATTGCGGGATTCAGCCCGTGCGTGAAGCTCTGGGGGCTGCAGGTGACTTCTCGTGGCTCCGTGCGCGACAGCTCTGAGGTTTTGGGGTGGGCGGGCACCTGCACTGGGCCCCCCCCCCCCGCCCCGGAGAGGCTGGAGCCCGCCCGCTGTCTGCACCGTGCACCTTTGGGTTGGGCTGGGTGCTGGGTGCAAGGGCTGCGGGCTGGGAGGGGCGGCGGGCAGGCAGGCAGGCAAGGCACGACTTGCTGTCAGGCATGCAAAGCAATTGGCAGGGGAAACGCAGGGCTTTCCTGCTGGCACGGCCTGTTTGCTGCTTGCTGTGCCGGCACCCAGAGCTGGGAGGGGGCAGTGGAGTGCGAGACCTGCAGCGGGAACGCGGGCTCTGGGGAGCCCACTGCTTTGCTGTGCTCTTGCAGCCCCATTGCATTGGGGATGGTGCAGGGTGGGCGTGAAGCAAGCGGTGGGGAGGGGGTGAGAGCTGGGACCAGATCTGTCCCCGCTGCTGGGAGCAGGAGTGGGTTCCAGGGGGTCCTTCTGCTTCGGATGCAGCTGTGCAGGGAGCGGCGGTGGCTGCAGGGCTGTGGGTTTTTGGCAGCTCCCGTCTTCCTCTCTGGGACCGCAATGCTGGGGGGCTGCAGTGATGGGAGGGGCTTCCTACTGCTCCCCGTCATCCCAGCCTGAGTCACCCACGCTTGTTTGTCAGCATCCTCTGGCTGCCCTCCTCCTCTTCTTCCTCCACTCTGTGGGTGGGGACACGCACCCACCCTGCTCACGGGCTGGAGCAGGCATCAGCCCCTCTCCTTGTTCCAGCGTGCCCAGCAGGGCACTGTGACACTGGGGACGTGAGGGCGGGGGGAGTGGGGTGCCAGCAGGAAGGGATGTCACGGGGTCCCCAGCCCCATGCAGATCTGATGGGCTTCTGCAAGAGGTGCTTGGTGCCACGGCAGCTCCGTGGGCTGGCAGGGAGCAGCTGGGTGGCCTTGCTGTGGCTTGCTTAAGCACGACACGTGGTCCTTTGCAATGGCTTTGGAGCATCTCCAGCCAGCACCGTGCTAGGGTGCTGGGGCCGAGCAGCCAGCAGCGATGACGTCCCCAGGATGCCCCAGCTCTGCAGGCTGGGTGCTGAGCTCCTCATAGATCCAGGCAGGCTGGGAGGTTTCTCATCCTGAAGTGCGTGTCTCCTTTCATCGCTCAATAAATAACTCCCCTGGCATGCTGGGGCTGTGCACCGGCGGGGAACGGCTGGTTCTGGCACGCCGGGGCTCACCTGCAGCCGTCGTGTCAGGGCGTGGGGTGCGCTTGGAGCCAGCGTGTCGGGGCACGGGGCAGCCCAGTGGGTCCCCTCCTGTGCAGGCAGATGGTGGGAGCCCTGCTGCCCCGAAACAGGAGGAGCTGGGCCCGGATTGCAGCTGAGAGCTCCCCTTGGGCGCTCAGATCAGCCCCTGAGCGCTGCAGTCAGCCACCCCTGCTCCTGTTGCGTTGCCCAAGCAAGCGAAGCACAGCCAAGGGCTGGTGTTTCCCAAGCCTGTGCCTCCCTCCTGTCCCCAAATGGCTGCCGAGGTCCCAGTCATGGCTCTGGCAAGGTGACATTTGGGGATGGTCACTGGGACCCATTCCCATCCCCTACAGTGTCCCAGGACCCGGCCCGTGCTCAGCTGTAGGGTCCCAGCGTGGGGGAACCTCACTGCCTTGCATCCCCCCCAGCTCGCCCCACACCTGGATGTCCCCGCACTGCCTGCACTGCCCCATGGGAAGAGCCAACGGGAGGAAAGGCCAGAGCACGGCTGCTAACAGCGAGCAGATTTCCTGCAGAGCTGCTCAAGGACGGAGCAGGAGGAAGGAGCAAAGCTCCACCTTTTCCCCCTTTGTAAAGGGAGAGGCCAGCGGCTCTCGGCGCACGGTGGCAGAGCGCGATGCCCATCGCTGTGCCCCATAGCAGGGATCTCCCCGGGGTGCTCAGCTGTGTGGGTGCTCCAACCCCAGCGAGGGGCCTGTCCCCATCAGGGAACAGGAAACCCTCCAGCAGCAGGGACAGAGCCCAGAACAGGCTCAGGGCTGTTTTGTTCAAATACCTCATTTTTTTTTCCCTTTTCCTTTGACGTACATAAAAGTCTTTGTTTGGTCTCCTCCCCCCCGGTGCCGGATTGGGTTTCCCGCTGGCACTGGGAGCGTGCCAGCTCCAGCTCTTCTCCTTGGGGCTGGGAGTGGGGCAGGAGGGGCCACCTGCTCATCTACCCCTCATCCTCCTCCTGCTGTCCGCAGCGCCAGGAGCACGAGAGGCACGGGAGACATCTTTTGCCCTGCGGACCCCGGGACCCACTTGGCCCCATGGAGCTGATGCGTGGCTCCTGAGTGCTGCCAGACGCCGTGTGGGTGACCTCAGGGTGCTGCTGCTGCCGGCACAGCCGTGGCTCAGCCCCGAGCTGCCGGAGCTCGGGGAGCGCTGGGACACCGCTCTCAGCCGTAGGGTTGGGGTTTGCCTGGTGCTGTGCAGAGCCAGGGCTTGGGCTCCGTGATCCCTTCCCCGGCTCCGCAGAGGCCCCGAATGCTGGTTGATCATCAGATGCACATTCCTTCCGCGCAGCTCTGCTGCACGCAGTCCCTGGGCAGCAGCAGGAGGCGGGCAGCCACCCACCCCGGCAGTTCCCAGGCCGCAGGGCCGTGCTTCGTTGCTGTTTTGCTCTCTGCCCCCCCCCGTGGATTTCATGAGCTCCTCCCGCGCTGCACAGGTTTATTTGCTTTGGGCTGGGAAACCACCCGCTGGGAGCGGCACTGGGAGGGGGCACAGCCCCACGGGGACCATGGTGCCACGTCCACGGCGACACTGGGGAACACCACGGTGGGGACAGAGCCAACCCCGGCGTGGAGGGATGCAGTCCCGTGTCCCCACGCGCTGTAACCCGTCTGGGTGGCAGTTGGGTGACCGCTGACTCTCACGGGGACGGATCTGTTGGCAGAGCCCGAACCGGCTCCCGCCTGAGCCCTGCTGGTTTCTGTCTGGTTTCCTGCCCCGTCCCTGCCGCCCTTCGGAGCAGCGCGTGAGCCTGGGATGGGGGCACGGGGCTGAGGTCACCGCCGCTGAGCAGCACGCATAGGGACACAACAGTGCTGCTGTCCCCGCTTCCACCCCCTGGGCTGATTTGTCTCTCTTTTGTTTTTGTCCTCTCTTCTTTTTTCTTTTTTCTTTTTTCTTTTTTTTTCCCCTTTAAGGTATCGTTGAACGCTGAGCTCCCTGGATGGTTTGAGGGCCGGTGATGCTGTCCTCCCTGGGTTATCGGACCAGGGCTGCTCCAAGCCGCTGGGTGCAGCCCATTGATAGAGCCAACAAAGAGCTGGGGCAGGCCCTGCCAGCAGCCTCCGCCCTCTGTTTGTTCCCCAGTTGGCTCCGGATAAACTTAATCTAAATCCTGATAATGCCATGGGGCAGAGAGGGGAGGCTGGGGGCATGGGGGGTGGGGGTGAGGCTGGCCGGGAGCCCTGGGGATGTGGGTGCAGGAATGGAGCGGAGCAGGGGGTGCTGGGCCGGGGCAGCGTCATGCCCGTGAGCATCAGTTTGTGTTTTCTGGATGGAGATTGAGCTTAGAATTCCCAAAGCTCTGACCTGCAGGCTGGGGATTAGCCCCGCGGGACGCCGGCGCTGGATTATTGCAGCAGGGCGGTGAGGTGCCCTTGTGCTGCTGCTGGCACACCTGGCCCAGCTCTCTGAAGCTCATTGTAGCCCCCAGCCCGTGCTGCCACACACCCAGCTCCACTGGGACAGTGCAGTGGTGCAGCAGTGGGGCTTGGTGCCCATGGGCTGTCCCCAGCCCACCCCCAAGCTCAGCAGCCGCAGCTCAGGGCTCGTAGGGTGCTGCTGGGTTAAGAGCCGACGCGCCCTGCGCTTTGTTCCTGGGGGGCTGTGCACCCCATCCCTGGTTGTGCCCCCCACCCCTGTCACGCTGTGCACCCTTGCTGAGGGGTCCCTGGACACGCTGCATAGCACCGGGATTTGGGCATGCATGCACGTCAGGTGGGTTTGGCCCAGGCAGTACTGCAGGAGCGCTGGCACAGGGATAGGGGACCTGGGCAGGAGTGCCCGCTGTCCCCAGGAAGGCTCAGAGCAGTGATGAGCAGGCAGGGCAGCGTGGCGGGGACACCATGGGGACAGCTGGGGGCTGCCAGGGAACCGGTGCCCAACAAAGGATCCCTGCTGCTGGGTTGGTTTTGTTTGCCAGGAGGAAAGCAGCTTCCACCCATTCTTCTCCTCCCGGCGGTGCACGCTGGGTGGGTGGGGATGCATCCCCCTCCCCGCTCGCTGATCATTGACCACCGTGGCCATAGTGGGGACAGCGCAGGGACACGCAGGCGGTGGCACAGCGCTGGGGCTTTCCTCAGCCCGCTGCTGACTCAGGCACTGCGGGCTCAGCCGGCCCAGGGCTGACTCAATGGGCCTTTTTATCCTTTATTTTTTAATTATTATTTCTTTTTTTACCCCGCGCCGGGAGGAAAATTCCTGACCTTCAATGAGGCTTTGCTTGGGTGCCCCCTGCTCCCATTTCTTCCTTGTGCAAAGCAAAGCTGGGGCGGAGGGGGGGGGGGGTTGGGATTTCCAGGGCAACCCCCGAGGTGGTTCAGTAGAGGGGCGGGGGGGGGGAGGACCTGATCCCTGGAGGATGCATCTGGCACGGGGTGTGGGGCTGTGGGCTTACGAAACGGGATGTGGGCTGAGGGAGAGGTTGGGGCAGCGTTCCTGCTCGGATGTGTCAGCCCATGTGTGTGGGGACAATGGCTGCGTCCCTCTGTCCCCTCCATCTGGGTCTGCTGGGGGACCCCACGGGTCTTTGGGGCTCAGGCACAGCACACTGCTCCCTCCCCATTGCTCCTGGGGGTGGGAGCTGAGCGAACCTGGAGCAACCCCACTGCAGGTCCCATGTGGAACACTGGCTGTGCCCAGCTGGCTGCAGGGTGAGGACCTGCCTGGTGGCCCCCTGAACTCTGTCCTCACCCTGTCCCCACTGCCATCCCGCTGTTGCTGCAGGCAGAACTGACCTCCCCGCTGCCAGCCCCGCTGACTCGGCAGCCACGGCTATTTACGGCGTCACTCTCATTTTCACATGATTTCCAAGGGAATGAGGCACACGGGCTCTGGCCACGCACTGGTGCCTCGAGCATGGGGCCGGCACAGCGCTCAGCCCTTCCCCTCCCATCCCTTTTGCTCAGGGTAAGGAGGGAGAGGGCCCGCAGTGCTGCACAGGGCGCTGCGTGGCTGCAGGTGCTGCTGCACGAAAAGAAACAAAATGCAAAGGGCAAACGTGAGGAGCTGGAAGGAAGGGTACGGTGAGGTTGTGCTGGTGATGGGAGCAGGCGGCTCTCTTGGGGTCAGTCCATGCGACGATGCAGCGGGCACCGCACAGTGGCCAAACCGTGACCCCTCCCCGAGCGAGGCAGGAGCTGCGTGCACCCCTGGGAGTGCCACCGCCGTGGGGCTGCCTCGAGCACTGTGCCCCTGCCCCAGGTTGGCCCCGGTCCCGGCACGCCGCTGCATGACCAGTCCGAGCTGTGGGCAGAGCCGGTTTCACCGAGACGAGCCCTGGCGGAACGCAGGAAGAGCAGAGCTGAGCTCCGTGCACGTGCTGCCATGGGGCACCCCACATCCCACCCGGCCTCGTGCCACCTTCTATGTCACAGCTGCGCAGCGCTGAGCGCTTCCACCGCCGCCAGCAGATCCCCCTGAGCTCACCCCTTAGGAGGGGACCCGGGGGCAGAGCAGAGCTGGACCCTCTGCTCAAGGCCCAGTGGACCCCAACTGGGGCAGGGACCGCGTGCCCCAGAGCCCAGCACCCCCCTGGTGCACCCCATCTGGGGGGGATGGCAGCGCTGCTGGCGGCTTCACTGAGAACCCTTTGTTTCGCTATCTGCAAGTAATTGACTTTTGCTTTCCCATTTGCTTAAGACCTCTTAATTGGCCCCGTTGTTAATCGGAGAAGAATGAGTGACTAAGCCGTCTGGACAGCTCGGGGAGCGGGGACGCTTTTTTTTTTCCCATGAACTGAAAGGAAATGAAACCTCAAAGCGTCCCTGTAAATCTCAGCTGTCAACGTCGCCGCCCGGAGCCGCAGCCAAAATAACGCGATCCGCGGGCGCGCACGGCAGAACCGCCCCGCGGGCACGGGCACGGCATGGCTGCACGCCGGGCTGGTGCCAGGAGAAAATGCCAAAAAATGGGATGAGGAATTTCTCTCCTCGCTCCTTGCTGTCGGAGGGGGTGCGCGGCGCATCCTCGGTCCGTCCGTCCAAAGCGCCGGGGAGACGGAGCAGCCCCGCTGCTGGCAGCTTCGGCTCTTCCCCCGTGACACATCCAGGGCAAAGTTGAGCAGAATTCAAACTGGAGGCCCCGTGCGCTCGAGGGAACGCTGGGAAAGCCGTCCTTTTGCTGGCAGCCTCTCCCCAAAATGCTGGATGCTTTGCAGCGGGGCTTTGTTGCAGACGAGGCTCGGATGGGGTCTGGAGTCGGGCAGGGTGCACGTCGGGGAGGGTGCCCACGGGGCAGGGTGCTCGTGGGGCCGGGTGCTCGTGCAGCAGCGTGCCGTGCTGGTGCCAAGCGGCGTGGGTGGCACAGGGCTGGCTTTTGGGTGCTGCGCCAGCACCTGGTGACTCAGGCCGTGGGAGTCCCTCCGGCACCTCCAGATTCCACCGTGCTGAAGTCAGGCAGGGCGGGGGGCGTGGGGGCAGCCAGGCTTCGGGGGGTGCGGGAGCCTTCTAAGCGCCACGGTGGGTGTCCACCCTTTATGGGGTGGGGGGCACTGTTTGGGTTGCCTTGCCTCCTGCTGCACGCTTGGCCCTGAGCGTCTCCAGCCCCTCCAAGTGACATCCCTTATGGGGCATCGCGGGTCCTGAGCGTGGGGCTGGGGGGCTGCCCCCATCCCCAGCCACTTGGAGTGGTGGCGAAGGCGCAGCCCTTCCTGTGGGGCTGCAGTGGGCCGGGCCGGGGGCTGCACAATGCGCAGGAAGCGCCGTGGTGCCGGAATCGCCTTAATGTCAGGAATTTCCTGCCTGGGAGAGGAATCCGCAGCATTAATGTGAAAGGCCAAAAAAAAAAAAATAAGAAGACTGTGCTAACCTTGGGCTGGACGGGGAGGGCGGAGGGCAGAGGCTGAACCCTGCTCCTCTGGGCACGAGGGCAGCACGGCGGTGTTGGCCGGGTGTGAAAATGCACACGTGCCCAAATTTGTGCTGTGGGATGCCGAGCTCAGCCTGTGGGGCTGCTCCCCATGGGGCACAGAGGTGCTGGAGGCCCCACAGCGACGTGGCACCGGGGACACATCCCCAGGGTGCACCCAGGGCTGCGGGTTGGGGCTGCAGGGAGCACTCTGACTCTAACTCTACTCTCCCTTTGCAGAGAAGACCGGGAAGGTGCTGGGGGAGTTCTCCCGCTGCTACAGAGAGCAATATGGGGTAGCACTCTTCAACAGCGTCCGCTATGAGGTTGAAGGCAATGGGGGGCCGCAGTCACAGCTGCTGCACCGCAAGGTAAGAGCTCAGACTCAGGATGAAGGTACGGCTTCATCTTCCTCCCTCTGCGCTGGGCAGCCCCATAGGAATGGAGGCACCGTGGGGCTGGGAGAGGAGCCCCGAGGAGAAGGTGATGGAGGGGGGTCTTTAGCCCGTGGGGGTCCCCTGAAGGCTTTCTGCTCTGATCAGTGCAGTGAGCACACCTAGTGGCTCGGTGTGGATGTGGGGCTGGCTGCAGGCACTCCTTGCTGATATGGAGCTCCTGGGAACTGCCCATGCCCTATAAATCCTTGGGTGAGGCTGCAGCTGTAGGGCATGGCTGGGTTGTACCGAGCTGCCTTTGCTCTGCTGCTGGGTGCAAGCCACGCTCCAGCACTAGGAAGGGCATGAAATCGTTCCTGAGCAGCTCTCAGCCTGAAATGCCTCCGTCACCCTACTTCAAGGGACATAAAGTAATCCAAAAACATTCCCAAAGGCCCTCATAGGGAGTTGTCATCACTGCAGCCTTTGGGATGGGGCATTGCGTGCAGGAGGGCAGGGTGGGCACACAGCCACGGGTGTTTGCAAAGTCACAGAATATCCCGAGCGGGAAGGGACCCACAGGGATCACTGGGTCCAACTCAATGGGAGGGGGACAACTTACACGAGGACCGGAGCGGTGACACTCCCGGTGTGTCCTGACTCGTGCGGGTGTTGCAATGTCCCTGCCTGCCCGGGTGTGTCAAGCAAAATAAAGGTGTGGAGGGACGAGTTCCTGAGCAGGAACAGGGAGCCCAGTGTCCGCAGGGAGGAAATAATCGGGTCATCATCGCTTGGCTGATGCCTTCGCCGGGTGGTGCCTCCTGAAGCAAGCCCAGGAATGTCTGAGAAGCGGCAACAGCACGAGGTCAGGGGCATGGTGCAGCACCGGGTTATGGGTAGGACCAAGAAGGACCAAATGGGACCAAACAGGACCTAATAGGACCAAGAAGGACTAAATAGGACCAAACAGGGCCAAGTAAGACCAAATAGGACCAAACAGGGCCAAGTAAGACCAAATAGGACCAAGCAGGATGAAGTAGAACCAAACTGGGCCTAACTTGACCAAACTGGACTGAACAGGACCAAGTAGGACCAAACAGGACCAAGTAGGACCAAGCAGGACCTATCAGGACCAAATAGGACCAAGCAGGACCTATGAGGACCAAATAGGACCAAAAGTCCAAGTAGGACGTCCCTCCTGCACCAAGTCCCCTCTGCAGGGAGGCATGCACTGTCATCTGGTTTGGTGACAAGCTGTGGGGACAGCACTTGGGGCAGGCACACCTGCACGTGGGAGCGATGCAGGGACAGCCCCTGGGGCAGAGCAGGGATGCTGCAAAGCTCTCATCTACCCTAGGAGTCCATCCCCGAGCATCCTCCTCCACGCACGTCGGCCGCCTCCCTGCCCCTCCTTGCAATTTGCCACATTCCTGCATGTCCCAGATGTTTGCTGGGTGAGGCAGGCTCAGGGCTCCCGGGTGCAAGCCAGGTCCTTGCAATGGGCTGAGCCCTGTTGTTTGGGCTGCCCCTGAGCGATGCTGATGGGAGCTGGCATCACCTTGGCTCTGCTGGACCTTCGCTGTCCCCATCTCTCTCGTGACCTTTGGGTTAGGGCTGTCACCCCCAGCTCAACATCCCACTGCTTCTCCCCATCTAGATGTCCCTTTATTCCTTTGGGAAATGCTTTGGATGGGGACAGGGGCTGTGCTGTGGGGCTGTAAGCCTTTTTGCTGAGCCAGGATGTTCTCGGTCCTCCCCAAAACCAAAGCGGGTGCTGCTTGGTGAAGGGGTTCAGTGTTTGGGGAAGGAAACGAGGGGAGAAATGTCCATCATCAGGGTCGTGCTGGGTGCCCAGTGCTGGTGCCCACAACGGCCACCGCGGTGGATGGAGGATGGAGGGGCAGCCGCCGGCTGCTCACGCTGTCAGGAGAGCTCTCAGCTCTTGTTTATATTCCTAGGGTCATAAAAATTCCTGGGACGCATTCTTGGCTGGCTCATGGATGGTGTCAGCGCAGCCTGCGGGGGCTGGAGGGGCTGCTTGGCCCCGAGACGTGGGATGATGGCCTCATCCTGCTCCGTCCCTGCAGCCTGGGGCATTCCAGCACCGTCTGGAGTTGGGATATAGGGGATGGTCACCTCTGTGGTGACCGCTGTGTGGGCATCCCCCGGAGCTCTGTTAGGGCTGTGCAGATGGGACCCCCCCCCAGAACATCACCCAGAGGCACAGTTCAGGCACCTGCATTTGAGGGACAGTGGGGTGGGTGCTCCCCATCGCCCCCATCCCCGTGTCACTGCACGTCTCCTCCCGGCAGGTCCCGCTGGAGGACCACGTCATCTACTCGGGCAACCTCTTCCAGTACATCGAAGAGAACAAGAAGTGGAGGAACCGCTTCTGCGTGGTCCCGCACAACTATGGGCTGGTGCTGTACGAGAACAAACTGGTGAGGACGGCTCCAGCACCACCTCCTTGCATGGGGCTGTCACCTGTGGGTGATCCTACGGAGCCGGCTGCTCTCTGCCCATGTCAACCCTCTGCTCCCCATCCTCCTCGGGGCTGACTTCCATGCAAGGAAGGGCACCCCGTGACCATCCATGGTGTTTCCTGGTGGCCCTTGGTGTTTCCAAGCTGCCCTTTGAGCTTTCCTTCCCCATCCATCCTGATGGAGGAGGACAAAGACCCTTTCACCCATCTCCCATGGGTGATGGGTGAAACAGAGCCCCACTGGACTCTTCCCATTGCTGTACCTGTGCCCCACATCACCACCCCGCTCTGACCAGCTCTTTCTGCTCAGGCTTATGAGAGAGAGCTGCCTCCCCGCGTGCTAATCAACAGTGCGGGCTACAAGGTGCTCACCTCGGTGGAGCAGTACCTGGAGCTGGTGAACAGCAGCCTGCCCGGTGAGTGGGGAGGGATGCTCGGGGTCTCCCCGCATCCCCAAGCTGCTGAGCATCCCATGGGGATAGGCGGGTGGGGGTGGTTTTGTGGTGTGGGGTTGCAACCCTGTGGTCCCCCAGCTGGAGCTTCCATCGGGATGCTGTGCCCCTCATAAGCCCCTGGGATGCAGATGGGGACCAGCAGACGGACCCCCCACCCCTGCAGCATCCCTTGTCCCCATCCCTCTGCCCTTCAGCGCATCTTTCTCCCCGCAGGCGTCACCCCCAAATCGGGGAACACCCCCATCCTGAAGTGCCCCACGGATTTTCCCCTCATCCTCTGGCACCCCTACGCCCGGCACTATTACTTCTGCCTGATGACGGGCAAAGAGCAGGAGAAGTGGGGAGCGGTGTTCCAGGACTGCGTGCGGCACTGCAACAACGGTGAGCGGGGGGCACCTGGGGGTGGGGAGGGCATCGTGGGGTTTTGGGAGCCCCGCAGCGGTCTCTGTTGACCTACAGGGGGTAGAAGATGTGGGGGTGACGAGGTGGGAATGGGCCAGCAGTGAAGGAGGGCACGGGGGTCTGCTCCCCATGCCCCTGAGCAGCGGGATGGCAGTGCCAGCCTGCAGCCAGCTGGACGCCGGCGTGAGGAGCCCTAATGACTATTTACCACCCCAAGGCAGAAAATATTCGGTAATTAAAGTCATCAAAACTGCAGGCAGCCTCCATCCTGCTCTCCCTCCCTCCTCCCACCCTCTTTGGGGCGAGGGCTGCGTGCGGCCAGGACCGGCCTCCCACGGCCCCGATACTGTGTCAGGAGAACATGATTTTCCTGCTGAGCCGTACCCGGGTGCTCCTGGGGCGAGACAGCATCCCAGGGAGGAGGTGCTGGCCCTGCAGCCTGCTTCAAAGCAAAGAGCAACGCTGCCTGCTCTGCTGCGTGCCTTTCCCTCCTGGGAGCTGCGTGTAGCCCCATTTTTAGGGGGCAGAGTGATGGAGCTGGGTAATAATCTGTGCTGTGCACTGGGTGCGCTCCTCCTCCTCTGCACTGGCGCAGAGATGGGCACAGCCCCAGGAACAGATCTGCTCGGCTGGGTTTCTCCATTTGTGCAGACTGTTTTTCTTTGTGAGACGTTCCTTCCCTTCCCAGCTCCAGATTCCTGCCCGCCGCTGTTCTTGCCGTGTTTCAGATCCTGTTTCAAATCCAATGAAAGATCTTTTGTTGCTGTTGAGCAACTTTTTTTTTTTTTTTCTTTTCTTTTCCAAATTAAAGGCTCTGTGTCTTCCTCCAGCTGTAAATAGTGTGGGAATTTTCACCTCCCTTTACAAGCCCCTGGTTTGGTAACACCAGCTGTTCCCTAAGGACTGGGGACGAGCGATGGGACCCCTCACACAGGTTGTCCAGCCTGGTCACCCCCTGCCCTATGGATCTATGGGACCTCTGCCCATGCCTGGCACCTCGCTACATGGCGCTGTCACCAGGGGAGCATCGCCAAGAGAGCTGGGGAGCAGCAGCCAGACCCCTGGGAGGGGCTGAGGGTGACATCCATATCCATGCCCCCCTTGTGCAGTGGCCCCGTGCTGCGATGAATCACAGCGCTGACATCCCGGGGGCAGCAGAACCGGCTGGAGCACGCTGTGCTGTGCCTCCTCGTGACTCATCCCCGCTTTCCTCTTCCTCCCAGGCTGTGCTGTGTCCTCAGAGCCCCCATTCCTCCAGCCCCTCCCAGGCAGCCCAGGGCCCTGTGCACCATGGGGGGCTTAAAAAGCCCGGAGGACTGACTCCATGCACCAGTGGGGCTTGCAGAGCTCCCCCAGTCCTCCTCAGCCCCTGCTCCAGCTGTGCCACTGGGCTTGCAGGGCCACCAGGTCCCCGTGTTCCACTGGGGCTTGCTGACCCCTTGGTCCTCGTAGACCCTTGGGGCACACTAGGACCCTCCTCTGACTGCAGTATCAGGGATTGCTGTGTTCACAGTTCCCCGTGCATCACTGGGGCATACTGAGCTCCCCATTCTGCTGTGCCCTGCTCCTGCTCTGCTTCAGGGCTTGCTGAGCCCACAGGTCCCCATGCAGCATTGGGGCACACTGAGCCCCCAGTCCTCCTGGCCCACCAGGGCTCACTGAACTGCTGGGCTCACCTTGCACCATCAGCGCTCACTGAGCCCCTGGGTCCTACTGAGCTGTTTTCTCTTGGGTGCTCTCCTGCCCTCCCCTTTTCCTCCTGGACACTCTCCTGCCCTGCATCCCGCTCAGGGGCTCTGTGTGCACGAGCTCCCCCACCATCCTGTGTCTGGGACAGCATTAGGGACAGGGTCCCCCCCATCCCCGGGCACTGTGCAATGGCCCTGCAGACACAGGGAACCCCTGCAACGTGCAGGCTGGGGAAGTGGCAGTGGCCCCCCTCCATCCTCATGCTCATTCATCCCCTCCCCACCAGGGATCTCGGAGGACTCCAAAGTGGAGGCCCCAGCCTTCACCGACGCCGTCCGCATGTACCG
This sequence comes from Numida meleagris, assembly GCF_002078875.1. Classification (NCBI taxonomy): domain Eukaryota; kingdom Metazoa; phylum Chordata; class Aves; order Galliformes; family Numididae; genus Numida; species Numida meleagris. The sequence continues at coordinate 2,210,496 of NC_034424.1, read as the reverse complement.
CCAGTCCAAGGAGCAGTACGGCACCTGGGACATGCTGTGCGGCAACCAGACCCAGGTGAGGGCTGGCCCCAGGGGCTGTGTGGGGTCGGGGTAGGGCCGAGCAGGGCCCCCACCGCCTCCTCCCTTTGCAGGTCCTGAGCAACCTGGTGATGGAGGAGCTGCTGCCGGAGCTGCGGAGCGCCATCGGCCCGCGGCTGAAGGGCAAAGCACAGGAACGCCAGCGGGCCTGGATCCAGGTGCGGGCGGTGTCCGTGGGGACATCGGTGCTGACCCCCCTGCCTGAGCTGCCCCCGCTTTGGGGCACGTCCCATCCCACGGGCTGGCTTGCCCCATGCCTCCTTGTCGGTGTCACTCCGCCCAGGACCTTGTTGTCCCCGCTGCTCCGCGTGCAGCCAGCCCTGCCCAGCACTCTGCTTCTGAGAGTGAGGGAATCCAACTGGAGGAAGCCCGGCCCACGAGCACAGCCCATCCTGCTATATTTAGTGAGCCATTTTTAGGGTAGCGCGGGCTAAATCCAGCCCCAGCCCTTGCCAGAAAGACAGAGCACTCTTCAGAACCGCCTGTTGCAGCCTTCACAGTTGCCACCAAGCTCGTAATGTGCAGCCTAAAAATGCACAAAACTTGCTTTCTTTTTTTCCAGTAGCTGCGTTCTCCACGGCGCAGCCCAGAGTTAGTGCTGCAAAACTGGGAAGGGCGAGGGAGGGAGGGAGGGAGGGAGGGGAGGGACTGCTCTGCCGCCTGCTGGTCCCAGAATCACAGCATCAGGCTGCAGTGTGGGCTCCAACAACAGTCTCAGGGAGCTCATGAGTCCTGCCCATGTCCCAGGTCTGGGGGTATCCCATGGGCTTGTGACCATCAGGGGGCTCCTGTCACCCTCCTCTCCCTCCCCAGATCTCGGATGCTGTCTATAGGATGGTCTACGAGCAGACCAAGTCACAATATGATGCCATGGTGGCCAAGTGTGAGCTGGAGCGGCCCCAGATGGAGAGCAGCATCCGGACTGACATGGACCAGATCATCACCTCCAAGGAGCACCTGGCCAGCAAGATCCGAGGTAGAGCCCCATGGGGAGAGGGCACAGATGGGGGACCAGTTGGGCAGTGAGCCCAAAGCAAGGCAGTGGGACAGGAATGGGTTTAATGCAGGCTGAGGGCCACCTTCAAGAGCCCCTTCCATTGTCCCATGGGTCTGAGAGACTTCTGGAGGGGTTTGAGGAAAGGAGCATCCTCTCTCCCAGGCTGGGGTTAGGTGGAGCTGGAAGGGCAGAGCAGCCTTGCCATGCTCCCCGCTGCTCTCCGCCCAGCCTTCGTCCTCCCCAAAGCGGAGATCTGTGTCCGCAACCACGTCCAGCCCTACATCTCCTCCATCCTGGAGGCCCTGATGACCCCCACAAGCCAGGGCTTCGCCGAGGTGCGGGAGGTCTTCTTCAAGGAGGTGACGGACATGAACATGAACATCGTCAACGAGGGCGGCCTGGAGAAGCTGGTGGAGGTGAGCTCTGAGCCGGGCAGGGGTGAGGCTGGGGGTGGCATGGCCGATCCCATTGCCATACCCAGTAAGGACAGAGCTGGGGAACCACAGGCTGAGAAGACACCCGGGGACGGAGCCCAGGTGGAGGTGTGGGCTGTGGGGTGGTACGTCCCAGCCCTGCTGAGCTCAGCTCTGTCCCCAGTACATGGAGAAGCTGTCCCACCTGGCCTTCCACCCGGTGAAGATGCAGTCGTGCTACGAGAAGATGGAGCAGCTGAAGCTGGAGGGCCTCCAGCAGCGCTTTGACGTCTCCAGCACATCTGTCTTCAAGCAGAGGGCCCAGATCCACATGCGACAGGTAGGATAGGCATTCCCTGCCTTCCTTCATCCCTGTGTCTCCCCAAGGCAGAGCTGCTGGAGTGTGGGGACAGATCCAGCCCAGCCCCTTTGGTCCCCGACTGCCACTGACCCCTTGGTTCTTGTTACAGCAAATGGATGATGCCTTGTACACCTTCGAGACGCTGCTCCACCAGGAGCTGGGGAAGCTGCAGGGCAAGGATGAGCTCTGCAAGTCCATCCAGCGCATCCTGGAGAGGGTGCTCAAGGTGAGGGCTGGGGCTGCTCCCATACCCTGGGGGCTTCTGGGGCGAGGAGGACAGCAAGGACCCTCATAGCGTATGCCAAAAGTTTGCTGGGGAATGGCTTCTTGCTGTTGAGACTTCTGTGCATTTCGCTGAGATCTGGGGCAAATGAATGGGGGAGGAGGTGGAGGACCCAGACCCATATGAAGGCATGCATGATCCATGGGAAAGCCACTCGGGATTCAGAGTGGCCCAAACCCTTCTGCAGAAAGTGGGGACTGAGGATGCAAGGGGCGGGGGAATCCATTCAGCCCCATGCAAATGGATTGGGAACCCAAATGCATGGGCTGTGCCTGTGCCGCCCTGCAGCCCTCGTGAGTGCTGACCCATGGCCACTCTCACTTGCCCCCCAGAAATATGATTACGACAGCAGCACCGTGCGGAAGAAGTTCTTCAGGGAGGCCCTGCTGCAGATCACCATCCCCTTCCTGCTGAAGAAGCTGGCGCCCACCTGCAAAGGGGTAAGCTCATGGGAGGACCCCTCTGTGGAGGCTCAGTATCCCTGGGGATGGGGAGCTCCTGCATCTCACCCTGATCCCTCCCCTCTGGCAGGAGCTAGCCAAGTTCCAGGAGCTCATCTTTGAAGACTTTGCCAGCTTCATCCTGGTAGAGAACACGTACGAGGAGGTCGTGCTGCAATCTGTGATGAAGGACATCATGCAAGGTAGGGGGCTCTGGGGGGCTCCAGCTGCTTGGGTGGGGAGACCCCTCATGTGTGCAAGGGCTTAGCAGCATGGGGAGCATCTAGGGAGTCCAACTGAGTGCTGGGATCCACAGAAGGAAGAGTGACCCCATGCACAATGCTGGGCTTCATAGAAGGGAGGGGTGACCCCATGCAAGGAGCTGTGTTCCATGGGTCACCCCATGCAAGGTGCTGGGGTCCATAGGAGGAAGGGTGACCCCCACGCCAGGTGCAGGGGGCCGGTGCCACCCCATCTGATCTCTCTCTCGGTGCCACCAGCCGTGAAGGAGGCAGCCGTGCAGCGGAAGCACAACCTGTACCGCGACAGCATGGTGATGCACAACAGCGATCCCAACCTGCACCTGCTGGGCGAGGGCACCCCCATCGACTGGGGCGAGGAGCACGGCGGGCAGCCCGAGGCTGAGCCGGCCGCCGACAAGCGCCGCAGAGCCAAGCAGGTGGTGTCGGTGATCCAGGACGATGAGGGGGCCCTGCCCTATGAGATGGGTGCGGAGATGCTGATGTCGCCCAGCTCTCCGGAGCCGCCGAGGTCCCCGGATGGGGTGACGGAGATTCGGGAAGCGCTGTCCAAGGAGAGCATTGAGGTGCTCACAGAGGAGCGGCTGACGAACGGTACCCACGGCACGCGGGACAGCGGTGCCACCAAGGAGGTGGTGGTGGCAGCGGGGGCTGCACCAGGTGATGTCCCCCCAAAGGGTCCGGCCGGTGAAGGGGATGGGGTGCGGCGTCCTGCGCCGGCAGCACCCACATCTGGAGCCGAGGTCCCGTCAGAGGATGGGGTGCGCCGTGCACCACCAGCAGCACTGGCACCCGGAGCTGAGAGCACAGCAGGGGGTAAGGTGCAGCATGCCATGCCTGCGTCACCCACAACTGGAGCTGAGGTCCTGCCACAGGATGGGCTGCACCGTGCTGCGCCTGCATCACCCGTATCTGGAGCTGAGGTCACATCTGGAGCCGAGATCCCATCTGGAGATAAGGTGCATCGTGCCACACCGCCATCCCCTGCACCCAGAGCTGATGTCCCACCCAGCGACAAGGTGCACCACGCCATGCCGGCGTCACCTGCATCCGGAGCTGAGGTCCCATCAGGAGATGAGGTGCCTCACGCCACACCACCATCCCCTGCACCCAGAGCCGAGGTCCCATTGCCACCCACTGGGACCGCTTGCCACCAGCGCAGTGACAAGGAGACGGGTGAGGAGGTGGCCCTCCCAGTGGCATGCAGCCCCCCACCGCCCGCGGGCACGACGGAGAGCTTTGAGGGGATGCAGACTGAGTTCTAGCCCCATTCCCGCTGCAGACTGGCCCTGGTGATGCTGGGGATGGGGGCTGGGACCAGGGAGGGATGGGGAACACCTAACTGGGAAGAGCCCTGTGTGGTCCTGCTAGGAGAGGCTGGGGGGGGCCTGGCTTGGCACAGGGCACCCGCTGCACTCTGCTCTGTCCTTCTTCTGCCTTATTTCCTTCTTTTCTACTGGAGAGATGCTTTACCCACCCCGGGGCTGCAGGATGCTCCCACTGCCGTCCCCATGCCCACAGCGGTGGGGTGCTCCTGGGCATCCTCTGCTACCACCGAGAGGAGGTTCCACCAACATGTCCACGAGGGTTGGGGTGTGCAGCACTGCGTGGCATTTGGTCCTGGGGGGTGCACCCCACCTCGCTGTGCACAGGTGAGCACCCCCTGCCCTCACACCAGCAGTGATGGGGCACAGCCGTGGGGCTTCAGCAGAGGTCTGGGGGGGGGCGGTACCCCCCCAGTGCAGGGTTGGACGCAGGCTCTGGGTGGGGATGCACTAAAAGCACTGGAGAAATGGTTGGGGCTGGGGCGTCTGCGTGTACCCGTGTGTGCACACCTGCAGCCCCCCCGCAGCTCAACTCGACCCCGCTGTAGGTTTGGTGCCGCTGTTTCTGCCACTCCAGGGGGTGCCCAGCCCAAACCACTGGGGAAGGCCCCCCCCCCCCCCCCCCCCGAAGTGCCTTGCTTTGGGAACTTCAAACCTGTCTCTTCCAAGATATTTTATTAAGAATGTTATACAAATGTTTTAAAAATATATATATGCTTATAATAATTAATAAAAGAGAAAAAAAAGCTTTATTTAAAACCAGAGGAGGGCATCCTTAACTCCTAAACCCTGCTGCGAGCCGGGGCCCCCATTGCTCTGCAGCACGCAGCAGCCAAGAGCTGAGCGATGCAATGGTTTCACTGCCATGGGCATCCCAGCAGCAGCACGCCCCGACCCCGGCCCTAAAGTGCTACAAGAGAGGTGCACGAGCCAGCGCCCAGCACCCACAAGGCACAGCGTGAGGGGGCATGAGCAGGGCTGAGTCCTGCCCAGCGCACACCTGGAGCATCCCAGTGCCCCACCAGCAGGCATCATCCCCATCCCACAGCCACAAAGCTCCCTGAGAGCACAGGGACAGCCACGGTGGCAGGGCAGGGGACAGCCCTGGTGCCAGCCCCGTCCTTGCCAGCACCGCACATCCCAGCACTGCGTCTTCAGGGCTCTGTGTCTTGCACAGCACAAGGACAGAGCCAGCAGAAGTGACAGTGCTACTGGACGGGATGAGAAGTGCCCCCCCCGTAGCCCACCCAGAGCAGTGGGTACACCACGAAGTAGCCGATGGCGGAGCCTGCGACCACCCCGAGGAAGATCCATGCGTTGTAGGACATGACGGCCAGCATCAGCGTGTAGCCCACCACCACCTGAACCACGTGCAGCAGCGTCTGACCCACATGGTACCGGAACCACCTGTAGGGAAAGACAGAGACCCTCAGCATGGGGAAAGTACAGGTATCACCCCTGTGGGTGACCAGGATTTGGCCACTGCTTTGGGGCTGCAACAGCAGGGCAGACACAAACCTGGCTCTGAGTGAATATGGAAGGGATTATGGAGAGGGTGAAGGTGGTCCTTCCCTCCATCCCCATCTCCTGGCCCTCCCAGCACCCCCAGCCCCATACCTGCCCTGCGCAGCCTCACGCTCCCGGACGCTGCTGTCCTCGCTGTCCCCACCGCCGCCGCCGCCATCCCCGCTGTGCCCCTCATCTGGTCCCAGCAGCGCTTCCTGGCTGAAGTTGGGGGGCACGGCCAGCAGCGCCCGCCGCAGCACTTTGGCTTTGCCCATCTTCACCACTTCGTACAGCACGGAGAGCAGCAGGATCACCAGCACTGACAGCGCCAGCCCTGCACAGACAACCCCAACGATGCCATCAGCAGCAATGCTCTGCTCCCAAAAAGAACAGCTTGCGCTCAGCTGAGCAAATCGTTTTCAGCAAGGACAGTGAAAATGCTCTCCAACCATTTGCAGGGAGGGAGGGGTTTGCTCACTCGGGAGCACAGCCTACCTGTGGGGCTGTGCACGCTCCAGAAGTCAAAGAGCAGCACCAGCCTGTCCGAGAAGAAGAAGGTCATCTGCAAAGGAGGCAAGAAACAGCATTCGGGGCCGGCCCCTCCTGTGTGTTTGAAGGCAAAGCCCTGCTGGCAGAGCACGCAGGGAGCTGGTGGCCATGTGACATCAGTGGGAAATCCCACAGCGCTGGCAGTCACTCGGGGTTTGGCCAAACGCTGCAAGTTCTGTCCAGTTCCCAGAACAGGAAAGGGAACTGCGGCTGCAAATCTCAGGCATGCAATGCTGCTAAGAGAAGCCCTGACCAACCCCGTCACCAACACCCAGCCAAGGCCATGCTGCCCTGCACGCACTGCCAGGACTCGAGAGCCGGGAGCTCGTGGCAGGCAGGCACCAGCTGCTGGGTGCTGTCTGGAGCCTACAGCGAAACTGGCGTGACAGCAGCACCTGGGAACCCGCTGAGCTCCTCTGCCTCCCACGGGCTTCTCCTGCCTTGCCTCACCTTGGCAGGGTGCTCCAGAGGCGCCCACAGACGCCAGATGTTCTCCATCCAGATGGAAGCCAGCTGTGCCCTTCCCTGAGCACTGCCCCAAAGCTGCAGCCTCCGCCCCCCACGGTGGGGGTCTGTGTTCTGGGGATGGGTGGGAGGGGGTGTCACAGCCACCCAATGCCAGCACCTCCAGCTGAGAACATCCCTGCAGGGTTTGCTTTCAACCTGCGACTAAATCCCATTTGGGGCCAGTTCACAGTGGAGCAGAGGATGAAGAGAGCTTTATCACGCTGAAGCAGGGGAAGGAGCTTCTAAGCCACGGCTGTTCCCTAACGAAACCACCTCCAGAGCCGACGTCACCGCTGCCAGTTCTTCTTTCTTTGCCACAGCCACACACTGCAAGTTTTCCTCCTCCTTGCAGGAGCTCCCAGCACCCAGCTGTCCCCAGCCATCCCCAGATGTCCCCCCTGTGCTCAGCCCCGACCTGGCCCATCCGCAGTCCCATTTTGGGACCAGCCTCGGCCAGGAATTCCACCCCATAAGCAAAGGCAGCCTCGCTGCAGCCAGGCTCTAATTACACACTCCGGCCGCTCATTACCAAAGCACATTAGGACGTGTAATTGCCTTACGCTTTTAAGCTTCCTCTGGCAACAGATTTATGATAATTAGCCTCCAAATGAAACTACTTCTCCTTTGCACACCTCGACTCCCAGGCTGAGCGGGCAGGAGGCAACGCTACTTCGGGGGCACGGGAGCAGATGCAACAAGCTGAAGGTCCCCACGAGCTGCTGCCCTGTGCCAATGGGTACCAAAGGGCGTTTATGGGACCCAGATGATGCTCCTCGGGCCGGCAGCCACAAGCCACAAGCACCACATCCGAGTGCAGGGCACGGGGGAAGTGACGGTGGCACACCCATGGAGCGACGGCAGCTCCGGCTGCGAGTTTCTGCTGGGAGCGGTGCGTGGGCACGGGGTGGGGACGGCGAGTGCGGGGCGAGCGGGTTTGGCAACCCCGCCGGAGTCGTAAACACAAAGCACGAGGCTGAAAGGGGAAGCAGGGCAAAGCCGTGCGGGAAGACGTGCAGCGCTGCAGGGAGAAGCGTCCGCGAGGAGATAGGGGTGGAAAGGGGCTGGGAAGTTTGGGAAGGAGCGGGATGCGGGAGGCGGCCGCGCTGAGGGAAGGGATGCGCTGCACCGCTCCAGGGGGTGGGCGGCCAGAGCTGTGCGGGGGGGGACCGGAGAGCTGCGGGAGTGCGGACATCACGAGGGGTGACACAGCACGGCACAGCACGGCACAGCACGGCACAGCACGGCACGGCACGGCACAGCTCAGCACAGAACGGTGCGACCCCAGCAGCAGCCTCACCTCCATGGCTCCCGGCTCAGCACAGCTCGGCTCAGCGCAGCACGGTACGGTTCAGCTCGGATCAGCTCGGATCAGCCCGGCGCTGCCGAGTGACGCGAGGTGCGGGGCACGTCGGGAGTTGTAGTGCGGCTGCGGGACCGCCCCGTGCCGTGCCATTCCATACCGTGCCGTGCTGCGCCATGCCGTGCCGTTCCATACCGTGCCGTTCCATTCCATACCGTGCGCCCGTGTCCTTTCGCACCTAAGCCGGCTCGGGCACGGGGAATTGCCCCTCACAAAGGCGGGCGCTGGGGCTGCCCCTGCCTCAGTTTCCCCAGCTGTGAGCACAGCTCCCAGCGCTGGGGAAGGAAACAGGGGGGAGGGTGAGATACTGCTCTTAGTTCCTGGGCCGTTTGTCCAGTGGCCAGACATAGAAGCAATGCAGTTATTAAGACTCCATTTGCTCCTCGAAATAAGAAAACAAAAAATGGGGTGGGGGTGAAGGATAATCCCCTTTCCCCATCCAGCAGTGTTTTTGCCTTTCGTTTCTCCTTTCCTGGCTGTTACGAGCACACAACCCCCTCCACTCATTAAATCAGCACCTTCTCGTATATATATATATAATATATTTATATAATTTATAGAGAAATGACTTTGTAAACAATGTTCTTCTACTTCGGAAGGAAGTGTAGTCCATGGCATAACGCAGCTACAAACACAGCGTGCCACCCCCGCCGGGCTCCCAGTGTTCAGCTGAAGCAGACGGGGCCGATGGTGAACCCGAACTGGTGCGAGGCATCGCCATCGTGGAACACAGCCAGGTCCCGGAGTGGCAGCAGGGCCAGCTCCTCTGTGGCAAAGTGGAAGATGGTGTCGGCGATGGAAGAGTCGTTGTCCGGCTGGAAGGAGCACGAGCAACACTGAGAGCCCCGTGTTGGGCTCACCCCTACCCCCCACCCCATGGGGATGCTCAGATCCAGGGAGCAGCTCAGCCCTAGGTTTGCAGTGCAGGGGATGCTGCCGGGCTCCAGTCCCACTCACCAGGCAGCCCTGCAGCGTGGCTTCGTAGCTCTGCTCCCGGGAGTCAGCCAGGAAGCGGATTTCCTTCTGGGGCTGGGGGCGGTGGGGAGCGGGGCGGCAGGAGTAGGAGACCTTCTGGGTGGCCCTGTGGCTGTGCAGGCGCAGGAAGCGCAGCTGCACCGCGCTGGCCCCTGTGTACTCCAGCTGCGGGGACAACCAGAGAGACGTGGGGTGTAGGGTCCCCAAAGCCAGGGCAGGGTGCAGCCCTACAGAATCACAGGTTGGGATGGTGTTCTGCTACGTGCGGCTGCTGGGGAGGGGGGGGCCCATGGGAAGGGCTTTGTGCCCCCCCCTGGGGTCACTCACCACGAAGCCCCCGGGCAGAGTGCTGAACCACTCAAAGGTGTCCGTGGAGGCGTAGAAGCTCAGCCAGGCTTTGATGGGGACCTGCGGGGATTGGGGACCTTGTCACTGCCCCAGCAAGGGGTGGTGGAACTGCTGCGCTGCCGGATCCACCCCCAGCAGCTGCAAACCAATTGAGGTGCGCATCCACCCTGAAGCAGGGGGACGGGGAACCACCACTCCCTGCAGTGTCAGCGGTCACCGCAGCACAGCACAGGCTCTACCGTCCCTCTGCAGCCACCCCAGCACTTGAGCTGAAGGTGACCCTCCTTCCCCACCCCGGGGCCGTACCTGATTGTGCACGGGGGGTATGCAGGTCTCGCCCCCCGCCGTGAAGTTGCAGAAGGCCACGAGGGCATCCTGGGGGCTGCCCTGGTTGGGGTCGATGTAGTAATGCCCTGTGGGAATGCAGAGTGGGGCTGGTGGTGCAGGGAGGGCAGCTCGTGGGTTCCCGGGCTGCAAATCCCCAAGCTGGGAATGTGCTGTGTTATTTCTATTCCTTGCACCTCCGCACCCCGCCTGCACGCACGTGAGCACCCCAAAGGGCAGCTCCCTCTGAGCATTCTGGGGCCAGAGCGCAGAAATCCTGCTGAGCTCAACCCCAAATCCTCATTCCCTTTTAAAGCCATTTATAAAGGATATCTGTCCCCTGCCCCACTCATCCCCTGGCACAAGGCAGCCCTGTACCATCGGGCAGGTTGGGGTGGGCCAGCAGCAGCTCCTTGCAGGTGGCCGCAGGGTTCTCCTTGGTGCCATCCGGGTGCTCAACCAGTGCTCTCAGCTCGTGGCTCAGCGTGTCCAGCAGAGCCAGCACTGTGGTACGGTTCAGGCGGTCGGCGGGATAAATCAGGTGCTGAAAGGTGATGGGGAGGGATAGCCCCCTTTCCCCTCCCCCCCCACCAGGCAGCAGGGTGCCAGGGGTGGAAGATCCCGGACCCAGACAGCATCACACACCCACAGCTCCTCCTCAGATAGCATCAGCGCTGGCCCGCTGGGACCTGGGGGACCGGCCAGCCCCTGGGTGACAATGATAACAGTGGTGACACCGCTGCCCTCGCAGCACTGCCCCTCCACGTGGCACCAAGCACTGCTTTGGGTCCCCATGGGGAGCACAAGGGACGCTGGTGGCTCTGCTTACCGGTGGTCCTGGCTTGCCCCTGGTGCCTGGGTGGCCCAGGAACCCTTTTAGTCCCTGACAAAGGGTGAGGAGGAGAATGATGGATAAGCAAAGAGGTGAGGTGCTGCCTTGCATTCCCAGAGCAGGCATGGGGCCGTCCTCACCCTGCACTCACCTTCAGTCCTGGCAAGCCCTGGAAGAGAAGAGCAAAGGGGCTCTGAGCAGGAGCTGCTGCCCCTTCAGACCCCACACATTGGGGGCTGAAGCACTTACCGGCTTCCCAGGGAGCCCAGGCAGCCCCCGCGGGCCAGGGGGGCCAGTGTCACCCTGCAGAGGGACAGGGGGTCACAAACCAGCCCCTGTCCCACGTTACTGTTTGCTGCTGCATTTCTCATCCCTATCACCCCCCAGTACCTGCTCTCCCTTGGGTCCTGGTCGCCCAGGAGTGCCCTGAGGTCCATGCTTGCCCTAGGGGGCATGGAGAGGTGTCATAGGGTGTCACACAGGGTGATATAGGGAGCAAGGAGGGGGAGAGCTGTGCCCCCCCCCCCCACGCACCTTGAAGCCATCGTCCCCGCGCTGCCCCACGTGGCCCCTGTTGCCCTTCTCACCCTGTGAGAGGAAGGAAAGCTGTGGCAGCAATGAGAGGTTGGGAATGGCTGGGGACACCCTGGGGACTGACATGGGGAATCCCGCTCTGTGGGCAGTGCGTGATGGAATGGGCAAGGAAGGCGCTGCAGCACCATGGCACGTGTCTGCCCACAGACAGCTCCCAAGGCCACATGTCCCCCACGAGGTGATGAGCATGGCACGTGTCACCCACCTTGGGTCCTTTGTGTCCGGGGTCCCCTCTGAAGCCCTTCAGCCCCGGGATGCCCTAGGAGAGAAGCAGCCCTCTGGCCCTGAGCACCTCCCTACCAAGGAAGGCCCTCAGCAGCTGGGAGGATTTGGTGAATTTGGGGATTTTTTAGGGACCTTGAGGCATTCCTCATCACAGCTTTAGTTTCCCAATTTGGCAATCCCTCCTCGCCCCTTGGAACCACTGCTATAGACACGGGCCAGCTCCCCTGGCTGCCTGCAGACTTCTTGCCCCCTGTTTGCATTTGGTGACGTTCCCAAAGCTGAGACTTTTTTAAATAGAGAAGCAACGTTTCCCAGCAATTAAAATAGCTCTTCGACTGTTTCTTTGACCAGTGCTTTGGATACTGGTTTGGGAGGAGAGGGCAGGCTGAGAGCCATGAAACAACGGGAAGCACTGCTCTTTTTCAGGCCCCTGCTTTGGCTTTTGGGGCTGGGCAGCAAATGGGGAGCAGAGGGCACCCTGAGCCCCCCAACTCAGTGCCAGTACTCACATATGGTCCTTGTAGACCCTGGGGCCCTGCCAGCCCCTCGTCACCCGGATGGCCCTGCAATGCAGAAGCATTAGTGGGGGGCAGGAAGGGATGGGGAGGTGATGGGGACAGAGCCCTGGATCCGAGACATGGTGCCCCTCTATCAGCTGTCCTTCAGGGAAGGCACCAAAGGATGGGTACCAAAGCATCCCTGGCACAGATGGAGTCACCCTACCTTGGGTCCGCGGGGGCCCCTGGGGGGCCGGTGCCCCACCTTGCCTCGCTTGCCCTGGGAACAGGGGGTTGAAGACTCATGAGCAACGCAAGCGAATTAAGTGCACCGATCTGACTGCCCGCATCCCCGCACTGCCACACTGGGGACACAGCCCAGCTCTCCATGGGGACAGCTGTGCCCTTTACCCGTCTGCCAGCTTCTCCTGGAGCTCCTTCTGGCCCTTCCTGCCCCACATCACCCTGGGGAGAGAACAGATGGAGACATGGGTCGCCAGCACTGGGGGGTGAGGGGCTGCTGCCTGCATGGACATGGAGATGTCACTGGGGTGGTGCTGCAGAGGTGACCCCTGGTGTCCCCACGCAGGATGCTGCGGCATTACCTTTTCTCCTTTGTGACCTTTCTGCCCTTGGGGACCGGCTTGTCCTGGGGAGCCCTAAAATCCCGAAGGAGAAAGAAATCCCACTTTGAGGATGCTGTGCCCAAGATGCTCCCTCCTTGCTCTCACCATGCACAGGAGGAGGGCTCGAGATGACATCTCTTTTGGGTTTCAGCAGGAACAGGGAGTGCTCCATGCGGGGATTTGCTATGATCCCGATCTCAGCCACCCACTCCAGCACAGCTCCCCCACCCCCTCACCGTGTGCCCTGGTTCTCCCACTGTGCCTGGCTCCCCTTTGGCACCCACGAGGCCCTAAGAAGAAAAAGAACAAATAAATCAACCCTGTTCCTCGGGCATCCTGGTGGCAGCGCTCAGCTTGGGGAGCTGAGGATGGGGATGGCACAAGGGCAGAGGATAGCACTCACCTCAATGCCACCAGACCCCGGGACTCCAGCATTGCCCGGTGGCCCCAGAGGACCCTGCATTCATTGGGAGACAAAGCTTGGGACCCTCAGCTCATGGGACCCCAGGACAGGTTCGGTCCCCCCACGTCGTGCCTCAGTTTCCCCACTCACCTGCCGGCCCGGCTGCCCCCGCGTGCCTGCTGCTCCCCCAGCTCCTCGGTGCCCAATGTAGCCCTTGAAGCCAGGGCCGCCCGGCCGCCCACGGGCACCCGCTGAGCCCTGCAGGACACACAGACAAGGCTGCACACCAGGTGGCAGGTCCTGGTCCCTGAATGCCTGCCTGTGCCATCACAGCAAGCATCTCCTCCTGCGCATCTCATGGAGCCACCCGCCCAACCCCAAACAGCAATCTCTGAGTGGAGGGGCAGCCTCTGCATGCCCCCAGCCACCCCCAGCAGTGACAACAGCCCCGAGGTTAATCGTCAAAAGCCCTTCAGCCTGTTCCATGCTGGGAACTCACCACAGGGCCAGGATGGCCACGGTCTCCCTTTGCTCCATCCTCTCCTGCGGGTCCCTGTGGGGACATCGGGCACTCAGCACAAACCTGCCCCCACCACGTGCCTCATGCTCAGCCCCCAGCAAGCATTGGGAGCATCCTCTCCCCCCGCCACGCTCTGCCAAGGGTGGGAGTGATGCCAGCTGACACCTGGGTCCCAGAGGGACATTGATGTGCTGATGGCAGCAGTGGGTCCTGCACGAGGCATCAGCACCCGGATACTCTCTCAGGTCTCAGTGCCTCATTTCTGTCTGCTTCCCCCCTCTTTTTTTCCCCCCCCCCCCCCCCAAACAGTTATGGGGCAAGAAGTCCTTCAGTTTCACTTTGTGCTGGAAGCAGTGAAGCCCCTGTGAGCTCTCGGCTCCACCAGCACACACACAGCAGTACCTCCAGCCCAGCTGCTCCAGCAGCTCCGTCCCTGCCGCGGGGTCCTGCATCACCCTGGTAAGAAAGGGGAACGCTTCTGGCTCTGCCCTCAGCTCCCAGCCCCATAGCCCTTGGGGTGAGCTGTCCCAGGTGCGAGCCATCCCCATTGCCTCCCCACCAGCACTTGGGAAGACACCAGGGATGGGGAAGGGCTGCAGCATCGCCCCACTCTACCTTTGCTCCCTCAGGACCGTGGAGCCCAGGAGGACCTCGCAGACCTGTCCCACCCTGTTCGGGGCGGAGGAAAAGAGCCCCACTGACCCACTATAGTCGGGCTGCAGCCCAGCATCCCGCTCACAGGTGTCCCATTGCCAGGGTCTGCAGCTGCCCCAATGGGACGGGGACATGTGCTGACTCACAGAGCGTCCCCGGGCTCCGACGGGTCCCGCAGCACCACTGACACCGACCTGGCCCTGGGGCAGAGAGGGGACGTGGTCAGTGGGGGGGGGCAGCGTGGACCCAGCACGGCCCACAGGGACAAGAGCAGTAGCCCTGGGGCTGCACGCACATGTAGAGTAGAACCCATGGACACTGCCGACAGAAGCCAGTGTGGGTGCCATGCCCATGGGATATAGCACTCCCTAAATGAGATTTGCTAGTTGGCATTTTCCACAGCTCCCGGACCCAAGATCTGCTGGGGCAAGTGCTGCTCCTCATCACCCCACACCACCCAACCACGTCCCTGCGTTCTGCAGCTGTACTTGCCAGCAGCCCCTCCTGGCCCTTCTCTCCTTTGCGGCCTTTCTCTCCAGGCTCCCCCGGTGCAGCTCCCAGCCCTGGCACTCCAGGAGGGCCCCGGGGGCCAGCATCTCCCTGCTCCGGGATGGACACAAATGGATACTGATTAGATGAGTTTCCAGACAGAGACACATCAGCACAGAGATTCCGATGCCAGCTCTGAGTCCCACATCTCCAGTGTCTCCGTACCTTTCGTCCCCGTGGTCCCGGCTCACCCAGCTCTCCAGTATCACCAGCATCCCCCTGCCAAGGGGAGAAGCATCAGCATCCAACGCAGCAGCCCCTTCTTCAGCCCCATCCCAGGGGATCTTTGCACACACCTCCTTCCCCTGCTGCCCAGGCCCCCCCAGCAGCCCTGCTGGCCCACGTTCCCCTCGCTCCCCGCAAGCACCGCTGACACCCGGAGCTCCACGAGGTCCTGCATCACCCTGCCAAGGATGGAGACCACCAGGATTAGTCTTATCTGCCTGATGCTGTCCCATGGGAATGGACCTGCTGGCCCCACGGAACTGACCTGCTGGCCCTTGAGCCCTGGCCGCCCCTCAGCTCCCACAGGTCCTGGTGGTCCCTGCAGAAGAATCACATAGTAGGACCCACCTCATGCCCTGCTCCAGGGCTGGAGGTGTCTCCTGGAAGGCTGCTGCCTCCATGTCCCCACATTGCTCAAAGCCCTTCCCCTGGCTTTCCTCCTGCTTTGGCTCAGAGTCAGCAGGAGGTGTGCTGGGAGGGCGCAGCATCCCGCACCTACCTGCTCACCATCCAGCCCACTGACGCCGGATTCCCCAGGATCTCCAAGGACACCCTGCCAGGGGACGTGGGGACAGAGAGCTGCAGCATCCCTCCACTCTAGCCAGAGCTAGCTGGAGGGCTCACAAGGCTCCTCTCTTTGTACCCATCCCCTTCTGCTGGGCAAACGGTGTTCAGCAGCAGCCCAGGGTTCAGCCCTGGTGCCAATGAGGGGAACAGCCCTCCTCCTCCTATACCTGCTCTCCCCGCATCCCTGAAGGCCCCTCTGGTCCTCTTGGCCCCTCTCGGCCCTGTTGAACAAGCAATCCACATTAACAGCAGGACGCAGTGCCAACCCAGCAGGCACCTGCAGCCTGGATGCTGAGGACCCAGCAGCCCCACACCAAGCCCCCTGCACCTCCCTCAGTGCTGAGCAGCCCCATCCCACTGGCACCTCACTCACCGGGTACCCAGGGGGGCCGGCAGCCCCTGCCGCTCCAGGTGCCCCCATTTCCCCTGCCAAGCCGGGCTTCCCAGGCACGCCGTGCAGCCCCCGCACACCAGGGGCTCCCTGCAAGGCCAGGAGGATGTTTAGGATCCTAGGCAGGGTGCAGGTCCTGATCTCCATCACTTCTCTCCCATTCCATCACACAGCATGCAGGTCCAACTCTGCACAGTGCAGCTCCCCACTCACCGGCAGCCCTGGGAGCCCCCGAGGACCCGGCTCTCCTGTTCTCCCCTGAAACAAGAGGGACCCCGAGCAGGCTGCAGCAGAGCCAAAAACCCTGCCCAGGCCATCCCCAAGATGCAGCAGCAGGACAAACCCCCAGCCAACAGGGCTTGGGGAACACATTGCCAATGCCATCAGTATGGCATGCCGTGTATTGCAGGGTGATGCATGGAATACATTGTGCTGTGTTGCATGGCAGATGTTGCAGGGTATTGCATGGCATGTATTGCTTAGCACGCGTTGCATTGTATTGCATGGCACGTATTGCACTGTGTTGCACGGTACACATTGCAAGTATTGCATAGCACAAGTTGCAGGGTTTTCCATGGTATATATTGCATGACGTGCGGAGCAGGGCATTGCATGGCTGCAGGAGAGAACAAGCAGGTGAGCAGCCCAGGGCAGACCCAGCCCTACCTGGGAGCCAGGAGCACCTCGTGGGCCGGGGGGGCCTGGCGGGGCCTGGGGAAGGACAGAGACATCAGGGCCCCACGCTCAGCCCCAATTGCAGCCCCACACCTCTCCTTTCCTTGAACACATTTCTTAACGCTGGTGGCAAAGATTTCCCATTTCTCTGCATCCAGCAGGGAGTTGGAGCTGCCCAGAGGCAGCCAACAGCCCTCACCTTGGGACCAGCTTTTCCAGGGAATCCTGGTGGGCCTCGGGCTCCAGCTTCTCCCTGTGGGGGCACAAATGATAAATCCTTTCTGTCACCTGTTTTAATGCAGTAGCTCCTTAAGAGGGGAAAAAATAGAAGTCCGTCATCTTATATAGGAGGCACAGTAGGTGAAGTGCAGGGAGAGCTGCAGGCTCATCTTGAATGGGCTGGATCCTGCCCCACAGCCCCATAGGATCAGCACCACACCCCCGGCTCTACCTTGTCTCCCCTGTGCCCTGGCTTCCCACGGTCTCCGGCCAATCCAGGGTAGCCCTGGGGAGAGGGTGGTGTTAGGATGGTGTCAGGAGGCATTTGGGGCTGTGCAGCAGCAGAAGGGTTTGGGGAAAGCAGTGGAGATGCTCAGGGCTCCGTGCCTTGTTTGGCTTTACCTCTTGGCCCTTATCCCAAATGGATCCACCACCCCCTCCCTCGGTCCCCATGCCTCCCCTGGGCAGCAGCAGCACTTACATACATGCCAACCGGCCCCTGTGGTCCCTCCAAGCCAGGTTTCCCAGGCAGACCCTGCCAGAAGACACAGAGCGTTCAGCACCCTGCTCATGTTCTGGGCTCTGGGCTGGGCAGACCCACAGAGCAATAGAATGTCCTACCCCAAGTGCCTCTTCAAGGTGCACGTGCCCCTTTGTGCCCCACATCCAGGTGGTCTCTGAGCAATGTTTATCCCTCTGTGTGGCCCCGGTGGAGATGTGGGTCTGAACCTTATGCCCAGGAGCAGCTCAGATCCCCCCCACCCTGCTCCCAACCCTGGTGCATCCAAACCTGAGCCAACACCCTGATCCTCCCCACACCAGCCAAGGAGCATTCATTGCCACAGAGTGCTCCCCTGGACACCCACACCCATCCCCATCCCCAGCTCTCACCTTTGGACCCATGCAACCCAGGTCTCCATCAGCTCCAGGTTTTCCTTGGGGCCCCTTTGGAAGTGTTTAGGGAGGAGATTTCAGCCAATCTGGCCCTTTGCTGGCTCCCCAAGGAGGGAGCAGTCGCAGCCCTCCCTTGCCTTCCCATACATATGAGTGCAGTATAGGATAAGGAGGGATCCATGCAGGTTGTCCTTACCATGGGTCCAGGAGGTCCTGCATGCCCTCTACCCCCCTGCACACCAGCAAAGCCCTGTAGGGAAGGGAAGAGGATGAGCTCTGGAGGAAAGGGAGAGGAGCACAGGGATGGCAGACAGCAAGGGTGATAGGAGAGCAAAGGCAGAAGCACTGGGAACAGAGAGACTCCCCAGAGGAGCAAGCGTTAGGAAACATTTGGAAGGGAAAACTTGCCATCAGCAATAAGGAAAGTCAATTTTGCAAAACCTATTTCTTAAATGCACCATGTGCATTTCATCTCCTTTGCCCTTTGAGAACACATCCCCAAGGGCAGAGAGCCGGGCAGGGAGCTGCAGAGGGAGAACACAGATGTGGATGGACAGAAACGAGGCAGCAGGACGTGCAGCTCTACTCACCTGTGCTCCCATCCTGCCCGGGCTGCCCACAGCCCCTGGGGGACCCTGCAGGGTAAGGCAGGGGGTGGTGAGGATAGAGAGGCAGGGGCAGCCTTTCCATCCCATCCCATCCCTGCAACCTCAGCCACATGCAGGCAGGTCTGTATACAATATATAGGATGTAGCGTAGAATGGGAACCTGTGTACCAGGCTTTCCTTCTGTGCCTTCTGCTCCAGGGACGCCTCTTGAGCCCTGGAAGGAGGAGCTTGTCTCAAAGCAGAGACCAGTGACATACACCACAGCTCCCCAGCAGCCGTCCCCTCCCCCAGTGGCCAAAATCCCCAGCCCCATGCACGTGGCACTGCCTACTTACAGGTGCTCCTGGGACTCCAACCAGCCCACGCTGCCCCCCACGGCCCTGGAAAAGAGCAAGCACTGAAAAAAGAATCTTTCTGGCAGGAGTAACATTGATGGAGGTTCACCTCAGTGCATCCCATGTCACCCAGCAAGTGGCCCCTGTGCTGTTTCCATCTCCCTCCCTCAAAGATGCTCCAAAATTCAGCTATAGCCAACCACAGCCCGCTGGTTACCCTGGCGCCCCGTGGTCCTGGCATTCCCTTCGGGCCGTCGGGTCCTCGGCCTCCCTGCAATTCACCCAGAGAGAAACACTGTCATTTTAGGCAATGCTGAGGGTCCCCACAACCCCTCCACCTCAGTGAGCACCGCAGGGTGGATACAGGGCGCCATGCACTGGGGACACCAGGCTGGGGACCTCCATGCTTGGCTTCAGCCTGATGGAGTGGCGGTGTGACACTGTCCCCCGGGTGCTGGCACCCACACTGGGGCTCTGGGGCACGGTGGCCATGTCCCCACTCCTCCCCATGTGGTTGAGGGTAGCCCACGGGGTACCACAATGCAGTGCCAAAGCCGTCACCAACCTTCGGTCCTTCGCTGCTGTTCAGCCCCGCCGGACCCATCTGCCCTTCTTCTCCCTGTGGGAAAAATAGAACAGAAACTGATAGAATCATAGAGCATGCAAAGGGAGAGTGTGCTGAGCTCCCGTGGGCTCAGACACAGCCCTAGTGCTCCAGCCCCAGGGGTTCAGACTGATGCAGCCAGGCACAAGGCAGTGCAGCCTGCAAGGTGGGAAAGGCAGCAAGACGAGCTGTGCTGCATCCCTGTCTCTTAGGGATGTGGGAGGGTTCGTTTCTCATCCTGAAGAGTGAATGTGAGGGCAGATCCAGGGGGGCATCCCAAAAGCCCTCTCATGGTTGCCCAGGCTGCACAGCCCCCGCCTGATGCTGCATGTCCTCCCTGACCCATTCAATTTGAGGTGACAAACAGCGGGGCCCAGAGCCTTCATCCCACAGGAGGAAGAGGAGGAAAGATGTGGCTGGCAGAGCTGCCCATGCTCCCTTCACCCCTCCCAGGCTGCCTGCTTGCCCCCAGCCTCACCTCAGGTCCCCGGGGCCCTGCTGCCCCCCGGGGTCCGGGGAAACCCAGTAAGCCCATCTGGCCCCGCAGTCCTGGGGGACCTGCAATTCCTGGTGCTCCGTGCAGACCCTGGGTGGGAGGAGGATGGGAATGGGTCAGCAGCACGGTGTGAGCACACGCACAATGTGGTGTGAGCACACGGCTGGGTCTGGCTGCTTTCCCAGCAAAAGGAAGGCAGCAGCTCCCAGCCACGGCCCCGTGCACCGTACCTTGCCTCCTTTGGCTCCCAGGTCTCCCTTGGCTCCGCTGGGACCCCGGCAGCCCTGTAAGAGCAGCAGACAGCAGGGCACCCTCAGATCTCTTGGAAACCACAGCCAAAGCTTGGTCAGATCCCATGTGGGGCACTCATTTGGGTGTCACAGCATTGGCTCTGCTCCCATCAGCAACCCCTTCCCATGTCAGCACCTCATCCTCGCTAGAGACTTATTTCACACAAGCTGAAGCACTCCCACTGTCCTTGTCACCCCTGAAAGCAGGTGCCAGAGCACACTGCCATCTCTGCCCGCTCCTCATGGTACAGCACTTCAGACAAAGCCCAAACTGCAATGCCACCTACTTCAACATCAAGCCCAAACGTAGATAAATGCATGAAACTAATGCTTTGGGCTGCTCGATGGCCATGGCTCTCCCACACCTCAAGCCACGCACGATGCGGGTACCACCACTCACCCTCTCTCCTTGGGTGCCCTTGGACCCTGGCAGGCCAATAAACCCCTTTAGAGAGAAACACAAATTGTGAGTTAGACAAAAAGAACGCGATGCAGAAAGAACTTTACAAGGGGGGGGGAAAGCTTGGGGCTACTGGGCATCACCCCACAGTGCTTTGGGGGTGCTGCAAGGTGAGGATGGGACACCTCCCACCCTGCCATTCACCCCTGTGGACTCACCGCAGCTCCCTCCTGTCCCGGCTGTCCCCTCATTCCAGGGACCCCCTCTGTACCCTGCAAGGGGAATGCCAGCATCAGACCACCCCAAAGCACCGTGAGTATGGCCAAAAGCAGCACGGTCTCCAAGGGAGGGGGGTGCCTCGAAGGGAAGCCCTTGAACTCAAGTTCCAGCCCCAGCAGAGGCCAAAACTGGGGGAGAAATTCTTACAGTGTCTCCTTTGGGACCGGAGGACCCCTCCATCCCAGCGGGACCCTGCAGAGAAGCATGTGGGGATGGGGCTCAGCAGCTCCTTTCCCAGCTTGCATGTGTGCACCTCGGCAATGCAGGATGGCACCTGCACATCATTTACCTGCGTACCCCCGAGGCCAGGGGGACCACGCCGCCCCTGCAAGCCCTGCGGCCCCTGAAAAACACCAGAGGGGTGAAAAGCCCCCAGCACCCCCAGACACCCCATTGCTGAGAGATTTGCCCATCCTGACATACCTTGGGTCCACGGGGGCCAGGCAAGCCGAGAGGACCCATCTCTCCCTGTGGAGAGAGCAAGGAAGGGACAGGGTGAGCCCAGCAGATGGAAAATCCCACAGGACAGAGCAGGGAGCCCTGGCAGCCTCACCTGGGAGCCGTTGACTCCTTGGCACCCAACGGAGCCCGGCTGGCCTGGCTGCCCCTGCAAGGCAAGAGCAGTGCTCAGCCCCGGGGCTGTGGGCGCTGAGCTGGGGACAGGGTTGGAGCCCTCATGGCATCGCCCAATGCTGCGGGAAGCAGGGCACTGTGACTTACCATAGGGCCAGCAGGGCCTGGGGCTCCTGCTGAACCACCTTCACCCTGAGGCGGGAGAGAACTGATGCAGTTTCACGCCGTGATTTTCTGCTTTGAGTCTTCACATCCCCAGTTCCCCCTTCTTCTTTGCATCATCCACCAAGGACTCCCCAGGTGACTATTATCCTTCTGTCCCTGTTTCTTCCCTACTCCATGACCAAACCACTTTAATTTCCCCTTTACCCCTCCTACAAACCACATTCTCTCTCACTTGGATGTCTCTCAGCAACTACGCTATCAGCATGCTGAGAGCAGCACAGAGCCTGGGCGCTGCCACAGCCTGGGATTCACCCCAGGGCTCATTGCTCTTTATGGGGCAAGGCTGGAGACCCAAAGAAAGAAAACCCCCTCACCTCCGGCCCCGCAGGGCCCTGGAAGCCTGTCGCACCCTTCAGACCTGTCATCCCCTAAGACAGAAGGCACAGGGCTCTTAACAAAGTGCTGTTGTCGCATCCCTTGCAGTAGGGTGGGGGAAGGCATGGAGATCCCAAAGGCTTTGCCCAAAGGCTGGGGCACGCGCAAGGGGACGTGACCTCACCTCTTCGAAGCAAAAGCATTGATTGTGGAAAGGGGAAGGAGGATGCGGCAGGAGGGGAAGGAGCAATGTGCAAAGAGAAGGACACCCCACGCTTCTGCATCAACTCACGTGAGCCCCAGCAGGACCGGGCAGGCCGCTCTCTCCTTTCACCCCCTGAAAAAGCCAAGAGATGGAGGGGAGCACGGCCCCGGGGCAGGAGGCACAGGGAAGGCTGTGCAGGGCAGGGACAGGCACTGCACCTTCATTCCCTTCTCGCCTTTCTCCCCAGCAGGTCCAGGGTCACCCAAGAAGCCCTGGAAGGGAACAAGGTCAGATGAGTCACAAACAGAGCATCGGGAGCTGAAACACACCTGCTATGCCTCAAAGAGGCAGCGGTGCGGGGCAGGGGATGAGGACCCTCAAGCTTGCACTACATGCACCATCTCAGGAAGAAAAGAAATAGCCACAGAGCTGGTCCCCAGCACACTGCTACCCCGCTCCAGTGGCCCACATTGCCCTAGCCAGCAGCAGCCACGTGCAGTGAGGTTGAGCCCAAGGGCAAGAGATTCTCCATCTGGATGATGAGACTTACAGGGGCGTGAAGTATAGGTCAGAATAGCACAGGCCAGCTCACCTCTTCTCCCTTCTCACCGACCAGCCCCCGGTCCCCATGGAAGCCCTGCAGCCCCTGCAGAGATGAAGGAAGAAGTGGCCTGTGCGCTGCGACAACTCCCAGCCCCACATCCCTGGGGGGTCACTGTGGGGTCTGGGCAGCATCACTCAGCACTCACCTGCTCACCAGGCAGCCCGCACAGCCCAGGTTTGCCCCCCAAGCCGGGGGACCCATCCAAGCCAGGCTGCCCTGCACGACCCGGCCAGCCCTGCAGCCCCGGCTTGCCCTGCGGAGAGAACCAGCACCGTGAGCCCCACCACCAGTGGGATGCTGGGGCACTTGGGAATAGGCTGATGGGGGGTGGGGGACAGGAGAGACAGAAATCCATGCTGTGATGAAACGGAGAAGATAAACACTGAGCTCTTGCTCTGACAGCAGTGCCTCCAGCCACCACGTGCCCAACAGGATGCTCATTGCTGGGCACTGCGAGCTCCATCCCCAAACTTGAACAGCAGAGCCACAGCCAGCAGCAAACTGGGAGCAGGGCATCTCTCTGCGAGGGAGCAGTAAGAGTGAGAGCCCTCTGTGTCTGTAGCTCAGCTCTGGGACACCCCAGCTGTCCTCAATCCTCCCCCACATGTAGAGCTGAGGCTTGGGGCAGCTTTCTGTTTGCCCTCAGCTCACTGGCAGTTTTGAATTAAGGCAAGATAAAGCTCAATCTGGAACCGACAGAAGGCATTTCCCTTCAAACTGCCTTGACTGTTTGGATACCCCACGAATTTTGGAGTGCTTTCCCACTTCCAAATCTAGGCTTAGGGTTTGGAAAGTCAGAGTTAGAGGGAAAGCACAGAAAGATGCGGCTTCTTTGGTGACTTTTGGAGAGAAGAGCAGGTTTGGAAAACACAAAAGCTTGCTTAGGAAGGGTTGTCTTTTTCCAGCTCCCTCGTCCTTCCCTAGCACAGACAGCAGCACTGTCCCATGCACATCCCTGCTGCAAGGAGCAGGGCAGGCAGAGGACAAGTTGCAGCAGGGAGAGGATTTGCTCCGGCACCCAGCGCTCTGCTGTGTGGCTCCATTTCTTGCTCAACACCTTCAACTCTAAATTTCTCCATGAGCTTTTGGAGCTGTGAAGGTCCAACACAGGCGTCAGCCCCACAGCCAGCCCCCTGCCCTCATCCCACCCCACATTTGAGCATCCCTAGCCGTGGGGTGGGTGGCACTCACCATGTACCCCCGCTGGCCCTTCTCCCCCGGCTCTCCTGGCTCTCCGCACAGCCCCTGTGTGCAAACACAAGTTGAGTCAGCAAAAGTTGGCTGTGCCCCCGGGTCGTATTGCAGAACACACCATGCTGATAGATGTCATGGCCTCGTAGGTGCGGTTATGGGGAGAACAAGGAACAATGCACAAAGAGCTGTGGAAATCACATCCAAGGATGGATCCACATCCAAGTGCCCTGTGGCTGCACTGTGTCGCATGCCCCTGTGCCCCATCACTGAGCACCACTGGAGCTGCTCCATGACTGGTTCCAGTGGCTCTCTGAGTGAACAGACACTGTCCTTATCCAAATAAGTGGGCACACACAGGAGCAGCACCGGGAACCGGACCCACAGCACTAAGGGCCGGTGGAGGTGGGGCTGGGTCATGGAGCTGAGACATCACCTGTCCATTGGTGGACCACCAGCAAGCAAACCCCAAGGTTGGAGTCCCAAGCCCAAGGCCTTGAGTTACAGCTGATTTTGAGGGAGCTCAGTGTTGCTCAGGAACACAAAGTGCCCGTGGGAAGGCAGGGGCACCTGGAGGTGGCCGCGCTTACCGGCACGCCTGCTTTCCCTGGGTGCCCTGGGGGTCCAGGGGCTCCTGGTTTCCTCTACATTAAAGAGAAGGAAAAGCATTGGTAGAGCAGATCTTGGTGTCACAGTGCTGGGTTGGAGGACAGCCCTCCCAGGCGGCCATGCAGAGGGAAAAACAAACCCAGAAAGCTACTCACCGGCCAGCCAGCGTGCAGCAGCTGGTAAAACGAAGATTGCTGGAAGAGCGGGAATAAATGTCAAACAAAATTCTCCCTAAATCCCCATTCCCTTTCTGCTGGGAAAGAAAACTAATTTTCAATACACAAACTACAAGGTATATCTCATGGGGGGTGATACCACGTTATACTCCTATCCAGGTTGCAGGTGCCCAGGTTATCTTCCTCTCGAGTCCATTGAGCTGCCTGGGAATGGTGTTTTTCAACATAGCAGGGACTTGTTCTGTTGCATTGCTCCTGCTGCAGCCCTGCCATGTTCCCACCAGCACAGCCCAACGTCCTCTCTCTTTCCTTCCCTCCACCCCTGCCAGGGGCTCTTCGTCTCAGGGTTGGTTCAATTCAAATAAATCCTCTCCAGCACTGCCTTCACCTCCCCCAACTCATTGCTGGTATCGAGTTCACCCATTAACAGCTGTCTGGGGCCATGTCCCTGCACAAAGCTGTACCTAAGGTGACCACTCAGCCCCCTTTCCTCCCAGCAGCAAGACCCACAGACACTCGGGAGGCAAAACCCATCCCTTCAGAGCAGCAAGCTCAGACACGTGGCTCCGGCAGTACCTCCAAACCCGCTGCATCCAACGCTGTGACCCAAACCCTGCCCTATCCCCACCAAACCCACGCTGCAGGGGCCCACCTGCTCAGGTTTTACCTAGTATCAACCTCAGGGGAAACCCCTTCAGAGGAGGAAGCCGAGGAACTCGTAAGTGAGGGTAAACACAGAGCCTACAGCACATGGGAGTGTTCCTAACAGCGAGCCCTGCTCCAGGGGCAGATGACGGATGAATTTAATGAGCCCTAGTGCTGCAGCACTCATCTCTGCTGCTTGAGAGTCGATCCCGAATTGGCTGCAGCTCCTTTCCCCTGCCAGGACTTTTCAGGGGCTGGAGCAGGCCCAGCACTTTGCTTTGTCTCAGGAACTGGTGAACCTGGGTTCACTTGGGACAGGATTTCATGAGGCTCCAGAAATACCCCACATCCAACATCTTGGGAAAAAAAAAAAACATCTTCCACAAGAGGTGAGCTCTTGCTTTCTTCTGCTCTAAAGTTCCCTGCCCTCCTTTCCCAGCCTGACCTCTTGCCTTTAACACTATGGGGAGAGACAAAGAGAACAGCAGCGCTGTAGGCTGAGCTCCCCAGTCCCAGCAGGAGCTCCTGTTTTCCACTCTTTTCCTCTGCTTTCCACTCTGTGCTATCTCGATGAAGCCTAACGAAGCCTGGATGCGGCGCTGAGCACTGCACACTGCAGCCACCTTCCTGCCTCCAAGCCCCATCCCCAGCAGCAGGACAGGAGAACACGGAACCTTAGAGAAGGAAAAGGCTCTTGGCTTCTTCCCTCTCCTCCCATATCCCCACCCCAACAGCCTCCCCAGCCCATCCCCGCTCCTCCCTGCCAGCCAGAAGATGGGAAGGATGGAAAACCCTTTTGGAAGCATGAAAAAGGAAAAGAAACAAAACACGAAAAACCATAGATGGGGATCTCAGAGCCCACCCTGCAGCCCTCCTGCAGCTCTCACCGTGAAGCTCAGCCAATCCTCACGGGAGTTCCTCCAGAGCACAACGGTGGGGACACCGGGGTTGCCCGTGGGGCCTGGGTCCCCTGGGGGTCCCATCCGCCCCATGGCTCCGGCGTGACCCTAAGAAGAGAAAGGCAGCTCTGTAACTCAGCCTGGGGTTTGGACACTTGCCACAGGTTGGGCACAGGTCCCGGCCAGGATACTCTTTGCTGTGTCATTGCTGGGGAAGCAGGGACACGGGGATGTCAGTGCCACAGGGCAGCACCTCTCCAGGTGACATGAGCTAAAGCTGGGATTCAAGCACCCAGTAAAAAGAGCATTCTTCTCTTTCTAGCGCACTTAAGGGGCCACCACTCTGCAGCGTCAGATGCACACTTTGCTATGCTGATTTAAAAGAAACAAGCTGCAAACCCAGACCGTCAGCGGTTTTGCCCTGGCCCCTTGGCCACACCTCACAGCTTCACCCATTTTCCTGGATACTCACTTTGTCTCCTTTGGGCCCCATCAGTCCACGTCTCCCAGGACACCCCTACAAGGAAAGAAGAGCTGCGTCACCAGGCCCCGCTGCCTTCCCCAGCAGAGAGCAAACCAATGGACTGGATACAAGGAAGAAGTTTTTTACACTCAGGGTGATGAGGCACTGGCACAGGTTGCCCAGCAGACACCCAAGGTCAGGCTGGACAGGGCTCTGAGCACTGATGCAGCTGTGGGTGTCCCTGTGCACTGCAGGGAGTGGGAGCAGATGGCCTTTAAGGTCCCTTCCAGCTCAAACAATGATACCACAACCCTCCATTCTGCCCTGCAGGCTGCCCAGCCGAGCCCTGCAGCCTGAGGTCGGAGGCACTGAGCTGCCCCTGTTAGCATGGATGCAGCCACGTGCTCACTGTAGCCAAGGCAGCTCCAGCTGTGTGCCCTGAGCTTTGGTGCTGAGCAATGTGTCACCAAAGGGGCACTCATGCCCCGCAGTGCCCTCGGCAGGTCTCAGGCACAGTCATCTTCCCAACGCATTTCTGGAGATGAAGATGTCCGAGGTGATGCAGCACAAGTCTGTGCTATGGGCCTGACACACCACAAACCCAGAGGGAAGGCAAAGCAGTGTTTCCAAAAGAAAAATCCTGATTTTCTTTGAATGAAGTTTCTGGGTATTACAGCGGCGGGGAAGCAAAAGACAGGGACCAAGGGCTGACATACTGTGGAGACTTCTCCATCTGCCACGGAGCTACAAACCAGCCTGCATCACCCATCCATCCCTCCCCATTGCCCCCACTGCTCACCGGCAGCCCCGGGGGTCCTGGCAATCCTGGGGGTCCTGGCTTCATGTGAGCCCGATACCCACGTACTGATGGCAAGATGGGGTGCCCCAGGGGGGTGGGAGGATGCCGTGGGTCCCCTGCAGCCATCCCTGAGGGACCCTTGGGTGCAGACGCCTGGTGTCTCGATGGGGACACTTTGGAGGAGGCAATGGGCTTGGTGGCATAGCCAGGTTTGATGGGTGGGAGGTGGAGGTGGGTGTCTGCATCGCCCTTCAGCTTCTTCGTGGTGATGTTCTCCTGCCCAGGGTCGGAGGCTTGCTCCTTCTTGGCTGATGGCCCTGGGAGGACAAAAGCATCATGAGAGATCGGGCATTGCGATGATGCTCAGGAGAAAGAGAGGAACCTGCACCAATGGACTCACTGGGGCTGCCAATGATCCATGGTCTGCTCCTGCTGACCCCCAGCCTGCCGGGGCCGGTGATTTTATTATAGGTGGAGTTCAACAGCTCGAAGCCTTCATCCTCGATAGAAAAGCTTCCCTCTTCTTCCTCCTGCTCCTCAGCACTTGGCACCTCAGCAGCAGAGAACAAAGTCTGGGTGCTCCCATCCGGGTGCAGGCGAAGGGTCTCCTGGGCATTCTCCCATGTCCAGGGTGGCCCCAAGGTCAAATCTGAATGGGAGAACTTGGAATCCTGAGAAGGAAGGAGGGAAAATAACAAAATCTGATGTTTTCTCTCTTTTTTAACCCTGCAGGTTGTTCTATTAGGGCTCTGTTTGCCACCTCTGCACCGATACCCAGTCCTGGACCAACGTGCACCATAAGTCTCTTTCAGCACCCAAAGCAGAGCAGGACATGGAATGGGTTCCAGGCAGTTCCCCAACTTTGGGACAGTTCATCAGTGCCAGGTGGGTTAGTTCAGCCACCCGAGTTAATTATTTTAACATGGATTTGTTTCTAAGCTTTTCTCTTTGGCCCACACCACCTGCTCGAAGGGCTCTTTGTAGGGCACACACAACCCAGCGAGAGCCCATGGGAGCTCAGCCCAGGCTGCTGGCTCGTTGGGTTGGGTGCAAGGTGCTTGACGAACAGAGCCTGCGAGAAGTCACTAGAGGGAGACACAGGTCCGTGATTGCCTTGCAGGCCTGGGGAAGGGAGCGGGGAAGCACAAGGAGACAGCGAGCATCCTTCCCATCGTCCCTCCCCGTGCATCTTCTTTCGGTTGAACCTAACCCTTGGCTCTGATTCTGCTCGGCACCACGGACCCAAGGGACATGTGCTGTTGGGAGTGAGTTGGATGGGTAGCAAATCCGTCCTGCTGCTCCCAAGCATCGCCAGCAGCAACGTCACTGCCAAAACCAGTGGTTCCAAGGCAAGGACCTGGTGGAATGAGCGGCTCTGGCCGAGCCCAATTTGGAGGGACAACTGGGAGGCAGAGGGGCTCAAAAGGCATTTTCAAAACAACTGGAACGCTTTGCTTTCAATTGTGAAAACAGCTGGGAGGAATTCACCCCAGGTCACATCCGTCCCACAAGATCTGACCCCTCTTTGTCCAGTCGCTGCAGCTACAACTCAGCGGGGGCTGGGGGCAACTTGACTCCACTTGAAGCCATAGCTCTCACCCAAAGGACAATATTTTTCTGAGCCAAGACGATCTCTGAGGATAGAGGTTTGGGGGAGAACAGGAATATTTCTACCTCCACCTTCAGCATCCTAGGGATACGTAGCTGGTGAGAGGCTGCCTGCTCCAATACACATACACACCACGCACTGGAGGTCTGACTAAGCAGGACCAAGCCCCGTTCTTTGAAGCCACCCACGTCACACTTCTGCTTTAGCCAGAGCCAGGAATAATGCCAGGAGGTGTGAACCAGCCCCCCCATTGACTCAGAGGCAGTGAGCTCACATTTTGGTGCCGACACTCATCTAACCCCTCCAGCCTTGTGCACAGCCCACACACAGCAAAGCTGGCTGTGCTTCGGACCAGTCAGAATCCCCAGCATGAGCAAAATTACCCAAATGGCATCGTTAACCATATTTTTAAGAGTAGAATCATAGAATTATTGAGGTTGGTAAAAGATCTTCAAGATCAGGTCAACCTGACCCACCAAGTCCCATCACTAAGCCACGTCGCTTAGTGCCACAGAGCTGGTGCTATGTGGAATCATAGAATCATTAAAGTTGGAAAAACCACTGAGAAAACCTGACCGAGACACCAAGTCCAACCACCCACTATCGACCGACACCTGTGTAGGCAAGTGGCAAGCTAGCACTGAGGAGCAGGAGCTGAGAGAGGTTGTGATCAGGCAAAAATGCAAGAAGCAAAGAAACAAAGATGGCAAGAGGGCAAGCAAGGTCTGGAGGCACCTGAGTAAAACGCAAGGAGATGGAGGGAAGTGAAAAAGCAAAAGCCCTGCATTAAATCATCAGAGCAAAGCACCTGGGGGGGGACAGGCTGCAGGGAAGCAGCGCTCAGTGCCCTGTGACATCCACCCAGCCCAGGGGTCTGACCAGCACAGCTCCACCATCACCTCCAACCTACAGCACCCAGCTCCTGCAGCCCGATGGGAGGAGTTCCTCAGTATTAACATCGGAGCCTATCAACATGCTATAATTACCAGTCATTAGCTCAATTTCCCCCTTGAACAATGCAGTCTGTGGGCCGTGTAATTTGTTAGCAAACCACAGCAAATTGGGGTCAGCGTGATGCACGCTCTGACACCTGCCCAGCGAAGATTTAATGCTATTTGTAAACCTCCACCTCCAGCAGCTGGGAGTCCAAAGAAGAGCTAATAAATAGGAAAGGGGATGGAAACTCATCTCAGGAGATGAAGGGGCTTGGAATGGCGGTGGCACCATGCATCGGATGATCGTCCTCCTGCAACCAGGCACAGTAATTAAACCCACAGCCTCTGCAATCACAGCTGCGTGATTCAATTTGGGGTCTGGCATGCAGTAAATCCAACAAGAAATGAGAGCTGGTGGGGGTGGGGACCTGGCACCTATGTGAGCTCAAAATAGTTACCACATTGGCTATTCTGCGTTTCGGGGTACAGATTCTTCAGCCTTGGCCAGAGAAAATCTTTATTTTGTAAGTGAAATGTCATTAATGGGCAGACTGTGCAGGACATTAAGAGAGAGCTTTGCAATCTGACCCTCCTAGAGGCCACGGACATCAACCCCAACTCCCAGCCCAACCCCCCCCACCAAGATGTGGGGCAGGAGACCCATTCAGTCCACAGCAGCCCCACTCTTCAGGTGAGTTTCCTTCTAGCCAAGGCCTTAGCTAATAATTAGAAGTCAGCTGGGGAAATAAAAGCTCCCGTCAGAGCCATAGAATGGAACGCTCAGGCTCTTGCTGCTGCCTTTGCTCACTGCTGTTTCCAGACGTGCACTGGGCAAGGAGCACTGCTGGGCACACAGTTTGTTCTGTGGGTGTCCCGTTGGCCTTTGCTGCTAAAATATCAAAAATGCAAAGCCACCTGATGCCTACATAATGACAGCATCACTGAGGTTGGAAAAGACCTCTAAGGTCACCGAGTCCAACCATCATCCCATCACCACCATGGTGGTTTCAATGCTTTGGGGGCATTCTGATTAAACAACATTTTGAAATACAGCTTTAACGGTGAGAATTAACGTACTTCAGTTTCCAGCAAGACCCCTATTCCTCGTTCTCACAAAAAAAAATAATCGTCATCATTTAATCAGCATTAATTTCCTTAAGACGCATTTTGCAATAAAAGAAACCACGAAGCGTGCCAGCTGCAGCTGGGAGAACTTGCACCTCACTCTGTATGTCTTGCAGAGAGGGAAGGCAGTGAGTTGGCAGCACCTCTGCTTTGTGCTGCATCACGAGGAGGGGATGATTCAGCCCACAAAGCACATGGACATCGTTAGCCAGGAACCCCCCAGCAGGCAGGGGACAGAGGAAGGTCTGACTTCAAGAGATGCTGAGATCCTGCCTTGCAAAACCTGCACAAAGCCTTGGCTTTAAAGGCAGGTGCTTCAAAGGAAAAACGCCCGTTTGCAAGGGCTGGAGGAGGACTGAATGGCAGACCACTACAATAAAACCCAACATCATTTTTAGCAGCAGAGGAAAGGCATCTAGGCAATGGTGGATGGCATCAAGGGAGGAAGAGAATGGTGGGAAGCCAGTGCTTGAAGCCTGAGCTCTGCCTAAAACAGCAGAGTTAAAGGCTCTGGGTACCAGGTGCACACCTTAACCAGGAGCTGAAGCACTGGGGTGTGCAGCAGGGGACGGCAGGGAAAGAATTTGCTGCAATTACACTGTGTGCAGGAGCCAGAGTCATGGGCACTGCAGTGCAACACTGGAATCCCTAGGAAATGCTCGTCTGTGATTTTAAGGTCATTTTTAACGTCTAGCATGGGAAAGGCCTGTGTTAGAGGCTCCCATCTGGTGAGCTCAGGGGAAATGTCCGACTTTCTGAGCTGAAAGTTACGGGTCCCTTACGTCCCAGCAATCACAGCTGACTTATGTGGGCTCCTGGTAAACAGAGCAAAATGCCAAGATCAGCACCTGCTCCTTGGTAAAAGCCCAATTTAGAGTGAGAAGCCATTGGGAGAAGAACTGAGACGCACACGCTGGGAAGAGTTTTAAGCAGCTCAGAGCTGCCCACAAGAATGGGACAGAAGGCACTGGGGTATGGAATGCCCAAAAGGGCATTTGAGAAGTAGGGAACCAGCAGGAATCGAGAGCAGACGCTGGGGGTGTATTGTAAAAGAGAAGGGGAATAGACACATGATAAGCAAAGAACATCCTGACTTGCAGAGGAGCAGCCTCAGCACAGGGCAGCGGCAGCCACTGAAATAACCCAACGTGAGCACTGGGGTTTGGTTTGGCTCAGAAAACTGGGGAAGGCCCAAGGGAGTGGGAACAGGCTTTGTGTGGTGTTAATATGCCAAACAAAATGCAAACAGGAGCCCTAGAGCAATTACAGAGCTTGTCCTCAAAGCGGAGCTCACGCTAGGTAGCGGAGGGACTGACACGGAGCTTGGTAATAAGAAAATCACAGATAATGCAATGAATGCCATCGTTTTTAAAGGAGCCCTCATAGAACTCTGTGGGTATCTTGCCCAAGAAGATAACAGCATTTTGCTGACACAGATAGCAGCGTCAGTGCTGTGATCCCTGACTTCTGCTGGGCTGTTTGCTCGGTACAGATGGATACCACCACCCAGAAAGGAGATCACTCAGTGGGCAGCAAGCAGGTCAAAGCCCAGCATGGGGCATGTCTGTCCTCAGGAGTGCAGACAGCACTGCACCGTGCTGCCCTCATTTTCTGCTAGGTCAGAACAGGTAGAGTGCAATTCAAAGCTTCACGCCTCACCAGGAAATACATTTTTGTGATGAGGAGCCTTTTCCATCCAGCAGACAAAGGTACAGCATGATTTACAAGCTCATGGTCAGAGAACGACGATACCAAATGATTTTTTTTTTTTTTTCCAATGCATTCAACCATCAGTCCCCTGGAAGAGCTTCTGGGGGACACTCAGTCTTGGGAACACTGAAAACCAAGAGCTGACTTTCTCCTAAGTGAGCCTCACTTGCAATACAAGCTTTTGTCCCCTCTCCCCTCCCCTGATATGAACCATCTCCAGTCATCACACGCACCACGCTGCGATCTGCTTTACTCTCTGAAACGTCTTGAAATGAGCAACAGCCACCAAGCTCTTGCAAAGCAGGGTCTAGTCCAGCCTGGAAATGCTAGCGCTAACGAACAGCGCATCTACTGCCTTCACCTGCTCACATCTTCCTCCAGCATCACTGCAGCCCTCCATAATTAATCAGCCCTCCATAATTAATCAGCCCTAATTAGGGATTTGGGAATTTATTGATATACTTATCTACTTCTGAGTGAATGAAGGCACAGGGAGCGTAACTCCAAAGCACAGCGCTGGACGTCCCTGATCTGCTCTTTGTTGTTTCAGACTGTAACGCATTATAGCACATTTCTTCTTTTAATAAATCCAAACATCAAAGATCCCAAGGTATCTCTGGTTCTGATAAAGTGCTCCAAAACTGAACTCATTCCAAACCCAGGATATCATTGTGACCCATGAACTCCACCAGTTTGACCATGGCAGCATCCCATCCATCAGGACACCGGGATGGGAGCACGAACCATCCCTAAGTGCTCAGTGGCATTGCCTGGGAGGGAAATACAGAGGACTCCTTATTGCTCAGCCATACCAAAAAAATCCCCGTTTGCATTTGCTGGCAGGCTTCCCACTCAGGGAACTTGAACAACAGAGCATGGCTAGAAATCCCGAATGAAACTAACAAAACAGGGTGAGACACCAGGAGGGCATGCAGAGGGACATCCCCCGTGCATTGCTCCTGCCCTGCAGAGCCGTACCTGAGCCGATGAGTCCTGGATCCCATTGGTTTCTTTTGGCACCTGCACAATTGGAGAGAAAGAGAGACAACATGGGTGCTGAGCTCAGCACCTGGCCAAGGGGCAAAGGTTCTCCCTGGACAGAGTCCTGAAGACAGCCTGGGTGCTCTGCGCCCTTGGGGATCAACTGATGGGGGCAGATGTACTTCCTGAAAGATTACTGAATAGGATAATATTCAATTTTCCACCAGTGCTGAAAACACAGAAGAATAAAGCATGTGAAAGGATGATGCAATGCAGCAATCTTGCTGGGTGTGAGCAAGAACTTCAGAGTGATGCCCAGCTCCTGGTGGCAGCTTTCCCCCACTGCTTTAGCAGAGCTCCAGCTGCAGCATTACTCCACGGCTGCTCTGAATTTCCCTGAGTTTCACACATGGCACACACAGCCGTGCACACACCCAGCCTTGCTTTGGCTCACAAACTCTGCCTCATTCTCCTCTTTGCACCAAACCCAACTATGACATCGAGGGACAACCTCCATCCCACGTGCTGGCCACCACCACCACCACAAGCTCCCAGCATCTCAGCCCACATCAGTCATCCAGCTCCTTCCAGGCTGTGTTAGCTCCCAGTTTGCCAGCTGCCCCACACCTCTGGCCATGCTGGAGAGTGGTCCCACGGAGGAGGAGCGAGGCCAGAGGAGTGCGTGCACGTCACGGTGTGGCTGCGGCAGTGCTCAGCAGCTGCTGCTGCATCCCCCATCACAAAGGTCAGCTGCTGCAGTGCGCCCTGTGGAGGAAGGCAAACAGAAATTTACCTGCATGCTTCCTCCAGAGGAGAAGGGAAAGCCTGTGGAGCTGTCGGCATCCTGCAGCCAGGGGCTTCTCACAGGCTGGGTTGGGCACTCAGCATCAACAAGCTTCCCAGAAAATCCGCAGCACACCAGCTGCACAGTGACTTCCAAGTCAGGCTGGACGGGGCTCTGAGCACTGATGGAGCTGTGGGTGTCCCCGTGCATAGCAGGGAGTGGGACCAGGTGGCCTCTAAGGGTCCTTCCCACTTCAGATGATTCTATGACTCCTTCAGATGGAGGTGCAACCACACTTCATGTAGATAAAGCCAACCCCATCCCCAAGCGCAGCCGTGCCCAGCCCTCACCTCAAAGGGGATCTCGAAGGACTCCACCAGACCTCCGATGACGAGCAGCCCCTCGGTGCCCACGCCCATCCCCAGGTAGCCGGGCCAGCTGGCTCTCTCCACCAGCCGACAGTCCACGTGCAGCTCCAGGCTCTCCTGGGAGATGCTGAGAGCAACTCGGTGCCAGCGCCCATCGCTGAGCAGGGAAACCGGGAACCTGCATCACCCAGGGGGAAGGGCAGAGGCAGAACATGAAACCTGGGTCCTACACAATGCGAGATGAGGCATCACCCTTCTCGCTCCCAGGGCTCCTCTATCCCTAGTGTGGGTGCTAAGGATGGCACAAGGGAAATCAGCATTATTGCCACAAATGAGCACCGTTGGTTCCCTTCAGACTGGGGGAAATGGAGGTTTCCAGTGGATTTGGAAGCCTCAGTGAAAAATGCTGTCTTGAAAATTATCGAAAATTGGTGGTGTCTTGGAAATTATTGCTATTTGTTTCTCCCGCACCTTGGCTTATCCCCAGCCTTTCTACAGGGCAAACTGCAGGCTACCAAAGCAGTGATAAAGCCAACACTGACCCAGGGCATCCTCTACTGGGATGTCAGC
This sequence comes from Numida meleagris, assembly GCF_002078875.1. NCBI lineage: Eukaryota > Metazoa > Chordata > Aves > Galliformes > Numididae > Numida > Numida meleagris. The sequence continues at coordinate 2,175,101 of NC_034424.1, read as the reverse complement.
GCTGTGGGCAGGCTGGCTTGACTCCAGCAGAGCAGGGACAGCCCAGGAGGAGCAGACACACCAGCAAAGAGTCCCTAAATGTCACTTACTCATAGTGCCTCCTCCTCGTGGTGACGAAGACCAAGCCATATGGGCTAACCCGGATCTGGAAGAGCACATGGCTCCGATGGCTCAGGATGGTCACCAGGCTGGTGTCTTCCTGCAGTGAGTACCTGAGCTTCATCAGCACGCTCAGCTCATCTGCAAACCTGGGAGAAAGAAGTGTGGCATTTTGCAGCATAAAATGGGCCACAGTACAATCAAGCTCAGCAAGAACAAGAAACAATAATAAAACCCAAGAGCAAACAGCCCTTCAGGCTGTAAGGTTGGATAGCCAGCAAGGAGCAGCCAGGACACAAAGCACTGTCCATACAACCTTCATGCCTCTGTCTCAGGTGCAATCTCAGCACCCACCTGTCCCCAAACACCTCCTGTGTAGGAATGCTGAGGGTGGAGTACTGCCCGATCTGCAGCGTGCTGCAGTTGGCCTCGTCGTAGCTGAAGGAAACGTTGCTGAGGTCCTGAGCATGGGAGATCATTTTGTCCAGCAGGTTCACTTCGTCTGCATGAGGGGAGAGGGGAGATGGTCAGCAGCTGAGCCGCACTCACTCTGCTCTCTTTGTTCTTCCTCTTGGGAGGGACAACAGCTGAAACCTCATCAAGGATGAAAATACAATTTGGGGAAATTAAAAGTTCACAGATTCAGCCAACAGCTCAGACAACGTCAGCAGCACCAGGTGACATGTCTGAAATGGAATGTGCTGCCTGAGAGCAGTGTCCCAACGCCATGGAGGGCCCTTCCCACCCCAGCAGCAGCAATACCTTTATGAAAGTAGGGCTGAGTGCTGTGATGCAGAGTGCAGGACACACACGTCCTAAAGCACAGGGTCCAGCTCAGCTGGAAAGCCGCTTACTCCTTTCCCAAGTTTCCTTGTTGAGGTTTGCCCACTTTCAATACAGAATCGTACCAGGGAGAGGAACAAAGCTACTGCAGCCCCCAGAGAAGCAGCTGCACTGGCACCCTCTGAACAGAGCACAGCTTGTTGATATTTCAGGAGCTACGCTCCGCTGGGAGCTGAGCATCATGCAGTTCCCTTTCCCAGCAGGTGAGAAGTTGGGATCACCACAATAATGGCTTCAGAGCAGCAAGAGCATGGGGCTAAGCTCCATGGAGGCAGCAGCTATGCAACCTGAAAGAGTGCCGGGTCTGCAGAGCTCATCAGCACTGAATGTGGTGCATGTGTGCAGCACTGGGAATTAACCTGGGACCAAACACAGCTGAGAGAGGGAAAAAAGAATGGGGATGTTGGCCCTTTCCCATCCCCCTGTGAGTGTGGGTGTGCTAAGGGCTGTGTGCTCCATCCCCAGGCTCTCACCACTGCAGGTTGCAGGCAGACCGGTGTGAAAGCAGGGGATGCTGGCAGGTGAACAGCCACCCTACACAAACCACAGCTGAGGATTCACTACAGTAAATAGCATGGTTAAATGCAAGCTTTCCCGGGGAGGGCACGGGCTTAATGCATGACTTGAGCATGTGATGGATGTTAACCACATTCCATGAAAACACGCAGGGTGAAGCGAAGCACGTGCCTTCCTAAATAAAGCAGCAGCAAAGCCTTAGAACCAAAGCCTCTGTTTGCAGCTTCTCCCCAGGACTAACCCGGGGTCACTCCCATTCTGGCACTGCAGGGTTTCTGCTTGTTACGGGAATGTCATGGGCTTGCTTTGTGTTTCAGAGCAGGTTATTTTTTCTCTCTTTACATTACACTCCCTGGGAACCAGCACAGCCCAGAGGTGGGCCCAGGACCAACATCCCCTTCCCTGCCTCCATACGAACACGTGAGTGCAATTTAAGAAATGGTTGTAAAGCTGAACAGTAAATCTCAAGAAAAGTACACGTCCCTGTTACAAAATGAAACCACTTGAAAACTGGCAAAGAAACACAGGGAAACACTCTAAGAAGTTATAAACAAATTCCATCTCCATTAAGCACCAGCATATCTAGGATGGCAAGGTGAGGAGACATTAAGGCAAAGGGTCTGCATGCACCCAGCACTGTTTGGTGCTAGGGACTTTCCCAATGCACCTGTACCACCGTAAGCTCCTGTCTTCAACACAGGGCTTTCCTGCCCCCGTTAGGCCCCAGACAGTTAAAATGCCCAAGAACAAGAGGAGGAACAGGAAACCCAGAGCATGGTTTGGTCTATCTAGGGACCCAGAGGACAACCCCAAGGCAAAGCTTTGGGCAGGGCTGAAAGATGAGCACCCTCTGCTTCGCCAGCATTGCTCTGAAGTGGGGCAGAGGCTGCAGGTGGAGGTCCCAGATGAGGCTGCTCAGGGTCATTAGGGCCCATTGGTGCTCTCAGGGCCACTACTGGTCCCCTCCTGTCCCACCCCACCCCACCCCATTCCATCCCCAGTGCTGCAGCACAGGTGGCAGAAATTAAAACACTCATCCCTTCTTGGCTCATCTGCACACACAGAGCTTCTGCCCAGGCTGAATTTCTCCCCAAGGAGGGGACATGAGGGGAAAAAGAGATGATATTAAACAAGGGAAAACATAATTGGAGCCCTGGGAGAACTCATCACAGGATGTGTCAGAGTCAATCACTTCCTCTAGACGTGGCTCTGCTGCTCGGGATGTGAAGTGACAGGGCTGGACGAAGCCACCAGACAGTCCCCTGCTTGTTGGCTGGGGCACAGAGTGCACGTCCCCGTGGATCTTCTCTCCAATTTCTGAGTGTCTTCTGGAAATACTGCGCTAAAAGTCTGCGTAGGCTCATAGCCCTTGTACATCTGCAGCCTTTCCAAACTCTGAGTTGGAGAAACTCGCACATCACCACTAAAACTTAATGCTAAAATTAAATGGAAATGGAAATGATGCATTAAATGATGGAAGAAGAGGCATTTGTGCCAGGACAAGGGTTTCCTGGCCCCTCACACCACCAACACACACCCAGCCAGTAACCAAGGGCTCAAAGCCAGGTGGCCCTCCCAGTGCTCCTCCACCATTTGGCATTTTTGTCTTGCTCCTCAGAGCAAACTGCTTGTGCTGGGGCTGTGACCTGAGCAGGGCTCTGCACTGCACACACACACTGCTGGGCTCACCTACCTGCTTGGTCCCAGTGCCATACAGAGCTCCCATTTCCACACACAGAGGCATAAGTGCCCTTTACTACCTAAAAACCCACAAATAGATGACCTTGTGAAACACTGAATGCTATAGCAAGGGGGAAAACAAACAAACAAACAAACAAACCACAAACCAACCCAACCAATGACAAAATACAAACAGAATGGCATCTTCACATCTGTTTGGACTTGCCTGCTGACTGCCCACTGCAGGTGGACAAGGACACCTCTGCAGTGTAGCATCCACAGGATGCCAGCCCTTTGGTAGCTCTTCCCATTTCTCTCTACCCTAGCATTATTTGTACTAAAAAAAAACATCCACGGCAGCCATCCGTTCTGCACCACACTGGCTTCCTACCATTTTCAGCACCCTGTTTGCCCAGTGATTTATTATTAAGTGCAACACAAGCCACAGGAGAAAGGTTTAAGCTGAGGGTGGTGTGTGTCCGCTCAGAGGGTTATGCAACAGGGCTTGAACCTTCCCCTCCCTGCTCTGGGGAGCAAAGAGAATTTGGTTGTGACTCAGTGGCTGCAAGTTGGAGGGGACAGAGCCAAGGCAGGAAGAAAAAGAAAGAGCACATTGCTCCTAGGGGGAGCGAATGCCTCTAACCACCCATGGAGAGGACAGAGAACATCAGGGAAGCAAAACCTTCTCGGAAGAAAAGCCTGCTGCACACATTGTTCGGACAGGAAAAGCCGAACACGGGCGGGCTTCCAGCGCATTGCACACTGCTGCTGCTTTGTGCCGGGGTCTGCAGAGGGATGGGGATGGGGCTTCTGGGGACAGCGCCCGGGGAGCAGGAAGGGAAGCTGGGAGCGCGGGGTGACCCTGAGTGAGGACATGCTGGCCACAAGGGACAGGAGGCCAGGCTGCATGGGGCACTGAGCAGCCTGATCTGGTGGGGGGCAACCGGAGCATGGCACTGGTGGGGCTGTGGGGCTGTAGGGTGCCTTCCAACACAAGTTATCCTGTGATCCTACAATTCCACCTCATTGAGCTCCTCAGCCATCTCCTTCCTGAGCTCTGACCTCAAAGCGAAGCTCCTGGTCTATAGGAAATTGCCCTGGGCTGCTACAATTCACCTCAACCCCGCACACCTCGTTCTCCACGTACCCTTCCCAATAAGCACTGTGGAACTGACATTTTATCTATATTCAGGACTTAATAGCTTTAGCTTGAAGGGGATTTTTAAATGGGTTGCCTTTAAACCTGTGCAAATCCCCTCACGGCCATCCTTCAATCCGTTCAAGTCTGCCTTATAGCAATTAAACTTAATTACCGAATTGCAACGAGTCAGCGTAAACCAGATACGAGCGGTCTGCAACATTCACGCAGAGAATTCGGTGTGATTCATTTAAAAAGGCATAAAGCACATCCTAGTAGAACGTGTGTGACAGCAAGTGGGGACAAGTCCCAAAAACTTTGGCTCTTGCTGCTGCTCGTAAAGAAGCTTCTCCGTGTTGCTTCCTTGCCAAAGTAAATTAACGGCGAGTTCTGCAAACCTTCGCCCTCCAGGGGCTCGTGTCCCAAAGGTCTCCCTGCTTTATAGAGCTGGGAGGTGTCAATACATGCACGGTCTGCAGAGAAGCAGTGATGGTGGAGACCTCCTCTTGCAAAAAGAAACACAATTGCAGAGCTTGGGGTGGAAGCAGCGGTTTGATGGGCAATGCCTACTTTTGGAGTGCCTCCATCCCCTTCTTCTCCATTAGAAGTTGATCTTCACAGACATCTCTCCAGCCTAACTTCCCAGTGTGCTGGGCTAGTTATCTGAAAGCCTGGCACAGATCAGCCTGAGCTATTACTTCAACAGTGCCCAAAGTGTCTCGAGCAGCAAGGGAAGCGGTCCGACTGGCATCTTCCCCTGCTGCAGGCATATGCATCTGGGAGAGATTACAACCTGAGAACATCAACATCAGTGCGTCCAGGCCCCAAATAGAAATCCCTCATTTCAACAAAGGAGGGCTCCATGAGAGCCCAGAGCAGATCCTGCCCCTGAACTCCTCCGCTCCTTCCACCAGCGATGGGACGGTTGGTTAGGTTTAATCTAACAGCGCTTTTAAACTTCCTCCTAACGTCATCCAAGGCTGAAACTGAACCCTAAACCTGAGAGCACCGGAGATGTGCAAGGCACAGCGGATCCGAGGCGGCACGCCCCGCTGTTAGTCACTGCTGGGAGGCAGTGGGAAGGCTGTGATCCCGTGCCAGCAGCCATCTGTCGCACTGCCACGGAGCACGCGTTGGATCTGATCCCTGCCACTCTAGTTCTCCGGGTTCCAATCAAAGTATCAGAGACCTGCAAGAGAGGAACAGCACCGTGCTGAAAGCTGCTTTGTGCACCCAGCCCCAGGGGCTGCGGGTCCCGGCACCGTGCTGCCCTGTTGGGTCAGACCATAGCACCAAAAGCTGCTCCGTTCTGGTAGAGGTTGCAGCAGGAGGGAAAAAGAGCAAATCTGCACAGCCAGTGTAAATAGAGGGCTTTGGTAAACTCCATCTCATACAGTCTGCACTAACAAGCATTGCACAGCCCTACATGGGAGCAGGGATGGTGTTATCTACAGCACGAGAACACACCTGCTGCGATAAGGATGTCAATATGCAAACCCTACACAAAGAGGGTTTTTTGTATTTTCTCCAAGCTAATTCACATCCAGAGAAATTCTTAAAAGGTCCTTGCCATCTTCTCCCACGTCTGTGCTCCCCACTCACCCCAGACCCATGTGCCAAGCAGAGATCTCCTGCACCTCGTGCACAGCAGTCAGCATTGCAGCTTTTAACCCCAGCAGCCCCGCTGTCCAGTCCTCGCATTGACAGAACCGATGGCTATCTTCTTCATTGCAACCCGAAATAACAAATAAAATATCAGGCACATTTATTGTAACCTGGCTGATGTTCCCCCCAGACTGCTGCCAGCAGATGTGAAGTGCAGGACTCTTCAGCAGGGCTGGAGAAGAGCAGGCAAAGGGGCAACCTCCATGCAACCAAGGATGCCCTGCTAGCCTTTTTCCTTGGCCTTCATTATTTGTATGCTTCAACACGTGTGCTTGACAGACAGTAATGAGCTGTTAACTCTCCTTGTGCACATTGTCAACTCTTTAGACAATAACAGTGGCACTTGTGCTTCTCTAGCCAGATGGAGGTAGGACATCCTTTACTCACCAAATGACCCAGTGCTTGAGTATCCAGCTCTGCAGGCCATGGTCATTGTTTCCCTTTCCTAGGGCTCATGATGCTTTATCAAGGACCCACAAGGTTGTTGAGAAAGGTAATGGAGGGAGATAGCACAGTTTTCCAAGTGTGATAAGACCCAGTGACTTCATTGGGGTGCAATCAGATTTGCAACTACAAAGGCTTGGCTCAGGGCACTGCCACCTCCCTGCACTGTGTTACTGCGTCCCAGTGAGGAGCTGGATCCAGAGCAGGGATCCCACCCTGGGCAGCCCATGCTCTCATGCCATGCAGTCCCAGGCAGCCCTGACACACACAGCAGAGTCACACTCAGATCCATTTCAGCTGACGAGGATTCACAGTTCCAGTGGTGACAAGTGAGGCTGGGGAAGCAGCTGCAAGGACTTCCCAGCAAACTGTCCAACAAAGCAGGAGCCTGCATGGGACCAAGGCAGAGAAGGCAGCTCCCACCTGCATGGGGTCTAACGTGGGAGATTCCCTGTTGCACAAGCATCTGGCAAAGGTGCTGCATCTGTCCAAACCTGTCCTAGCATGGGGAGATATTCCCAGCCACGTCTTTGTTCAGCACAGCCAATTTTCCCCTTGAAAAGAATGGCTGCAGGTCAGCACATGGCTCACTTCTGCTGAAACACAGTCACGTCAGGCTGCAGTTATTCACTCTGGAGACAGTGGAACTCCCTGCAAAGCACCAGGCTCTGATCTGGTGCTAACATTCATTTGATGGGGACAAATGTTCCTGGCCCTGCACATCCTCTGGCCTGGGGGACCTTCAGAAAAGGGAGAGGAAGGGGAGGATGCTGGGCAGACAGGAGCAGCCCTTCCACCCTGCTCCCTGCAACACCGCTCACACCAATACAGAGGGAAAGAAAAAAATGGAAAAATATTACAGAAAAGGAGCATTTCCCAGGCTAACAAGCTGACATTTCCCAGCCAAAAAGCACTCCGCTTTTCACCTCGGGCAAAACATGTGCACATTTGTGATTCATTGTACACCCACGGCTGCCAATTTCCCTGCACAAACTGTTCAATTGTTGAGGTTTCAACCTTTACCAAACTCCCGCATGCTCCTCCAAGTTCTTTACGCTCCCTTCTGCAACCTAGCTTCCCTGTTGGTACGTTGGGATCCTGTGGGTGCCTTCAAGGCTCACAGCCATGCTCTAAGTCTGAGAAATGGCAATGTCCCCATGCCAACCAAGCATGCCCCAAACTGTGCTGAGTGCCCTCATTCATCACGGCTCTCCCATCCACTGTGGCTGTCCGAGGTCCTGAGCCTGACCCTGGCTGTCCATGGCCATAGGCCGGACCAAAGGGGCTTTGTAGACGGTAGATTTCAACCCTTCGTTTCTCATCAGATGAGGGGTTGGTCTCAGGGTTGAATGAAATTGCTGGAAAGAAATCGGTGTCACGCAGAAAACTTCCCTGATCTGGCTATAAGAAAGTAAAAGGCTGAGTCATTTTGAGTCAGCCTCATGCGGGGCTTTGTCTCTGTGGGCGACTCAACCCTTTCATGGTTTGTTTTTTTTTTATTCTGTGCAATCTCAGTCATAGACAGCTGTTTGGACAGTGAAAGGGAGACTGTGTTTAAAACCTGAGATATCAGCGTAGTTCCAAAAGAAGAGAACAAAAACTTTATTTTCAAAGCATGTAAAACCTCCACTAGAGGCCCCATTGTGGGTCCACAAAAGCCCACCGAGGCAAATCCCCAAACACACCACACCTCAGCTTCACTGTTATTTACCTGGAGGAGGCCAAACTGATGAATATCCCAAGTATGTTTTTCCTCTGTCTTCTGTAGACCTGTCTTCTGTTTTAGTGTATCACATCCCATTTGATAACGCCTACAGCAAACACTTCACTGCAGCTCTGTTCCATATCACTTGCAGATCACTTCCAGTATGACATACTCCAGAACTGGACTCTCCCGTGATGAGCACCATGCAAATCACCATCCTTTTAGACACGTGTGGGTTGGGAGGCACCAGAACTCCTTTAGCCCAAAGCCCACCTCACCCCTAACCCAGACTGGCATCTCCCCAGCTTTGTGAAGTGGGAAGTCCATCCAACTGCCCTGCCACCTGATGGAACTGTGGTTGCCCCTGTTCACTGCAGGGAGTTGGACCAGATGGCCCTTAAAGGTCCTTTCCAACTCCAACCATACTGTGATTCTATGAAGGAGGAGAGGAGCCAAGGAGCAGAGCTCCTCCTGGCCCTGCATGTCCAAATCCCTCCCCACACCTCTCCTGGGAGTTCCCCAGGCCCTAATAAGGAGCAACCCAATGGAGGCAGCACAACCTCCTTGCTGAGGTGCTGCACACACCACACAATGCTCTCCCACTCTCTCTGTCTCTGCACCTGTCTCTCCCAAGGGCAGAGCACATCCTTTTGCTGTCTAACTCCAGCAATACCTGCTAGATTTATCTGCAGAGCAACATGTGAATTGCTGTGAACTCAGCCCCTCACTAACAGGGCGAGCGTGTTCTCCAGCAAGCAGATGACACGTCCTGGAGGTTGCTGCAGCAACTGGTCATGCTGGGCTTGCAGCAGCACCTCCAGCCTTCGCAGTGTGTTTCAGTGCTCTGTCAGAGCTATGTGAAGAACCAATTTTCCTTCTTTTTCTTCTTCTTTTTTTTTTATAGCTTGGAAGTGAAGCAAAGTAAAAATAACGTAAAAGGTTGCACTGGCTTGAGCTGCTGCGCCTTTCCCAACAAACCTCCTACAGAACAAGTGCTGTGAGGAATCAGCTCAGCCCCAAATACAGTAAGAACCACTCGACACAGAATCTGAAAAATAGGGGGCCAGTTCTCAGACACGCGACCCAACGGAGCCATTCACCTCCTGCCATGTCCCCGAGATCAGAACGCTGCCATAAAATGTGGGGAAATCAGGTTCAAACGCCTCTTCTCCCTAAAGTTCCCTATTTCTACATTTCAAGAGCCCACTCTTCTCTCCAGTCATTGCTACCGGGGCTGTCTGCAGGCACACGTGCACCACAATGCCTCCAGCACCTCTGAAACATGGGATGGTGCAGGAGAAGGGCTTCCCCAGTGCTGAGCTGCTTGATGGATGCAAATCTCCCGATCACACAAACAGATGCATTTGCGGTGACACTAAGCCAGAAAAAAAAAAGGTATTGGAGGACGTGTAATGCTTTGAACGTGGAGCACATCCTGTGCATTGGAATTCAAAGCAGAAAATACAAAACTTGCACAGTGTGGATGCAGGGCCTCGGTCCTGCTGCTTTGCCCTGGAAATCTGTTCTTGGTAGACAACAGAACTTTGTGGCACAGACAATAACTTGATGCTCCAGCTACCAGACTCGTGAAAAGCTCTTTAGTTTGCCTTCCTGAGTCCCACAGCTGTAGAGAAAAGCATGGAAAACACAACCTTAATGATTCTGTGATTCTGTGACCTGAAAGAGAAGCTCTTAAGAGATGCTCAGGGCCTCAGGGCCCTCTGCTCAGTCTCTGCAGAGGGATGGATCATCCACATAACCAGCCAAGAAACAAGGGCAACTTCTTTCCCCTGTACCATGTGCTGGCAGGAGAGGGCCATGCCATGCTCAGGGGATGGGATACCTGGGTACCTGGATTGGCCCGGAGCTCGGAGCACACAGCAGCACGGCTGCTGGCAGCAGCAGGAAAGGATGAACCACTACGAGCTGATTCCCTCTTCCAAATGGCCCTAACAGAGCTGCTGTCGATTTCCATGGCTGGAAGCCAGGAGCACACCAGAGATCTGTCTCATTCCTAACAGCTGGAGTCAGTTTGGAGCCCTCCTCGCCCTGTGACGGTCAAATCCTTGATAACATCCTGCGCAGCCACCGGGCCCTTTCACTGGAGGAATCCTCTCCTGAACACCGTGAAAGGATGCACTCCATCCATCTCCTCAGGGCCACTTCCAAGGTCAGGGTCTCCCCCTACCAGACACATCCCAGAAGCACCAGCAGGGCCAGCTGTGTGCCAGATGCTCCATGTTTGGGGTGGGGGGGGAGGAGAAATGTTTGGAGGTCAAGGTCACAGTGATGGCTGATGCTGTTTCTGGCAATGGGGCCGTGCAGGGGGAGAGGGAGACGGCGGAAATACCAGCCTGGGTGTGTTAAACACGCAGGGTGGGATCCACGGCCGCCTCTGCACATGTTTGGCTCAGGGGAGGCAGGAAGCTGCATGGCATGGAGGTCCCATGGCTGCGGTGGAGGGCTGGGGGAGGAGGCTGCTGGGATGGAGCATCACTTAATGCCTCCAGGAGGGCTGCAGGGTTCGGGTCATGCTCCGGCTCTGCCACAGCTCCAGCTGTAAAGGAGGCCAAAATTAAGCAAATGAAGTGGTGTATACAATCAGCATAAGGGTTGTTACAGCCAACATGGGAGGTTACAGTTAAAACCAGCAGAGCTGTGGAAGAAAACTAACGGCACTTTCACTGTAAGGTATAGGATTCCCAAAAGTCCGTTCACTTGGAGAGAGAAGGCACGAGCGAGGCATTATAATGAAACCATTAATAAGGATTCAGAGAACTGCTTAGGGCGGGCAGGTGCCTGATCCGCTCGTTAGGAGAGACCCATAAGAAGAGGGGTTTGCCCAAAGCGAGTTTAGCAGCTTAAGGGCTTATCCTGCAAAGCGTGGGGCCATCACGGAGGTGGGTGCCACCACAGCGCCTGCTCCCCACTGCAAGCTGCCATTGGAATCACAGCCCTAAGGGATGAGGGCTCAGCAGCAGGAAGGCAGACAAAGCCCCAGCAGGGACTGTCCCTGAGCTCCAGGCGGCTTCCTCCCTCGTCCACGTTTTCCAGCTCTGTCACAAGGATGGATATGCCCCTTTGCTGCCAGGAGGCACACATGGAGCCAGAGATGCGAAATGTTAAGTGCCAGCCTGGAGATGACAGGGGTTGAGAACCAGCTCTGCTTCAGGGGTGGAACTGAGGAGACAAAATATATTTTGGCTGACCTCAAACTGATCTCTGGGGGCATTGCTAACCCCACTGCACCAAGGTTTTTCTGGCTGCAGGGCTCCAAGTGGCTGCCTTCTCACCTTCCTTTTTAAGGAAAAATTCATCTCAGCCATTCATTTTGAAGTGCATACTTGGGAGAAAAAATAGAAATTTCAAATTCCAGCTGAAGTTGTTTCCCACGTTTGTCACAAATTCCAGACCCAGTGCACACACAGGGGAGCACAGTGTGGCATTCCCCACAGCTGCTGGACATGCTCATGCACCAACACCTCCCTCCATTGCCATCCAGGGCTCTGATGGTGCTGCACTGGGAAAATGTTGGCACTTATGGAGTAGGGAAGGCAGTACATGAACACGAGACAGAGCAAGCTGGTGAAAGAACAGCACTTCTTCAGAATGTCATGTCTAGCAGGTTAAAAAAAAAAGAGAAAGAGAAGAGCTAATGGAGCATCATCTGCTGGTTGCACATCGTCTTGCAAAGAGATCTCACCTCAGAGTCAGTACACATCGGGACTCCAAAGGGCTTTGAGATGTCTTTGTGGTATCAGAGAATCACAGAATTGTTTGGGTTGGAAAGGACCTTAAAGGCCACCTGGTCCCACTCCCTGCAGTGTGCAGGGACACCCAGAGCTCCATCAGTGCTCAGAGCCCCATCCAGCCTGACCTTGGGTATCTGCAGGGATGGTGCACCACTGCCTCTTTGGGCAGCCTGTGCCAGTGCCTCACTGCCCTGAGTGTAAGCAACTTCTTCCTTACATCCAGTCTAAATCCCCCCTCTTTTAGCTGGAAACCATTTCTGCTTGTGCTATCACAACAGACTCTGCTAAAGAGTCTATCCCATCCGTTCTTTCAGCCCCATTAGATACTGAAAGACAAATAGTCTGCATGCTTCCCTTTCCTTTGCTCATCCTCTACAGAAAGAAACAACAAAAATTAAGTATTTTTTCCCCAGGCTGACTCTGCTGAACCTGTGTCCAGCTCCAGCCCCTTCCTCACAGCACAGTCAGGGGATGCTGAGCTCTGCCCACCTGGTGTAAGTTTCGGGGAGCAGCACCCACAGGAATTCACCAAAGTGGTGCCAGGACCTTCGAGCACATGAGCTACTGGAGATCTTTGTTCCCATGAGTTGCATCCTCAGTCTCCTGCTCTCCTCTTGGCCAGGGGAGCACACAAAACCCCTTTGGGGGTTTAGTGGGCAGGGTGGGGATGGGTTGATGGTTGGACCTCATGATCTTAGAGGTCTTTTTCAACCTTAATGATTCCACGATTACGTAAGCAACCTCTGCAACATGCTCAGAGCTCACCCAACCCAGCCTGGATGGGACCCCAATGCCCAATGAACTCAGCAAGCATAAGAAATCCCACCCCAGGAGCAACATCGCTACTTCCACCTGCACTTCGATGCCCCGTGGTGACCACACACCGAAACGCTTCAGTGCCATCCGTCTTTCCTCAGAGCAGAGAAAACCTGCTGGCAGCAAAAGTGATGCTTTAAAAATAGCCAGGCAGCTTGCCGAGGTGTTTGGGATCAAAAATAGGATCTCCTGACATTCCTCCCAAATGAAATGTTTTGGAAGAGGTCTGTGGCAATGGACCATCCTATTTCATCTGCAGGGATCTCAGCATTGACCTTGTGGGGTCACATTCAGGCTGGGGATGGACAGAGCTGCTCCCTCCCTGGACCTGGAGGTGACAGAGGGGTGACACAGCCCTGGGACAACCGTGAAACACTGTGGGCTGTAGTGCAGCCTTCCTGGGCTGGGAGCAGTCTGCCCGGGGTTGGCCTGAAGTGGAATGATTTGGTTCACTTTCCCCAGTGGAGAACTTAAGACGCTTTTTATAAGGGAAAACTGCGTGCAATCACAGCATCTCAACTGATGAAACAGCATTTTTGTGTTGGAAAGAGGCCAGGAAGACGTGGAGGAGACGCTGTGGGTTAGCTCTGATGTCTGGGGCTAGATTCACTTCCCAACATATCTCCCACTGTCTGCCAGCTCATTTACCAGCTCATTTACCAACCACTTCCAGTTTTCAAATGATGAACTCATCTACAAAGACCTTAACTATGTCAAAAGATCCCACTTTACACCTCAATAAAAGAACCTCTCCATCACAGAGACCCTACAGCCTCTTCCTCCCAAGCCCTGGGATGATCATTTTGGAGAGAAGACCAAACAGTCCTTCACCACATTGCTGGGGCTTAGTGCATTGTGAGTGGGCGAGGAACATCAGAGCATGGAGCTGAACCAAATCCTCCAAACAGAAATGCGAGGACGCCCCTTTGTCACCAAGGACGCCTGGGCCAAGGAGGAGCCCAGAGAGCCAGGGCTGTGCGTGCAGCCCCATGCCCTTCCCCAGCCAGAAATCCCACTGCAGAAATCCCCCTCACAGCTCCATGAGCACTCCATCCCCAGCAACGGGCACGGCAGAGCCGGGCAAAGCTCGAGACAGTAATTAGCACAGCACTAATTACCGGCAGTGTGGCACCGAGGCGCGCTGTCAAGGTTGACGTGCGCTAAACAGAAGGTGTTCTTTTGTCGCAGCGTTGCACCCTCGAGTTCTTGGAGTGGGGAAGGCGGGGAGGAGGATGCTTATGTCCCAGATTTTCTCCCAGTTGACGGCCAAAGCTTTTCAGATGAGCGCTCCGTCACAGGGGCTGCAGGTTGGATGAATCCCTCACACAATGAGGGGACGCTGGGGACAAGGAGTGCCTTAACAGCAGCTGGCAGCCACGGCCCCACGCTCACTCATCAAGGGGATGGAAGGGCATGGAGCCAGCCCGGCTTGTTTAAAAATAGGGAGCAATGCACACATACACACACAGACACACTCATTTTGCTATGAGTTGGGAGAAGCAGCCACCCGCTCCCAAAGTCCAGCTGTGATCAATCGGATGGCGCTCACCATGGATGCCACCACTGCGTGTGTGCCCCATCCACCCACAGCCCTGTTCTGTCCACATCTCCTGGATGTGGGTGGATGGGGGATGCTGTGGGGAGGACGTGGGGTACCCGGGAGGTGAAGGTCCCCTGGATTGAATGCTCCCAGTGCTGTAGTGGCTCTCAGAACACCGCTCCTCTATGAGCAAAGTGTTCAGTGCTGGAGCCCGGTGAGCACACGGAGACGTCCCATTAGGACCTCTAGGCCAAGGGTTAACACAGCTCCTGAAGCCCCAACTTCCCCATCTGGTTGGGTAAACGAAGAGCCTGTTCTGCACACAGGGTGCTGGGGCACAGCCCCCCTTGGATGCAATCTCCAGCAGAGCTCCCAAACTTTCCTCCCCACGCAACCTCAAACCAACCCAAACCCAGAGGAATGAACACTCCCTCCATGCTGCAGGGAGGCTGAGCCTTAACCACGTGCAGCCACCAAGAGCTCCAAGAATCCAAACCAGCATCCCCTGCCTGGGCACCGGCCCCACGACTCTCCAACACACACATGGCTCGTGAGAGCAAAGACTGACACCACAGGTTTACATAGCACATACTGAACGTATAGAAGCAGGCTGCCTGCTTGGCCAGAGGAGGAGGAGGGAGGCTATGTCAGCCCATGAAGTGTGCTTGGGGGGCTGCGCTGGGGGGGGGAGCATGAGGCACTGGGCAATGTTTGACACATGCAGGTGAGGCATCACAGCGCAGCTCTGAGTGTTTATGTTCCTGTAGGCGCAATGCATGGATCATCTGGCTGAGCTCCCCGGGGCAGCTTATACAGCCATAGACCTGCAGCACGCGGACTATCCATCACGCTTCTTGTCCCCTTAGGAAAGGCGTGCTTCTGCCCTCAAAACTCTTCCTCAGCACCGTGGAATTTAAAAAGAATGGTGCAAAAAGGAAGGGTGCAAAAAGCACCAGCATCGCTCACTGCAGGAAGGCAGCAGCACTCAGCTGCTCTCCGTGACAGGGATAGGTGCTGAGCACCATCCTTGGGGCACCCCCAGGGCACAGCACAGGACCATGTGAGGGGAAAAGAGCAAGAATGTCATATAGTGGCAGAACTGAGGACCTATGCATGCATCGGAGAGTCGAGCACAGGAGACATGACATCTGGACTTTTGGGGTTTTTAAGCCATTTGACTTGTGAACTTGTTCAGATCTACATTGCTTTGTAAGCTTTGTGTGCACGCAAACACACACACACACACCAAGGGGCTGCAGAGCACATAAAGCATACGCTCTGTGCACGCACAAACTGCACTAACGCGTTACACTCTGCGCACAATTTCGCACCATTTCATGTGCAAAGCCCTCGCACACATCCTCACAACGAGCAGAACGCCAGAGCTGAGGAGTGCTGCATGACTCCGTGAATGACACCGCCGAGCATCGCCTCTCCTGGAGGATCAGTGACTGAAGGACAACTTCCACCAGCCCCGAGGCGAGCAGCACCGTCTGCACAGCCAAGCGCTGCCTCTTCACACGCCACTCCTCCCTTAATTAATTGAGATTTTAATTGGGTGACTCTAAGCTTTAATTAACAGCAAACCGTGCACGTTCATTTCTGGGTTGCGTTCTCGCACAGCCCCCTCCCTGCCCCGTATCACCCAGCTTCCACCCCCCACCCCCCAGTGCCTTATCCACCCTTTGGATCCCGCTCTGGTTTCAGCCGCTGGAATGCGGATCGTGCTCGGTTCCCAGGCTGCCAGCTGCACCGCTTCCCAGCCAAGGTTCAGGCGGAGTCAAGCTCCACTGAGATACCCAGCACTTTCCCTCTCGAAACCGCATTCCCAGCGATGTGGCTGCACAGAAGCCCCTGGCGTGCTCCAACCCGGGCCTAACACGGGTGTTTGGGGCAGGGTTTGTGCTGCGCTCCATGGGGCCACCTCCTAGGGCCAGGACCTGGATGCGTTAGTGCAATGCAAGTGCAGCGATGTTCATCCTACAAAATCCCTGCGGAACAAACGTCCTCTTTTACATCGTTATCGGAGTCCCCGCCATCCGCCACACAGCCCGACACCTCCCAGTGACACGTCCCAGCCCCATCGTCAAACCTTGGCTTACATTTCACTCCATGCAAACCAATCCTGTTCAGGTGCCAGGACCGTGTTGTTCCCCAGGACCCTGCTGTCCCCCAGCCTGGGCAGGGGCCAACTGATCCTGCGGCCACCAGGACAGAGGGAACCCAGAGTCCCCAAAAGTTTCATGGCACTGGGAAAGAGGAGGGACACGTGCTGCAGCCCCCATACGGGGGTTTCAACCATGGCATGCACAAATGCATTATATTATGGGATACATCAGAGGAGCCACACACAGACCCAACTGCTCCACTCCTGCAGCGAGACCCCCACCTCACTCTGCCCCAGCATCACCCTACCACCGAGACTCCCCACGTTGGTGCCAAACAATGACCCCCATCCAAATCCACTCCCCACTGGCAGCAGCCCACGAGGAGCATCCCCCCTTCAGCCCCAGCAGCGGTGCGGGATACGGAGCTGGGGCAGCCCAGGAGCAGCGAAGCCCCCCGGGTGCGGGGCGGGGGGCAGCCCCGGGGCTACGGGAGGGTCACACCGCGCTGCCGCGCCCGCAATCCTGGCTGAACAGTGCATCCTAGCGGACACCGCCACCTCGAGCATCCCCACCGCTCGCGAGCAATCCTCAGGGAGTCTCCCCCAAACCCCCCCCGCCTCATCCCATCACCACCTTTTACGGAGGGTTCTCTCCTACCTGCCTGCAGCCCGGAGCCCGTCTCGGGGGGCTCCAGCCCCGCCGCTCGCAGGGGCAGCGCGCAGAGCAGCGCCAGAGCCAGCGCCCCGAAGCGCATCGTGCGCCCGGTCCCGGTCCCGGCCCCCAGCCCCAGCTCGGCCCCGCCGCATCCCAGCTCCGCACCGCCCCGCTCCCGCCCCGCGCTGCGGGACCCCCGCGGCGGAAGGGGAGGGGGTGAGGAGCGGCACCCTCCTGCCCTCCCCTCCATTCATTCCTCCGCCCCCGGCACAAGAGGGGTGGGCGCGGGTGTTACGGGGCGGGGGGTAAGCGCGTGGCCCCCTCCCCACCCGCGTGCTGAGCGGGGCTGTGCGCACACACACGGGTTTCTAGCGCAACCGCGGGCTGCTGGGGATTACAGACCCCTGCCACGGCGCACAAAGCCCAGAAGCGCTCCAGGAGCCCTTTGCTTTGCAGCGCAGAGGACGCGGTTCCTTGAGAGCGTGTGATGCGGGTTGGGCTTTTCTTCCTCAAGTGCTGATTTCCACTGATTCGCAGAGCAGTGACCTTCTGGCCCCGCAGAACATCCCCCAC
>NC_034424.1:2153142-2155564 GCF_002078875.1 Numida meleagris | reverse complement strand
ACTGTTTTTTTTTTTTTCCTCTTTTTTTTAAATAGAAAGTTTTGCAACAAACCCCCAATTTATATCAAATATAATTAAAAATTAACAACTGATGAATACATTGTATCAAAAAAGTACGAAGATAAACATTTTCCATGCACATACTTTTTATATATATGTATATATGTATATATTTTACATGCAAACATTACTTATTCAAAGTACAGCCACTACGAGACTGGTTCTGGATGCAGAAAACTGATTGGTGCAATTCAAGTTTGGCAACTCACTATGAGGATTCTTGGAGTTATGACGTATGCATTTAAGAGACAGCAGAGAGGCTGTGAAAGTAGAGGGGAAAGGGTTCTATGGACAGCCGTGGTCAGGCTCGTCTGTCACCGCCATCGCTGGAAGCAACGACCCCTACGAGGTGCGGGGAGGGATGGACAAGAGGAGCTGCTGCTTTGTGTTCTGTGCGAGGATCGGAGCAATCCCACGCCCCTGTTGGGCTGCGTGCTTCGGGGGGGGGAGTTGGTGTGGGGCTGTGGGGGCTGAGGTTGAGAATGACAGGGGAAGGGGCACGGCAGAGGGGGGGAAAAGGCAGAATTGCTTGGTGCAGAAAGACGGCTCTTTTGCTTTCCGGTGTGGGTACAATGTTTGCATGCAGTGTTGGAGAGGTTCCACTTTCCCTCTCCTCCTTGGAGTAAAAGAGTTAACGTTTTCTTTAAAATTTCAAATAAAGCCTTTGTGCCTTCGTATAAGGAAAATGTATAAAACATTTGGTCACAATCATGCTGAAGCCTGAAACAGGAAGATCCAGCAGATAAAGCTACAGAATGGATGAAGGTCTCACTGACTGTGGTGTGGATGTGTTTCCTTACGTGTCATCTTGTTGCATAGCCCTCCGTTTGCAAATTACAGCCATTACCCATAGAGGACCTCTGGCTACTGCACTTCCTTTATTCAAAGTGCACATAAATACAGAGACAGAGACAGGAGTTTTCCTTTAGCAGAATCCAGGGATGAGATCGGCCAGAGATTATTATTCAGTAACGGAACGAAAAACACGCAACGGAACGCGACAGGTTGAGTTTCTCCAACAGAAAAGCTACAGGAGATGTGAAGAACCATCCTACAGCAGAATGCTCCCAGCATGACTCCCCAGAAGGACCTCGCTGAGAGCATCAGAGACCTCCTGAGTGTTTCGGTAGCATCCAACACCCTAAAACCACCCTCGTGTCCAAACCGATCACCAGGTCCGCCGGGATCTCCACCCGGTTCAAGCTTTGCCTCGAGAAGTTTCACAGTTCTGGGGCTCGGTTGATCCTCTGAAATAATTCAACTGTCCAACCATTTCCTATCGTTACTTTAAGCAATGTGCTCTACAGGCACCTCCCACCCCTCCTGCTTTAACCTTCTGCCCAGGAACTGCTCGGCTTCTGGCCTCCCGTGCACCAAATCAGCCCTACAGAGGTTCTCCAAAGCCACGGGCACCAGGTCCTGCCCAGGCGCTTCTTTTGGTGCTTACTCCCCATCTGTGCCTCTTTCCCAGGCTCAAAGTGCAGAAATCCACACGTGCACAAAATAAAAAGTCGTCCAACGTAAAAGTCATTGCAAGAACACAGAAATCTCATCCCTGAGAATCAGAGTTAGAGGTTTTGATTTCTTTTTTTTGTTTGTTTGTTTCCTTTTCTTCTTAACAGGCAATTAAAAACAAGACTCTCTCCATCTGCCCCCAACACAAATGACGCACCACGGGACACGGCCACGGCTCTCGCAGCCCAACTACAACTCTAGACATGCAATGGGAAAGGCGCTGCTCCTCCGGGAGCATCACTGCAGCTCTCCCACAGGATCTGAACATCGGTCAACGAGACAACACCAGACAATGAGACAGGGCCAGTTTCAACTGCTGCAGTTACACCCCTCCCGCTCTCGACCATTAAATTATATTAAAAGGAATAAAAAAGAAAAAAGAAGGCCAAAAAAAACCCCAAAAAAACCAATAAACCAACTCCAAAGCATGTTTGCCTTCCCCACTATCATCTTCCAACCCGGCCCGGGCAATGTGCTCGCCCTGGGAACTCCAGGCCCCGCTACCCCCGCATCCGATGCATCGAAGCAAGAGTTTGCGTCGTCGTTGCCGTGAAAGATTTCAAAGGTTAGGCACTTAGTAGTGAACAACTGGAGCATTCGGTAGAAACGGTGGGACCTGGAATGACAGTTGGACTAATTCTCTACATAAAGAGTAATTTTTTTTTTTCTTTTTTTCTCTTTTTTTTTTTTTTACTGTACAATTTACAAAAATGCACACAATGAAAAGTTAAAGTTCTATCTAATAGCTTGATATAAAACCAATAACATTTCTTCTTCTCACCCCTACGCTTTTTTTTCCTTTTTTCCGCTTGTTAAGTTTTTGTGGGTTTTGTTTCTTTTTTTTTTT
>NC_034424.1:2044039-2151633 GCF_002078875.1 Numida meleagris | reverse complement strand
AACACAAAGGCAGGCAGGTGCAAAACAGAAGGGGAAGCAACAGGAGGGAGAGACAAGTCACAAGAGGAAAGAGAAGGAAAAAGAGAGAGTTTAGACACGCACAGTTAGGGGAAGGAGGTTCTCGAGAAATAATCAAACAGGAGATGTGAAAAGTCGGAGAGCTAAAGTTCTGCAAGCAGCAGGTAAGGACAGAAACGACTGGAGCACTGTTCGGATGCAAACTGGTAGATGGCTCCAACAGAAGGGGACACTGCCTGGGGAGAGGACCCATAGCACACACACCCCAACATGCCCTTACCTCAGCGACTCCACGAGCTGCCCAACAACCTGCTGTGCTTGCTGGCAAACACAATTTGGCAAAGGAGCACTCTGCTTTGGGGCAAAGTTTATCTCATTTCCCCCAAGAGCTGTGAACGTTGGTGCTGGGGGTTGTTTTTGTGCTCAGAACTGAATTATGTAGGAGAATTTGGGGATGGGCTTTTTTAATAGCTTTAGTTCTTAACAAGGGGGCTCCTTCAAGAAAAACACTGAAAATTGTGTTCACTCTATACTTGTTAAAATTGCACCCTCACTACTGGAATGGTACAACTAACAGGCAGCTCCCTCGGTTACTCACAGTGATGCGTGGAAGAAAACTGAGCAACAAAGAGGAAAAAAGAACCATGAGCAAGAGAAGCAGCCAGTGCTTCAGCATTTCTGTTCACCTTCTCCCAGGGCAGTGCATGAGTAGCCCTAGGAGTGCGTTTTAAAAATCCCTCTCTTTTCAGCATCTAGCCTTTTGGGACCAGGACTTAATTTCTCATGAGTAGCATTTTCTTCCATGAAAACATCCAATTGCTGCTGGCTGGGCTAGCCAGCAGCACCCATTCTGCTCTGCTGATGGGTGCTCATATGACTGGGATGTTGACTCTTGTCCTTCAGAGCCTGCACATTGGGTCTTTGCCTTTCTCTTCTTCCACTTGTACCCTTTCTGCTACAGGCAGGCCCCTGACTCCAGCACCTGCCAGGCTTTCTGCATGCTAATGGAGATGATGGGGAGGATCACCACTACTCAGTGACCTAGAACGTCCAAGGGAGGATGCCCAGCTTTTCCTGTGGTCATACATTACATGCAAATGGATGCTCTGGCACTGGAGGTGTTCACAGCCAGGTTGGATGGGGCTTTGGCCAACCTGATCTGCCAAAAGTCATCCCTGCCCATGGCAGAGGCTTGAACTAGATGATGCCTAAGCGTCCTTTCCAACCCAAGCAATCCTATGACAAGCAGGACCTCAAAGGCTTTCCCATCTGTAGTCTTTCATCTCCTCTATTTTAAAGAAAGGCATAGAAAATGCACGTCCCCGGCAGAAGTTAGGGCTCTCCTCCCACCCTGCATCTCCTCACCTGTCTGTGGGGACCTTGCTCAGGCCCACCATTGGGCGAAGTGGGCCTGCTCTGATCGGCAGACTTGGGCTGGGCTCGGTCCCGGCTGCCATAGCGATCACAGGAGTAGAAACGCTGCTTTTCTGAAGAGGAGGAAGAGTGCTGCTTCCTCTCTTGGGACCGTCCACGCTCCTGCTTCTTGTCCTTGGAAGAAGATTCACCAGATTGGGGCACTGAAAGGAGAATATTAGCTGGCGGTCACCAACGCGGGAAGAACACTCAAATGTGGAGCAGGGACCCCAGATCACACCAAAATTGTGTTATAAAGGGAGGGACTAATCCTCGTTAAACGCAAAGCTCTTACCAGCTTCCCCATCGGCCAGCTGATGTGTGGTCCTGTCCAAGGACTTCTGCTTCTTCTCTTTCCGCCGGTGGCAGCGGTGGTGGTGGTGGTGGTGCTGCACCTGCTCCGTGGGCATGCGCTCCAGGGAGTACTCGTAGAGGTGCATGGGGTGCGGACGCTGCGGGGTCAGCGTGGAGATGGAGCGCTTCATGGGGCTCGTGTCCGGGATGGGCTGCGGGGCACAGGGGACACGGAGCAGGGTGAGGGGACAAACCCTCACCTTGCTCAGCTGCTCAGTTCCCAGCATGGGGAGGGGATTTACAGCAATAGACAGGGGCAAGGAGGGGCAGGAGAAAAACAGTTAACTGGCTCTAATTGGAACGGGCAGAAGAAACTTGGAATGGTGAACTTAGCGCAAAGTTTGAGGAGCAAATGTGATCTCCATTTGCTGAAATGGGCTTTACTTTCAGTGTTGTGCCAACCCACAGGTTTCACAGGCGCAGAGCAGAATGCAGCGTGTCACACCAAACACAGCCTCACAGGAGTCAACAGGAGATGAGCAGGGGCACAGGGCAGCACAGTAGCCAAGCGTCTCACAAAGGTAATTCTCCAAGGCCAGTTCCACCCAAAGCTGCTTCAGGGCCTGGGATCATCCCAAAGCAACTCCAAAGAGGGAAGCGTGAAAGCATTTCTGGGCACCATATGGAGAGGGAGAAAAATCAGAAATAAAGAAATGGGCAAGGTACAGGCCAAGCCAACTAACAGCTACAAATGTCTCCCTGCATTGAAGACCACTTCCATCAACTGTTAAACCTCTCCTCTTGATGTCCTTGTGGCTGGGACAAGCAGGACATCATGTATACCCTGCAATTCTACCAGGATATCTCCAGAAATGACTACTTGGGGTTGCTATTGCAATTTTCAAATCGTCTGTGGCTTTGAGAGCCAAGCACAAGAGCTCTGCACAGCAATCCAGCCTCCCACAGGCACTGCTGGGTGCTGTCTCCTCACCGGTGGCAGCTCCAGTCTCTGCTCTCTTCCCCACTGAGTTCAAACCTTACAACAATGCTCTGCAGAACACAAGGTGAATGGGCTGCAGGACAAATGCTCTCACATCCTTTTACCTTCCTGCTGAGGTATAAAGCTCAGAAAACAAGGAAAAGCCCTGTGTTTCCTTCTCCATTACTCTGCTGGTCTCCAGCTGCTTTGCAGAGTGCTCTCAGGTGCATACAGGGGTTCCCCCATGCTCTGCAGGCTTCCCGACGTCTATCATCACATCTAAGCTTCTTGCTAGAGGGAAGCCATCCGAGCACAGCACAGCAGCCAGATGGGGAGGGAGCTCAGGATGTCCTTTGGTTTGAGGCTTGTTTGAGTTCTCAATCCAATAGGTGCCTCAAATGACAATGCCAGCAGAACATTTACTTTGCTCATGGTAACCTTTCCAGAGAGCCTTGCATTATTTTTTACCATCTATGCTCTTTTGTTTGCTTTGCCTGAATTTCAGATCTCTGCTGCCCCGTGATATTTACATAAAGCAGAGCCAGATGGTTTGCAGCCCTGGTTGGTATTTTGGGTAGGAAGAGCTGTTCCTCCCAGCGTGCCACCACGCATGCAAAGGTGCAATCTCAGCTGAATTTTTAGTTGCTGCTCTCTCTTTCAAGTTACCCAAGTGTTGGTGTTTCCTATCAGGGTGTAAGGCGCAGTGTTATAACTGGAAAGTTTGTCACAGACATGAGGCAGATATGGTTGGGGAGTCGAGGCAGGGACACAGCATCACACTGCTGTTTGCCCAGGTGTGCACAGCTACAGGAGCAAGGAGAGCTGGTGCTTCATTGCTCTCCTCCACAGCCCTTGCTATGCGCACTTTCTAGAGGCATGAAATCATACTTAGGGCTTCACGTCTGCCCTCTTTGCTTACTGTTGAGCCTAAAGATGGAGCAGGTGGGAGAGGACCATAAACTGGCAGTCAGATTCAGGAATTGACTGATGTGGGCAAAAAAGCAAAAACACTTCCCACTAAAAGCATTTACCAGGATTTCCTAAGTCATCCTAGGAGCTGCCAGAAAGACAGACGTTTCCCAACTAAAAGCCAGCCAAATCCATAAGAAATGAACATTTCTGTTTGGACCCAATTCTATGCTAGTTCCTGGGACAAAAGTCCTCACTGACACTAGCAGGAGGTGGATCTTGGCAAGGCAAAGCCTGTCCTCCACAGAAATCCCAACAATGCTCTCGTTACATTAATGGGGCACGCACACAAGCCTTGGGAGACTATACCATAACCCTTCACAGAGTTACTAATTGCTTCTTCATTACCAAACTGGCAGTTCTCACTTCCTAAGCCCCTGTGCAACAAGGCATTCAAAATAAATAAGCAAAACCAAAGAAAAGTCCCTGCTATTACAGCGTGCGGCGTGCAGTTGTGGGTCAGAGGGATGGCAGCAAAGTGGGAAGAGACAGCAGCTGCATCGGTGCAACATCGTACTCCAAATGAGAAGGGAAAGAAGTAAAGGGTTAAGGAAGGTTAATTATTTCTTAACATGGATTTAATAGGATACAACTTAGTGCAGACTACATACTGCTAGGTAACTCCCAGGTGACCGTGCTTTGCTCCTCTGCAAACAATTCGGACAAGATGAGAGACATTATTTGAAGCAGCCCCACAGTACAGCCATTGTCAGACATCACAGCAGATGTGCAGCAGACACGATGAGGGAGGGAGGGGAGGTGGTGGGGAAAGGGACAGCGAAGAGGCAGGGGGGATGGAAAGCATAGGGGATTTGTTTTCAAAAGGGGAGTGTAAAAAAAGATGGAGGGATAACAGATAAACAAGATGTCCAGAAAACAGAAGGAAAGGGAAAGCATCGCAAATAAGAGTTACAAGGAACTCAAAGTTTGGGGGAGTGGTGCAGCACGTGAGAATGGGCGGGAGGGGGAAACAGAAGGGGAGACACACAGAGAGGACATTGGTTATTTGGCTGAAGCTACAACACCAGAACATTACATCATTACATGAGGTTAGATCTGCTCAGGTATTATGGGCCTGATTCATAATAAGATCAGAGAGCTCTGGGGAGGGCAGTTGTGCCCTGGGGGACAAGTACTGTGCTCCTGCAAGCAAACGCTTCTGGAAAAATGAAGTGGTGGAAAGCAACAGGCTTTGTCTCTGCATTGGAGCATGTCCCAGCAGCATGGGAAGGCACTGCTGGGACTGCTCTGGTCTGGGTGGGACAGGGAAGGCAGCACTGGAGAGGTCATAAATGGCAGAACCATTAAGGTTGAAAAAGATCACTAAGATCACCTAGTCCAACTATCAGATGCATGAAGGAGCAGCTGAACCCTTCCTCTCATAGGGAATTGTGGCAGCAAGGTGCAGCGAAAGCGACCCAGAAGGTTTCCTCTCTGTTAGATTAGAGGGCTCTGAGCAAAGGGACTGCTCAGTCTCCAGCTGCAACCATGTTAAATCACAGCTGCAACAGAGAGGAGTTTCCCAAGACAAAGCTTATGCCACTGCCTTTGCTGCTGGTAACTGCATTGCATTGGAAGGCTACTGGGGGTCTAGGATAAAGGACAACTTCATTTTGGGAAGGCTGAAGGGAGAGAGTGTGGGTTTGTTTGGGGGTCTGTTTCTTTCATTAAGCATCCTGCTTAGTGTTGCTGATAACTCAGAGAATCCCAGAAGACAACATCCCATTCAGTGACTTGCTGGAGCTCTCATACATAGAGTGGAGTTTCTGATGACAGTTGGGAAATTTGCTAGCCAGTGAAGCATAGCGTACACCAGTCTAAGAAAATTTTTGCAAATGTGCTATCTGTTGGAGCCATTCCCAACTATGCAACACACAGCCCTTGAGTTTTGGGGGGCAGCTCTCTTCTTACAGTATGAATCAGGCCCTTTGAACAAAAGACAAAACTATGAAATGTTCTGACACACAATAGGAGGGATGGTGTCTGGAGAGCACCTGGGTTAACGAGCAATGAACACATACGATGCCCAACAATGGTATGTGAAAACCATGACCTCCTATGCACTAAGGAATGTCCACAATTAATCACCAAGTTGCTGTAAAAGCCAACTGTAATGATGGGGTTTCTTTACAAGTTAAACAAGGAAAATGAAATCCTTAACGACATATTACCAATCAAAATCACAACACAAGATATACTAATAACTGTGGGAAGAGGAAAACACAGGGAGACTGCTTGATGTCTCAGTGAGGCCTTCCAGGCACAGTCTCCCTGGTATTTTCCATACCTCCAGCATTTATCAAAGAGAACCACAGGAAATCTCCAGCTTATTTTACAGCTGGGGCACTAGAGCATGCCTCAGCTGTCTGTCTGGATAGATGGCAGACAACTGGCAATGGGAAACATATGCCTTTTAGGAATACAGGCTGGCAAACATCATTGTCCCCAGTTAATCAGAACAGACACTCTTGGGTAGGCAGTCATCATTTAGCAACCCAAAAAGAGGGATTTCTCTTGCTTGCTTTTTGCTGCAACCAGGAGCGAGTAAATCCGGGGACAACGCTGTGCTTGCACACGAATGCCTATCATCCAAGCAAAAAGCCTGGTTACCTGGCTCCGAGTTCAGCTTCCAAAAAAACCTCACAGGCAACTGACAACAGCAGCACCAATCCCTTGCCATGCTCTCCCACCACCAGCCTCCCTCGCTCACCTGCGTTTCGGCAGCCAGGCGCGGCATGGAAGCCGCCCGACCCTGGCTCTCCAGCCCTGGTTGGTGCTCTCCGTTGGCAATTGCGGGGCTGATCTCCCTCATTTCCACCACCTGATTGAAGCAAGAAACGGTGTTAAACAGCAAGACCACATCAGCTTTGAACCCACTGTCTGAGCAGGCTTCTGCTAATTGGTGTGTGAAGAGGTGCTGATAGGGAAAGAGAATAAACTGGGGGCTGTGGAGCACCCAAGTTATTCATCAACAGCGTTGTTTTCAACAAGGACAGCAATGAGCCACGAGCCATGGCAATGAGCCCCAGCCCTGACCTGTGACATCTCTCCTCTGGGTTTATACACTAATAACAATGGGACTGGGACAAGGGGACAACGAGGAAGACATAACCCTAAGTTATGTCTCAGCAGACACCTAGATCCAGGATAAGCACGTCTACAAACACAGCTAGCAGACTTGCTTTCTCCATAACGTTCGAGCAAGTTTTGGGTGGTAAGAAAGACAATGCTCATTCCAAAGGGCAGAGGACCTCTCCAGCTCTC
This sequence comes from Numida meleagris, assembly GCF_002078875.1. NCBI lineage: Eukaryota > Metazoa > Chordata > Aves > Galliformes > Numididae > Numida > Numida meleagris. The sequence continues at coordinate 2,144,696 of NC_034424.1, read as the reverse complement.
AGAGAAGCATCTATCCTGACATCCAGTAAGATCTGCTGCATTCTACCCTGTCGTTGTCACCTGTTTGCTTACCCGTTCAATGGGGATTTCTTCTGAGTGGCCTCGCTCAAAAGCTGGTGTCCTGGTTTCATAAAACACATCCTGGGTGCGTTGGGTCCCCCAGGAACTGGACTCTTTGATCCCACCCTCTGGGGCTGGCCTGCCAGAAGGTAAATTGGAAGAAAAGATGAACCCTTAATCGTTGTAAAGGTAAAGCACCCGGGTAACCTCTAATGTTTCACTTCTGAAACTAGGTGAAGGGTATTTGGTGAAGCTATTAAGTCCTGTAGGCTTCCCCAGGGCCACCTCCTTTATAACTCAAAGATCCCTTGAGCAACCAGGAAAACAAATAGATCAGCTCATTCTTTTTAAGTAAATGAGGAAACTGACCTCTGCAGCTAAAGTTCTGATGAAGCAAAACGAACAATTTTGGAATTCAGGCAAATTATGTACGCAAGAACAGACAAATAACCCTAAATGACATTGGTCAAGCACATCTGTGGCCAGGCTAAACTAAGTTCACTGAATATACAGTGGTATATGGAGCCCTAGGTTTTACATCTGAGCCCGCAGTTCATCTCCCAAGGTAATTAAACCTCAGATCTCTATCATTAAAAAAAATCCATGGCATTTGTGACCCGGAAGAAAGTCACCTGAGGAACAGGAAATGGAGAACTGACAAGGGATTGCTGCTACTATAACTGTTTGGTAAGCTTTCTATGGAGGTATTATTTTGTCCAAAGAGGAAGAGTCAGAGATTCTGCCCTGGAAAGCCTCAGGAAGCTCTCAGTATTATCAAGTGCCACAAGCTTAAAGGACTTCTCTGTTCCCAAGGCCTTCTGGTCTCCCAAGAACTCATTGCATTAGCAATCCATTGGTTGATTAGCTTGGGATTTATCTGTCTGTTTTGCAGTGCTCTCAAATTTGTATAACCGAACTCACACTTAAAACTGGTCACAGTGGAAAGCTCTACAGTTAAGTTTCAGAGACCATTAGGGAAACACTTAGCTTTGGAGAACCCACCAGTACCACCGTGTGGAGAACTGCATTGGTAGGAGGCATTTTAATAGCCACCAGTGGAAAGTTGTCCTAGTCAAGTGCGAAGAGGCCATTGAACTTGGAGTCACTGGAGATGCTCTGCACCATCACAGCAACTGGATCAGTGGGGGTCAGGGTTGACGTGCCTGCCCTCGGTGCCCCTGCTCTGTGTCACAGATACTCACAACGTGCCCCCGTTGTTGAGTGAGGCCGAGCTTTTCTGGCGGAGGAACGCCTTCGCGCTGCTGAACGCCGAGGGCTGGGTTTGCTCCAAAGTGGCCTTCAGGGGGTGGAAGAGCGACACTGGTCCGGGCTGTGAAGAACAAAGGATGGTTGTAAGAGATGGAGCTGAGTGTGGAGAGGATGCACTGCACTAACCAAGCATCCCCCCCCATCCCCACACTTCAAGTGAAATGCACCGGTGACTCCAGTGAGAACCGCCCACTGCTCGAGAAGAAGCTGCACAAGAGTGAGGACAAAGAGTGGCATCCCCAGTACCTGGCACAGGCCCCCAGGAGGCTGGTGGACTTGTTCCCTGCTGTTCTTGTTCTGTTTGTAGAAGTCAAATATCATGAGCGCTGCGTAGACCTTCCCCACAGTCATCTCGTCAGCTGTCCGCACATGGTGAAACACAGCGGAGATGGTCGGGTGGAGAAAGGGAAAGGACAAGGGGAGGGATGGATAAGTCAAAGTGCATGAGAAACAGCAACAACAAAGGGGTGTGAGAAAGAAGGTGAAAGAACAGGTGATGTTAGAATATTGAGGCAAAACAGGCACAGGGAAAAGAAAAGGAAAAAAAGCAAAAAAAAAAAAAAAAAAAAAGGTTATAACAGACTTCTTCAGATCTTTGCCAGTTGCTGCCTTTAACGTCTAAGGAGGATGGCCCCTGTCTCTAACTCCCTACAGCAAACATTCGCAGAGGCTGGGTGGAAGAGAAACAGGCAGGGAAACTCCATGGTATTGTAAGCATTGCCAACAAAGAACCATTAAATTAATACCAGATCTGCAGCCAACTTTTTATCAACAAAAGAGCCTTATTCCAATTTCTTTGAATTATAGTTAACTGGGGTATAGCTGGCTAACATATATCTCAAAGTATTTCACTTTTCCAGATGTCTTTTTCACCCTCCCAGCTCTGCTCCCCTCCCTTCCCTGCACAGGAGCTGAACAGCAAGGAGTTAAAGATGCAAAGGCACCATGAGAAGTGGGGAGGAAAAGAATTCTGTAGTTGCTACCCACTGATCTGCACCTCCTCATCTGTCTTAATTAACTTTGCCTTTATTGCTCTGCACTGTTTCTCATTAATCAGGAATCTGAGCCCTTGCTTTAGCCAATCAAGATAATGGCAAGCTTTCCACTTCCTCAGCACTTTCTCCCGGGATATCATCGAGCAGCACAAGGATCCAAGATACCCCACTTCTGATTCTGTAAGTTCTCAGCAAACTTACAATTTCCTTCTCCTGCTTTTCTGCAGCAGACCAAACCCAGATGGTAGAAATTGCTCTCCTGCCCTGTGAGGCCCAGGCTGGAGGCAAACAAAAGCGAGGAACAATGTCTGGAAGGGGCCACACAGCATTGGTCTCTCCTCAGCATGGTGGTTTTTCTAAGAACATGAAACCTACCGTAACATTAAGGAAACGCATGCCTAAATTTGACCTCAGCTTACCTGCTCCATAGGTGATAATGGAATCATCAAGGCTGGAAAAGATCATCAAGTCCAACCATCAACCCACCCCACCATGCCCACTGATCATGTCCCTAAGTGCCACGTCTCCACTTTCCTTGAAAACCTCCAGGGAAGGTGACTCCATCACTCCCCTGAGCAGCCTGTCCCAATACCTCTGTGACAGCACAGGGGTGTGTGCTGTGAACCTACAGCAGCACCTGCAAGCTGATCTACCTTCTGCTTCTTTGCTGCATCCTCCACTTGAACTGTGCACCTGGATGGGGCTTGGGACAGAGCAGGCAGGGAGGGGGAAAACCCATGCTGGGATTCTTGGAGGGCTGGGTGCTTACGTTTGTGAGGAGGCACCAGCAAATCCAGCGTCTTCTGGGACAGGTTGGGCCAAACCAAAGAGATCTCCTTTCTCAGCTCAGCATCACACTGGTGCTGCTTAACACCCCCTGAAGAAAGGGAGAAGTAACAAGAAGACACGTGAGTGAAAATCCTCATCCATTCAGCACAGCAAGAAAAGGAGAAGACACATCCCCAACTCTCCTTCCTCAAGAGCACGAAACCAGGACGAGCTGCAGCAGGGAACTACAGATCACAACTACAGTGTGTGAGCAGAGCCCCAGCCTGCTGACCTGTGCTGTCACCTAAGGCTCAAACTTCAGCTCCAACCTCCTCTACCTCATTGCAGGTGCTGCTGAAGTAGGCACCATCAGCAGAAAGCAGCAGCACCTGCGGAGCGTGATACAAAGGAGGTCATCAATGATTAGAAGCCCTGTCCCCTAACAACCCTTCCTGAGGTGTTTGGCAGTGAGGCATAGCAAACATTCAAGGCACCGTACTGTATCAACAGCATCAAACGGGAGCCATGGAGCAGCGTAAACCAGAAGGAGCTGAACACTGCGGCATTATTCAAACGGCCAAAGTGAGGTCTCAATACACAAGTGGAAAGTGATTAAAGTATATGTAAGCCAACAGGCCAGCTCCCAGCTGAATGCACCACACAGCAGGCAATTAAGTAGTTCATCTGAATGACAGAGATTATTTTTCTAAGAGGAAAGTAATGGGAGGAGGCTCTGGGTGCTCTGCTACATGGCAGTCTGAACTCCCACACTCGGTCTCATTAGGGAGGGTTTATTAAGGGCCTGTTAGCCTTACTAAAGACTCAATTAAATGCAGCACATGAAACCTATTCAAACCAAGCAACACAGCAACAAAACAGGTCGAGAACTCACAACCCGCAGCAGATAGAGGCCTCTGAGCAACACCAGCACTATCAGCCAGGCTGCTTCTCTGCTTCCCCCCTAGTGCATGGTTAAAAGAAATAGGAAGGGGAGAATTTTGCAGCTGAAAAAGTCTGTGTGAATTACCATTACTGACAGCTAACGAGAACCCTAAAATAAGACAAACTCTCAGGGCTTCAGTGGCTTTATCCAGATTTTATTCCTAAGATATGGTGTTGGCCCTAAAATCGTAGATAGTCCTAAATGCATCCTTAAAATGAGCATTATTAGGGGTGTCCTTTAGCAGCCTCAAAGTTTTTGTGTTCTTCCAGCATTGCCAAAGCATCAAAGTTTCAGTAACACATGAGGAAGGCAATTAATGCAGAGAGGTGGCAAGGCTGGCCCAAGGAAAAGCACAGCATTCTAACCCAGCCCTGCCCTTTGCTCACAAGAGCACTGTTACCTCCTGTTAGCTTCTAAATTAGGTAAAACAGTGCTTTGGCCCATTGTGCCTTGACTCTGACCCCAGCCAGCCTGATTAAACAGCGTAACGACCCATAGAAAAGGCCGGTGTGTTTTACTACCTTGCGGTGTTTAATTGGGAAGTGAAGTATATGCCTGACTAAGCACTTAAATAATAAAATTTTATCTCAGGGCAGCTCGGAGAGCTCTGAGTCACTGCCTCACCACAAGCAGACAGCAACGCTGTGCAGAAACTCTTGTGTCTATCACAGAGCATGCATGGGGCTCCCAGCTGGGATGCCCAAAACTCTGCACATCTCCCCAGCCGCAGTGCCAGGATACAGCTGCCCAAAGGCAGAGCAGGGCTCAGGACTCTTCTCTGCTGCCTGTCCCTGGAGCTCTCTTGTTCTTGGGTTTGGGGAATGAAAATGGGATTTCCATCTGGGTTGGCAGTGCTGTGGTTTCAGGACTGTGGAGCAGCAGACAAGCTGATGCTCAAGCCACGCAGCAGTCATTCCCTCCCTCTCACCTGAGGCGAGCTTGATTTCCAGAGCAGTGCGGATCAGGGCCATCAGCGTGGAGGTGAAGTGGACCGTCAGATCCTCGGGTGAGATGGGCATGTTCATCCGTACCAGGCGCTGCGGGAGGAATACAGGCACTGTCAGCCTTGGTCAGCGTTTCTCCCCCTACCCCTCCCCTCCTGAGAGCCCCTAGAGATAGCCCCATTGCAAACATGAGCCCTTCTCCTTGTGTTAACCTTTTGTGCACTGAGCCCAAACATCCTCCCCACACAGCTGGCAGCTCCTTTCCTGGAGCGGGTCTGAGCCGCTGATGTTGGCTGTGATGGATTGCCAGCATTGGTACTGCGATCCTACAAAGAGGTTCCTTCCAAAAGAAGCTGGTTTGAATGTCCTCATCCCATTTCAGAGCCTACTACTCTGTTCCTGATGGTCTCCAGCTACAGTCCTACCTGCAGCCTCTGGACACGTGGCTCTGCAGACCTTGGAGCGCTCCCACGATGATGCTTTTTGCACACAGCCTGAAGCACACTTGGTCCACACAGGGCCAGTGAGCCTTGTGGTTTGGCCCAGTTTTCTGGGGCAGTTTGGGTCTGGGTGCTAATATGTAAAAGGATAAAATGTTCATTTTTTGGAGACACTTGGGTTCCATCTTGGACATCCTTTCACCGTAAGCATTCCAGCAGCTATGAAGATCTCCAGTCAATGAGCTACACAGCTCCATCCAGGTCTTACCCTTAGTGGAAGGATCTGGGTGGGTGAGTGCAGGACTGTAATTTCCCCCTCCCACATTCTTTCAGTCTGGACACGGAATAGTCCCCCAGGATCCGCATGCATCTTCCAAGATCTTTAGACCTGGTGGAATCTCCTTCCCTGCCAGCAATCAGGACCAGCTCTGATAGGGCAAAATCATCCCTCCTGTGCACAGTAAGGACCTGAGACTGCACAGTGCTTTGGAGGCTGTGGCTCCCTTAACATGTCTGGCATCCGAGTACGGAAATGCAGACGGGTGGAAGCATTCTCTGATAACCTTAGCAATGCATTTAAAGGATGGATTTCTTCTCTTTTGGCAATCTCCTCGTTTCTCAGCTCCTCAGCTTTCAAAAGCTGCTGAGCCTCACTCGGAGCCTTATCAGAGCAGCCCCTGCGTTTCCGCTCCCAGATTGCTCTCGCGCCCCGAGGAAGTCACCGAGCATTAATCTTCGCTGTAAGCCAAGCGGGAGCCTGGCCGGGGCCCCTCGCTCGGGAGGGAATTTCATCCAAGTCCAAAAGCTGCTTAGGCTGTGGCTTTGATGCCTATCAGCGTGCAGAACCCTCTCTTTGTTCAGCACCAGCCGGCGTGCTGCTGCAGCACCGAGCACAGGAGCACAGGAGAGCGCAGCGCCTGCTCCGCGTGCCATGACACCATGCACTGCCAAGGCCTGCTTGGAGGAATCTCCTACACGTAGGATTGTCCTGCTTGTGCTGATGGGCACAGGGCATTAGTTAGGTGAAAAAAGTCTGCTTGCAAATGAGCGGACGTTTGGCAGAGCTGAGATGCCCCTTTTTATCTTGTTATACATCTTTGGATTTCATTGCGCGGTGCACAAGGGGCTCATGTAGCAACCGACCCTGTCCCCTGAAGGCTGAGACAAACCACTGCAATCTCAAAGAGCTCTTAAAGGGTGCCCAGAGGTTATCAGTCATGTCTGACAAGGCTCTGAGAAAGGGAAATCAAAGCCACGACTCCCCTCCCTTTGTAACTCAATGACAGCAGCAAATGCTGGCAAGGCCACAACCATTTTCTCTGTTCACTTGTCTCCAATGAAGCTGCATTTTAATTTGGACTTTTCCCTCAGCGCACAAAAAGTTAGCACAACATTTCTGCATCACTGCGAGCCCAGAGACCAGCAGTCCCACCACATCCCACCGCAGTGGGACAGAGAGAGTAAAGGGATGGAGAGAGAAAGAAGATGCATGGCAGTGAGGAACAAGCAGATGAGAAACAATCCCTCCAGGAGAGCTCTATCCTCACACAAACAAGCACCAAAAACTATTGTGGGATGGTGATATCCCAGTCCTCTCCCCCAGTTTCCCAGACCGAATTCCCCAGCAGCGTGGAAGCAGAGCACAGCAACGCTGTGTGAAGGACTTTCCTCCTCAACTGTAATAAGGGAGGACGGATTTACAGGGAGATTTCTGAGAGGTAGAAAGAAGAAGGAGGTTCAAGCTTGCAAGTGCAACTGCATGCTTGCTTTGCTGAGCAAAATGCCTGTGCCCAAGCCAGCACTGGGTGGGATTGCTGGGAATGGCCATCTGGAAGGGTCCCCCCACTATAGCCTTCTCATCTCCTTGCTCTGAGAAGAGCTGCTGCCCTTTGCGCTGGCTGCCCTTTTTTTCCACCCCAACATGCACTTTTGTCAAACAGCTCAAACTAGACCTGTATGCAATTTCCCATCCAATAAACCACCAGCCAACAGAGTGCAGTACAGGTCCTCTGTCCTCCCACATCTCAAAGGTCCAATTAGTAACATTTTCCCTCTTTCCAGACCCCAGAAGGACCCCATAAGAGCATGCTGATGGGGATGGCAGGGGAGCTTGCACCGCTCTGGCTTCCTATGGGAATTGAAGGCCACAACCAAGGGGTGTTCAGGTGAACTAATAATTTCGGGCAATGAAAAAAACAAAACCCATGCAGGCCCAGCAGGACAGGGCTCCCAGTGCTGCTCCTCTTCCTCCCTTTGTCTCCCATATCCAATAGCATCTAAGGAAGAGCAGCAGCAGCAGATGGAGTCCCTGTTCCTCTTCCCAGTGCTTCCTTGGGGACCCATTTCCAGCTCGGGGATTTAGTCAGGAGGCTGGGGGGAGGCAGAGGGAGCTGGCATGGCGGATCTCATTATGTTTCTGCAGGAAAAGGTCCCAGAGGGAGGAGCTGCAATATTGTCTCTAGAGTTCCCTAATTAACTTTGTGCACCACAGAAAGGAGAGCGGGCAGGTAACAAATGGTAACTGATTACAGCTGGGTTACAGTAGGTGATGCCTTTGGCTGCGGTTGCTTGCACAGTCAGAGGGGTGCAGGCATCTCCCAACACCAGCAGAGATTTCATTGCAAACAAACAAAGATGTGGGCAACAATGAATCAGAGCTTTGCATCAAGCGGAGTTGGCAGAATCTGTGCCCGCTCAGTGTTCAGTTTCTGGAGACTTCTGGGGCAATGTTCACACAGTGAATAAATACACTGGAGAAATGGGGAAATTCATGTTGGTGTCAAAATCTAGGCAAGGGTTAAGCAGGGCCTGGGTGAGGCTGAAGTTGTTTGCTGCTTCTCAGTGTGACCCAGAAAATGAGCATTGAGCTCAGGCTCAAACATTTGCCCAAGTATTGGCAGAAAGGAGAGCACACTGAGCTACAGATGCTGGGAAAACCAGCTGGCACCCCGATGGATTTTAATTATTAAGAACACCTCATCAGCAGCTCCTGAGCAGCCTCTGGGACAAGAACTGCTCAGGGAATAATTTTCAAATGTGAATAAATTCAGGACAATGGAGCATTGCTTGCAGAAAACGAGGCTGAATTTGGTGAATAAATTATCTGCTATGAATAATTCACTCCGACCTAGTTGTAATTATTCTGCTCTGCTTTAACTCTTCTCTCAGCTTCAGAGAGGCTGCCCAAGCCTTCCTCCCTCCCATGGCAAGGGTGGATATAGATATAGGGGAGAAATTCTTCACGATGAGTATGGTGGAATAGGTTCTCAGGGAGGCTGTGGATGCCCCATCCCTGGAGGTGTTCAAGGCCAGGCTGGATGGGCCCTGGGCAGCCTGAGCTGGTGGGAGATGTCCCTGCCAACACCATATAGGGTGATGGAGCAGACTTTAAGGACCCTTCTAACCCAACCATTCTATGATTCTACGCTTCTATGGAGCACTGACTCTGTCCTAGCACACAACCAGACCGCTGCATGGAGAAGTCTCATCATACCTTCTGCTGCACAGAGAATTACAGCAGCAGCACGGGCATTTCCTGTGCCCATTTTACAGACCTACTCTGTGATGCAAAGCATGGGCAAAGAATGTGGTGGCTCCTCGCATGGAAGGATTCCTTCCCACAGGTCAGGGTGCATAGCTGGGACTTAGAATCATAGAATCATTAAGGCTGGAAGAGACCACTAAGACCATCTAGTCCAACTACCAACCCATCCCCACCATGCCCACCAAACTATGTCCCTCAGCACCACATCTCCATGTTTCTTGAAAACCTCTGGGGACAAGCACACCTCAGGTATGAAGTCCTGCCACGTCTCTGTGCAACAGGCACTCACCTCCCCTTCATGTTTCCTCCAGTGGAGGGAAGCCAACAGCCACAAAGCATGCAGATACCTGCTGAAAATATTGCTACCGCTGAAGAGCATATAGAAACCAAGGACTCTTCACCATAGACAAGCTGATGCTAAAGGGCCTCCAAGTCTCAATAAACGAGAGTAAATGTATCCAGCAGTTCCCAAACTGAGTAAAACCAAGCAACCCCAACCAGCCAACGAGCCAGAGATCCAATCTCAAGGCACTAGAGTGAAGTCAAAGTGGTTTTCTCCCCTTTTTTTCATCCAACCAGATAGAAGAGATTTTAAAACACACTTCTTCCCATTTCTCCCTCCCTGGTTTCAGGATAGAGCTCTCCCGGTGCCCCAGGATCCCACATGCACAGCCAAGCTCCGGCCGAGGCTGGGCACACAAACCCAGGAGGACAGCTGAGAAAGGGGAACCAGAAAGCAACAGAGAGGAAGGACAGCAGCCAACAGGGCTGCAAGGAGGAAAAAACCCAAACGAAACAAGTACAGACATACTGAGAAGGGTGACAACTGGGGAAAGACACACAAAGCCTTTATAAACAGAGAGGACTGGGAAAAATCATACATATGGAAAGGAAAAGGATGGACGTGTGGGGCAAAAGGGCTTTTGCCAGACAGAAGAGTAAGCTTTAAAAAAATCTATATTGATTCTTTCAGAGGGAGGGAGCAGAAATGGTGCAGAGACCATGGGAAAAGTTCAGAACTGGTCTCAGGTCCGTATTTCTGTGGCTTGTGTCTCTGTGATAAGGGACAAAATGAATCAGATTGCCCTCAAACTCAGAAACTTGATGTACAGTTGAGGTTTGAGCTGTTCAGCTGGAACCCATCTCTGCATATGGTTCAGCCATACATAGGCACCTTTTAGAGTTTTCTAAGTAGATGGGTAAAAATTAAACATATCTTAAAATATATCTATTTTAAAAACAAACCATTCATCTGTACCTAGCTTCTGTGGATTTTCTCTGTAAAGACATATTAAACCAGAGACCAGCTAACTCAGAAGGATAGGACAGATTCGGGAAGGCACAGCTGCAGTGCCTCCACCTAGGGAGTTCCTCTGCAGCAGCTGAGAGCCATCACAGAAAGGCAGAGACACCTCACTACGAAAATCAGCCAAAAACCTTGTTTAAAATGCTTATTTTAATACACGTTATTTATATATTCCTTTTTTTCCTCCCTTCTTTTTAAAGATTTGGAGGGGGGAAAAAAAAGTGACGGGTTTATGCTTTTGGTGCACGCCTGTGACCTCAGAGCTGCAAACATCTACAGCTCCCAGCAGTGCCCGCTCCCTGTGAAGTCAATGGGAACTCAGAGGTGCTAAAAGGAGCCACTGATTGCTCTAAAAGCTTCGGGGTTTCTGTGCATAATTGGTACCTTTGCAGAAGTGTTTAACTGTGGGTATCCATCTGAAATAGCTAGGAGGGCATTAAGGCAGCCAGGTTTCTCAAGGGGCTTCATGGTAAGGTGGGGATGAATTGCTCAAACAGAGGTGCTCCTTTAAACAGCTACTACTGTAGCAAGAAACACACCAAAATGAGTATGGAAAAGATATCTAGCTGCCTAGTTTTAAGGTTCTGCTCACTTTGCTCTTCATATCCCAACACACTGAGGAAGGATCTTGTAGAAAGCCATATCGGAACCTCTTCTTGCTGCTACGTGTCCTGCCAGGCCCAGGTTTTTGGCTTATTTTAAGTCTCTTTACAAAACCTGGCTTTCCAACGGGCTCAATGGAAAAAAACAAAAACCAAAACCAAGCACCTCTGGGAGGGACATTGTGGTCTGGATCCACTGCGTCCCACTGCAGCAAGCACAGCGGGGTGTGAGAATTATGCTTGGTGGCAGCTGAAATGAGGTCAACAGCAAAACAAACACCCACAGAACCAACAACCCTGTTGAGTTTAATGGACACTGAATTGCACAGTTCTAGGTGCTTATGGCAGAATCCTTCTGAAATGGTGAAGTTCAGTGTTAAAAGATCCAAGGAGTTGGCCCCGTGTCTGTCTGAATTTCCCCTGTGCTCATCAAGGCAGCAGCTAGCTAGCAGCCTTTCGGCTATAATGCCTTTCTGTGGTTCAATTAAAAAGTTTGTCAGAATCAACAATCAGTTTGAGTGATTTCTTCATCTCACCGTCTTAAATGCTTCGCATTAAAATAATTTCTTTCATGAGGGTATTTAAGGAGCCCTTCTGGCGTTGCCTCTGTTTAATAGCTCGCTAACTCCTACAGCATTGCCTACTCTAATTACACCAATCTAATTTAGAGGGGGGAAAACCACCATCATACTGATGGGCTAGCGAGAGCGGTGGAAAGACAAATGGGGATTGTAGTGGCAGGGTAATTTACTCATTAGCACCCTCCCCAGAGTAGCCTAAATGGAAGCAGAATGAGAGAGAGAGAAACACTGATAGAAATAGCGGAGACACAGTAAGAAAGACAAACTGACGTGCCATCATTTCAAAGACCAAAAAAACGGTTACAAAAAAGAAAAAAAAAAAAAAAGCAGCAGATCCAAAATCCAGTCTGCTCCGAAAGCAGCGAGAGCACTTAGAAGGAGCCCAGGAAAACAACATGAACGTCACAGAAACAGCACCCGCTGCAGCCACAGCACAAAAAGCTGGTGGGTTGGCAGGAGCTGCTGGGGTGGTCTACCTTATAGGCAACGCGAGCAGGGCATTTCTTTCCAAGGCCTAGAGGTGGGGACATGTGTCTCAGCATCTCATACATGTCTGTGTAACTGATGCGCCCGCTTGGAGTCAGAGGGAGAGAGGCAAAAGCGAGAGGAGACGGAAATCAAACCAGAGCAGGAGGGGGAAAAGGGAGGTGGGGAAAAGGGGGAGGGCAACACAACGGAGCAAATGAGGAGGAGAGAGAAAGGGGAAAGCAGACAAGAAAACAGAGATCCGGTTAATCAGATTTCTCAGGAAAACAAAACCAAACAAAGAGGTGGGTCAGTCGGAAGGTTCTCCGCTTCCATTCCTGTGGTTCGGCGCCCAACGTCTCCTCCTCGCCTTGGGGAAGCCCCACGTCCCCTGCAGCCGGGAATGATTGAGGTCTTGTTTGGGAGGGAGGGCTTGGGTTTGGGTTGGGTTTTGGGGGGCAGAGGTGTGGGCCTGCACCCCAAACAGGTCCGAGAGGCTGTGGTCACCATGCCAGGGAGAGCTGGTAGGCAGAGTTATGGGACAGGGCGCTTTCCCTCGGCGAATGAAGAGCTGGGTTTTCAGGTTAGCCTATGGACTGCCAGAGAAGGAAAAGCCAATCCTAATCCTGAAGCTCCCAATCTGCTCAGGGGCACAGACAGGGACTGCTCTAAGTCAAGGGTGCAAGTCTGCAGAACTCCAGCCAGACTGAATCTGGCAAAACCAGAGCCCAGCCCCTACTCTGCAGGATGGCAGTGGAAAGCGGATTTGTTTCTGCCTTACATTTGATGGGCCCCTCTTTCCTCAAACCAACACCCACCACCTGCCTTCACCACTGACGTCTGCCTGCCTGCCCTGGGTGCTGTCATGGAAACCCTTCAAGAAGGGCAGCTGCAGAAGCAGGCACCACATGCCAGCCTGCTGCCCCGATACGGGTCTCCAATCCTATTTTCCATGCACTGACGCAGAAGTAGGCAGAGGAGAGAACTTACCCCGCCAAACCCATCTATTCCTGTCCTCAGTAACTAATGCAGTTAACATACCTCTCCGGCTTTAGAGCCCAGAGTTAATCTGAAGGCTGATGAGAGACACAAATTGTAATTGCAGCCAACAGTTTCCCCCTGGCTTCCCTCCTCTGTCCCTGCTCCTGGCATAGAGCTCAGTGCCTCTGAATTCTTGGCAAGGCCCATCCTTAGCTCCCCTCTTCGCTCCCAAGCACTGCACACCTGTGGTCAGGAGGTTCCCTGATACATCTAACATGACTTATGAGCTCAGAGACACAAGCGTTGCTCCCAAGGCAACCTCTGGCTCTTGCAGTGGGGTGGACTCAAAGCTCATCCCTTCATCTCTCCCCTGCCTGGACAACCAGCCCTGCAGCCCTGTTCCTAAATGTCCTTTCAGCTCAGGAAAGGGAAGGGTTCAAACGTGAGTCACTCAGTCAGAGGGGCAATGCTGCAAGGCCCCCAAGAAATCCTGGGATAACATTTATCTCTGGTGCATAAAGAGGAGCACTCAGACACGGCGCTGCTTTTCCCTAACACTTCCCACCCAGCCCCTGTGCGATGCAAGCTCGAGGGTTGGCTGTCTCATAAAGCTGCCTGGCCCCAGCCAGCTGGGTGTGGGAAGGGATGGGACGGGGATGAGATGCATGGAGGAGCGAGGAGGCAGTCCATCAATCATTCCTTGGTCACGCAACGAGTTTCGTTACGTTACAGTTTCTTTTCTGCACCGTTTGCATTTGCACTTAGGGGTAAAAAAAAATAAAATAAAATAAAATAAAAACAAAACGGAAAATGCTGGAGGGAGTCTCTGAAGTTGCAAACCTTGTATGCCACCCTATGAGGGCACTTCTTCCCTAAGCCCAGGGGTGGAGCAATTACACGTAACAAATTGTACATATCCTTATAATGAATCCGGCAACTGGAAAGGAAACATCAGAAGTTATGACAGCAAAAACACAGGGAATCAGCCTTTCCTTTGCAAACAGAAGAGGCTGGAAGGACAAACCACGCTGAAAAGCAAAGTTAGCCTGATACCAACTGGGTTTGTGAAGAAGGAGCGACTTTAACACAGATGAAGAGAGAGAGAGAGAGTGCTTCCTGCTGCTCAAAGGCTTTATATTCATATTTCTTTCACAAAACCTTCCGTGTCTGAAGGTAGGCATCCCATCCATTGCATTTAGCTACCTACATCACTGTGTTTTACCTCCCTATGACTGAGCATCTGCCAACAGAAGGCACCTACCCACTGCCCAGGCACTGAGCAGCCCAGTAAAACCAGAGCCTGCAGCACACAAATGGCCTGTGTACTGGACCATGACTGGGATTTGGATGAGCAGGTTCAACAGAGCTTGGGAACCTCCACCTCCCACTGTTATTACCTGCATGGCCTCAGCTTGCTGTGTGGACAGTAAGCAGTGTGCCTGAGGGACAGCAACTGCATCTCAAGGGCCGCCAGCATTGGGAAAATGGAATCTTCATCACCAGGTGAAATCAGACGCCCTGAGGCTGCTTTATGGTCGGTCTCATTAACTCACAACAATATTTCCAGCCAATTTAACAGTAGGATTAGATCTCTTAATCTTCTGCAAGTAACCAAATCAGGTACAAAAAGAGCTGCGCTCAGCTTCAGAATGACCTCTAAAGAAAAACGAGATAATGTGTCTTCACTGTGTTTATTTTTGTACGTTATATAAAGAAGGCTGGAATATTTTGGAAAAGATCCTTCAATATTACTGCTTTTTTGGACGTGAAAAATTAAGGTCTATTCAAAACCTTCGCAATCAACTCAAAACTATTAATTTAGAAGCAGACCAAGTGGGGCTGTGCAAGTCTTGGCTGCAGGCCTAATCATAGTTATAAAAAGTATACTGGTTTAACTGAGTCAAGTAGTTTACCCCAGTTTTAGAACGGTTTTGCAAAATCAGTGTGCAGCAAATCCATAGGAGCACTTCCCTGCTTTCTCCATGAGTCAGTGGGACCGCTCCTTGGCTGTCCCTTGCCCAGCATTCAGGAACAAGGAATGGGAGGGCACGACCAACATTCCCAATAACTCTAAGGTTTGTGCACTGGGGACTAGGGCATAAGGGAGGAAATTCTCACTTCATGTATCTTGGATGCAAAGGAAGTTTTTTTTCCAGTTCACCCTTCAGTTCAGTGCTACCCTGGTTAACTCACAGCCTCAGACCTCGTGTGCATTAGCTCTCCCGCTCTCTCCTTTTCTGTGATGCCTGAGGTCTCTGCTCCCCCTGAATCCAACACTTTTACCACACTTACCGCTCCCGAGTGCCACACACACTCACAACAGCTGCTAGCTGCACTTTTATCTTCCTTTTGAATATTTTTCCCCAGAAAATTTTAGAGAAAGTTGGAGGTTATAACAAAGCCAAAGGTTTCTGACATCAGAAATAGGTATGTAAATACACACACAGTAAGCCTATGTTGACAATGCTACCTACACAACAAAAGCATAACAAAATTTGTACTGCTTAGCCAGCCAGCATGGTTCATCAAGGGCCTCAAGCTGCAGAAGGTGAGCAAACACCATCATCTCCTTTTGCATGAAACAGCCAAGGGGGAGATCTTGAGAGAAGGCGTGAAGCAGTCAAAGATGGAAGCAAAAGCTGACACAGCCTGGGATTCTTCTTCCATGCAAATTGTACTGTGGTCATTATTTATCATTCCTCTACAGATACAGCATACTGGGAGTTGATGTTAAAAAAATCAGATGGAAGCTTCTTTCAGTGAGTTTGACCAACTAAGGGAACAAGCAAGTGAATAAAGAATGGATTCTCAACAGCCCTGCAACTTCAGCTGAAAACTGAGTGCTTTGTCCTGCTGGGAGCAATGCCTTAAGGGACAATGTGTTCAGCTCCATCCTTGGATCACTACTGGGAGATACAGTGTCCAAGGCCACAAAGGAATTCAGCCCAAATGTTCAAAAGATCTGCTCTGGCCTTAAATTACAAATGGATTTGAGATTACTCTTACATTGTGGAAATGTTAGTCCCACTGTGAAAACATAAATGATTTCAGTGGAACGATTCACACATGGAAAATGCAGAACACACACATGTTTTGGGACCAAGGCTTGAGTACCACGCCTCAGCTGTCCCTTGGTTTGCACTTCTGCCGCTCTGCCAACATCAATAGCTTCACACCAGAGCAAAATGGGACCAAGACTAGGGAAAAATCAGAATTCGGACCTTTCTATATGGTGTACTTTGTGTTAACAGCTCCGATAGTGGATGGGTGAGCGCTCCACAAAATGTAACCGCTGTGCTCAGAGTTAACAGCGCAAGAAAAGCTTTAAACTTTCATGGGTGGAAAGCTCCCCAACACATAAACATTAATAAAAAGTAAACTGATACTTATTACTTCCCCTTACAGTGTGTGACTTCTCCCATGGATGCTAATCAGACTGTTTTTAAGTAGAAAAGGGGCACTCCCAAGTTCTCAGTCTCATTGAGATTTCCTAGTGGTAAGAGATAGGATTGGATTTGGAAAAGAAAAAATAGTTATTTATTCCCTGCCAAATACCCACAAAGGCCATGACTGTATTACAGAGCACGTGGCAAGGAAAATCTGCTTAGAGATTACAAGCCTCTAGTACGTGTGCCATACGTGTGCAGGCTTGTGGTATCGATGGCTTGGAGCTAGTTAAAATCACACAGTTCATTTTGGATAGGTTTACATTTAAAGTTAGTCTAAATCAATTCTAGTGTGATTTTCAAGCAATTTAATTGCATCCTAGCAGGGAGTTTCAGATCCTGATTATACAAAACCCTGTCTGCATCTGCCTCCACTGAAGAGAAACAAAGAAGTGGAAAGGTTCTAAGAGCTGGAGGCAGCTTCATGGCACATACAGAGGGGATTCTCTGCAGAGTAACTTGGGGGAAGGAAGACGGAAACAAAATTAGCAGGGCTTGGAAGAAAAGCTTCCCAGCAGGCAAATGCCCAAGCTGCAGATTACTGAGGACCCTGTTGTGACCTGTAACTCAGAGCATCTAGAAATGACAATGACAGTCACCAGCACTGTTGTGCAGTGGCTTTATACAGACAAATGAAAAAACAAGATATTCAAGTCAATCTTGCCCTAGAAGTGATGCCCAGTCCAAGCTATTTCTTTACATTTTTCAATGCCTTAAAAGGTTGCAGCAGTGGCTCCTGGGTCTGCCACAGCACAGAGCTGCTCCTGTGGGGCTGTGCTGCCAGTGCAGGGGTTTGGCCTTCCCAGCTGATGTCTTGGAGCAGGAAAAGCAAAGACAAAACAGGAAAACCCAATACTTCTTCATCAAGTTGGAAGAAAAGCACTTTCTTCTTTACCACGATCATGTATCAAGAACATTTCATCAGAGGCTCACTGAGATCTCAAATGTTTCCAAAGTCAGGCTGACCGCATTTTCTTATTATTATTTCACGTGTCTTAGGTTTCAACTGCAAGCCCAAAACTTGAATAATATTTATAAGAAAAAATTTCCCTCTACAATGATGATGTCATCAGAAGGAGGCTTCCAAGATCAAAAAACATAGGGTTGGATGAGAAATGTCTGTTCAATAACCCTATTTTCAGCAAAAGCACCCTCATGTTAACAAGCTTTGCATCATGCCCTGCTGCCTTACGAGCGCCTGGAAGCAAAAGATCAATTCTGGGCCCATAGCACTTAATACAGAAGCCAAGCAGTGGAGTTTGTCATCTCCTTTGAAAGGAGAGAGGGCATCTTGAAAACCTGAAGCTTTTGTGTGAGACCCCATGTCTCTGCACAGGATTTGTGAAGCTGCTTGTGTGCTTCTCAGCTAGGATAGGAATGCTGCCCAAGTAAGGAGCAGTGAGGCTTAGCTGCGCAAGTCAAGAAAAACATTGGCAATGGCAGGATGTTCAGCATATCTTTGGCCTGGGATGCAGGAACCAAAGGCAATCAAAGCTGCTTTTGGAAATGCTAAACATCTTTTCTGCTTGGCTATTTGGCCAAGATCACTTGAATTTATCCTATTATTTGTTGGCCTTGTGTGTGCACGGGGTGACAGTGGTTGTGTTTGGCTCTACTGAGTTGTTGGTTTATGTCTATCTCATGTCTATTGAATGGAAATTCTCTTGTAATGACATCAGATTAATTCATCTCCAATACACAGTGAATTTAAAATGGATCATTTACCTCTAATGTTACTTCAGTTTTTAGACATTTTTCCTTCTGGATCTGTATTCACATTCAGAGCAGGCTGTGTGCATATATGATACCTATACCCAACATAAATCCTTTTCTCCACATGCAAGTATAAGAGCACACATACCAGGCAGCTGGGTCATATTCAGCCCAGACACGAACAAACTCATCCAAGTGATGGGGCCCAAGGATGGAGGAGTCTCTTGTCAAGTATTCAAAGTTGTCCATAATTACAGCCACAAATAGGTTCAACATCTGCAGAGAGGAAGCAGTTATAGAGTTAGGTAGAATGTAAATAAAAGCAGGAAGTTTAAGAGGGTTATGAATTTCTTAGCTAGATATGTGGGTCCAACACCGTGGTCATTAATCAGGAATTGTCTACATCTCCTCCAGGAGCTGCTTTCTGCTTGCAGTGTAGTAGCCCTGCCCCGTCCCCTTCACTGCTCTTTCAAAATCACTGCAAGAGCCAAGTGCTGCAGGTAGATGGGGAAGTGAGAGGCATCCTCAGGTCTACGAAGTTCTTGCTGGGAATGCCAGCCCTAGCCCCTCCTGAAACCCACACCACAGCCTCACGTCAGAAAGATTTAGGCTTGCAGGAGGCCACTGCAAAAGGCAGCAGATTGGCGGGTTACAGGACCTTGAGCAGAGAACTTCTGAAATTGTGTGGATTTTAACAAATTGAGATAAAATACTGTGATGAGCAACATTTCTTTTCTTCTTATAAGTGCACAGTGAGGCACTTGATTTTCCCATTCTCAGAGTAGGGACACTTCTTTCTGCATATCAGCCCAAACCACACAACTCCACCCAGCACAGCACCATGAGGTATTACTGACAACCTGAAAGAGACCAGAAAGTTCATACACCCTTCAGAATGAACCTGGCAAAGCCAGGACTGGGGCCCTGGGGCCCTGCTGTCACCTCCTCCTCTCCTGTCCTCTGCAAGTCAGTTCCAGCTCCATGGTGTGCAGCAAGTTTGCATGGCTTTTGACTGTGGAGAGTTTGGCAGCATCTCTATCACCAGTGAGGTTCCACAGCATGATCACAGACTGGTGGAACAGTCCAGCTGTTGCTGCTTCACCAACTAGATTGTGCCAGCTCTTCCAGCACTTTGATATCAAAGCAAATCAAGACAAAACAGCTGGAAGAAAAGCCATTCTTCAGCCCGAATATCCTATTTTAGGCTTGCAACAATTCAAACCTTTAAAATTCCCCTGAAAGACAAGGGCAGGACGCACAAAAGGCTCCTCTCCCTAATGGCTCCTAACCCAGAAAATGCTTTTAGTATATTAAGAGCCTCTTCTTATTAAAGCCAGAGGAACAGACACAAGGATTTCAATGGGAAAAGATCAAGCCACAGCTGGCGGGATGGAAGAGCAGGAGGGCGGATGGAAATGGATGCTCCTGTGCCAGATAAAGTCCTGACAGGCATGAAGAACATTTCCGTCTTTTTGTCCCTGCTGCTGTGAGTGCTGCTGCTCTCCACCATGGCAGCAAATAGCAAAGATAAGTCGAATGTGGCCATCCCCAGCTGATCAGCATCTGCCGGCCATTAAAAGAAAATCAGTGGAGGTTTGGGGCTTGTGCAGTTTTCATGTCCCTGAGCAATCTGGAAAGGGGAAGAGCTCTTAACATTGGGGTGGGCTGGGTCCTGCTGTGACACAACTCACTGGTGCAGACAAGCACAGTCAATGGCAAATCACTATATCCATACACTGATGCAGTGACATCCAGAACAGCTCTGGAAACACCAGCAATGCTACAAGCACCCCACACATATCATAGTAGCCCCAGAGAATCAATAGGTAATAAAACCTATGTGAATTTTCCCCTTGATCCCAAGTCCCTTGCATTGCTCCCAGCTCCCGCTGTGGCTTGATACGGTTTTCCCTTGCTTGCAGAAAGCTGCTTCTAAAGTTTCTGTATTTTTTAATTTCAATTTATACTTTTCTACAGTGTAAATTTAAAGGAGAAAAATGATGTCAGGCTGGACATCCACAAAACAATACTGAAAAGCAAACACATTACCCAATTTCCCCCCAAGTCCATGGTGTAACAACACCCAACAAACCATAAAAATGTTTCCTCTTGGCAGGGCTGCGGCTCTGTAATGCTTTAATTGCCTGTGGGGAACCACACGTTTCCTTGCAATGAAGTGCTGAGCACATTTTAAGAAATGAGTTCCAGCCCTGGCTGCAGCAGTCCAGCTGCTTGGCATCGAAGCTCCTGGCTTGGGAGCTGGACATCCTCCCTCAGCTCTTTTTGGGGCTCCCCACTTGCCCTGCCAGCAAATCCAGGCTGTGCTTTCAATGGGAGTTCCAAGAGCTTGTGCAAAGCTGCGTTCAAAGCTGTGTTTTGCACAGATGTGCCCCAGCCTCCAGGCCTGCTACCGCATCTCAGGGCTGATGGGAGCCAAGGAGGGTGAGCTGGTTTTTTTAATTATTATTACTGCTATTACTATTATGAAATAAAGTTTAGGAGCAGTGATGCTCTTGAAAATACCAATGAGAATGTCTGGCTTTTGGGGAAGGATTTGTACAAGGAAGGATTTAGGCTTTGAAGTACAGCGTACAATCTGTAAATGGAGCATTAACTTTCAGGAGCTTTCAGGGCTCCACATTTTTTAATATATGCAGAAGAAATAATCCCCGGGATGTCAAAGGGGCAACAGCAGCTGGACAAAGGCTCTCAATAGGGGCCATTGAAGTCGGTCTATCTATACACGACATCAAACTGCCACGTGTACCTCTTTTTCCTGGGTAAAGGTTTCTGATGATAGCAGGATTAGCTACACAAAGCATCAAACCTTACGTTTTAAAGCCAAGGCATGAAACTGAATGCAGGTTTGATAGGTGGCTTTTGGGGACTTTTCAGAGCTGTGATTTTTATCTCTTGCTGCTTGAAGTTTAATTGGGTCCCTGTCCCTGGTTTTCCATTCCTCTGTCCCAGCAGTGCAGCAAAGAACCAAGCCCTGAGAGCAGAGGGCTTTTCATGCACACAAGTGATTAGAAAGACATCGGCACATATTGAAATCTTAGAGCCAGCCCCTTATGCCAGCCATGGGCACAAATAGAGTACAAAAGCTCCCTGTACTTTCACGTCTAAAGGTTTCCTGACACTATGTCAGAAGGAAACGCATTTATTTGGGAAAGAAAACAAAACATGCCATCAAGCAAGCGTGGTGCTGTCAGCTGCCTGCTCCAAGCACTTCTGAACCAATGCTATCTTCGCCATTCCCATCCTGCCCTTCCCATCCCCTTCTTCAAAGGAACACATTACAAATCAAGACAAAACAGATTAGTGCTTAATTCCAAATATTAGATCCCCTGTGGGAAGAAAGATAAAACCTTTCCCTTTAAACTAATAACTAAATGGTCTCTTTGGGGATTAAAGGGATTTTAGCACCAGGATGATAAATAGTTTTCAGCAAAGCAGGCGCGTAACGTTGTATAAATCACAATTAGGGAGAAGAAGGAAACAAGGGGGTGGGGATGGCTCGGAGCCTCCCCAGCTTCTGCATTTTGGGGACTGGCTTACCAGGAAGGAGCAGAGGAAGATGAATGACACAAAGTAGAAGTAGGCGAAGTCACTGCCGCACTCGTTCTTGGTGAGGCCGGAGAGCGGGTCGCAGGCCCTGCTGCTCAGGCACGACAGCATGATCTCGTGCCAGGCCTCCCCCGTGGCACTCCTGTGGACAGGTAGGCAGAGGGGTGTGAGCTCATCCCCACCCATTAACTAAGGTAATTAGGAGGAGGAGGGTGCGCCCAGGTGGAGAGTCTGAGCTGCCAACCTGCTGATGTGAGAAATAACGGAGAATATTTCCACCTGTTGCACGGAGGTGAAGGCAAGCAAACAGGCTCAGGTAGGCCAAGCTTGGTTGGTTTCAGGGAGGATAAAATCAGACTGATGTAAACAAGTCAATAATAAAATGGAAAGGTGAATAGATGCAGTTTGCATTGTCTCCTTTTGAAGCACCTGATGTTTCTGTCCTAGCACTGACTGCAAGCCCAGCAGAGATGCTGGGAAATGAATGCAGCCTTCTGCACTGGAATTCCTCATTTCTCTTGTCAGAAGGTGCAGAAGCACCAGGAAAGTCTGGTTGGTCACAGGGGTCTTATGTCTGGGTCTCCCAGGGTTGCTCCATCCTTTCCCTTCTCCCCCTCATTTTGGGTATGAAAGCTGAAGTAGCAGATGGGTATAACCCCAAATTCTAACTAACTTTTCCCTTTTACTGTGGGGAAGAAAGTAATCAAAAGGAAAACACTGGCAGGCCCAGAGAATCTATCCTTAAAACTAACCAACCCCAGCAACATGCGTGCATGGATCAGAGGCTGGGGAATCCCCGTGTTTGCTTATGTCAGCTTTTCATATAACTTCAGGTTTTCCCCCAGTAATTTCTGCACCACACTCAGAGGTGCCTTTAGGGCCACCCCACAGCTTCATGAAGTGCCTAGCCCATTGCAGTGCTGCTCACAGCTACACTGTGGGTGCAAAGCTTTTCATTCTGCCACTGAGACTTCAAATCTGAAAAATACCCTTACAACACCACCATATGTGGACCCACTTCCAAACACAACGAATTCCAACAGGCAGCAGCATTGGGCAAAGACCCCGGGCTGAGCCTGGGGTACAGGCATCCTTATTTACCCCACAGTAATAGCAATGGGAGTCAAAAATTTGGACACTGAGCCAGGCCACAAGCCTTGCTCCTGGGCTCTGGGATGACCTTGTGCTCATTGCAAACCTAAATAGCTCCTCACTCACTCTGGTTTATATAGCAGATTATATCAGCAGCATTTAGTCCTTAAACCTCGCTCCCTCGTGCAGAAACCTGCTTCCCATCACAGTCCTGCTGCCTCTGCCCACACCCTCCCACTGCATGGCATTCAGAGTTTTGGTTGGAGCAGTTAATTCTGAGCTGCATTTCCACTTGGCTTCGCCGAAACTATTGCAAACCTAGACCCTTGCATGATATCATTACAAGCACCAAGACACAAAGACTTATTTGCTGCTCACCTGCAAGCCTTGTGGTATTTGAGATCTGCTTACCTGAACAGAAGCATCAAGGCTTGAAGGAAGGTACGGAAATTATTGTGCCGATTGATGGAGGTTTCGTCATTTAGTGCAATGTTTCCAAATACCTGCCACAGAAAGCAGAAGGGGTTCAGGGCAAATGCAGCCTCTTGTAGAATCACATGAGAGTCTTGAGTGTAGGTGGATCAAGTGGAGTTAGGTGAAAAGGTAGGAAAAGGATACGCCCTGCTTCAAGGCAGACAGAAGCGTGTTGTGAAGATCAAATGGTGGAAAAAAATCAGATTAATGTGCTTCATCTTCATGCTGACCTTTTCCAGCACCACAGTTCAGTTCCAGCACAGGCCAGGAAAAATTCCTCATCTCTTTTCGGGAGGGACTGGTGCCCAAAGCGTGCACTGGGTACAGTCTTGTGCCCTGCTCTCACCCACAGAGGTGTCCATCACTAAGTACCCACACAGCAGGACCAGGTCTACAAATACATGCTCTCCCACTTTACACCCACATCACTGTATTGGCTTAGGTTCGAGACTTGGCAGTAAGGACATAAAAAAGTGGCCCCTTTTTGCTCTTCCAGCTCCCCAGACACCAGGCAGGAGGTGTTGGGTTGCCTCATCCTAAGCCAGGTACTGTTGCTGCAGCAGAGGCAATAGCACACCTTGTTCCCGTGGGACAAAACCAGGCTACTTACAGTCAGTATTAAAGCCAAAATTTTACCTGCATGCCAATAATGGCATAGATGAAGAAGAGCATTGCAATGAGAAGACACACATAAGGCAAGGCCTGTGGGAAAGGAGAAGAAAGTATTAATGACAGAAAACCTGTATTAGCCAGTAGCATTTAATTCCTGGGCAGCACTGCACTCTGTAGCATTTGTCCTTCAGGTGTAGGAGATGTGAAAAGAATTGGAACAATCCTTTGTTAGAAGCCTTTGGCAGACAAAGCCCTGGAAGCAGGTATTCATCAATTACAAACCAGACCGTGTTTTCCAAGAGCTCTGTACACATTCTTCTTGCAAGCAGATAAGCAGTAACCAGGGAAAACACAGTGAGAAGCTCTGCAGCAGGCACTGCGACTACTGGCAGGCACTGGTGCTTCCTATGCATAACTGCACAGGGACAAACCTTAATTTTTAATGATCTTACTATAAATTTAGTATGAGAAAATACACATGTCCAAGGAACAAGTTCCTGCTCTGAATTAGGCACAGACTGCAACCCAAGAGGGCAAAAAGGTTTTGAGTTTTCATGAGAAATCAGTGAGTGCTGCAACATAATTATATTGCATGAGCTGGGAATAACAGCTACTTTGCACTCCGGCTAAATGAAGAAGTAATTAATGCCCGTTAATTAGAAATAGTTGCAAAGATGAGAAGCTCTGCCCTGGGGCTGACCATGGGAAACCTGGAGTCAGGGGAGGGGTTACGCAGCCCATGGCCAAGGATTGATTGGTCTCTGCTGGGAACCTTTGCACAAGAGCCAAAGATGAGAGCGTAGCTTAGAGAGCGGATGAAGGACGGACAGACAGATCCCACTGCAGACAGACAGTAGTGTCCCTGTCAGACCAACACCACCAGCCCAGGAGCTGCAGTCTCAGCTTTTGGGAGACATCAGGTTCATGTTCTCCTGTTTGGCTCTCTGTTAGCACAGGGGCAGAGCAGCACTGCAGCCTATGCCATGTGCAGTTTGTTTGTAAATGGCATGTCTAGAACAACATACTTTGGTTTTGAATCATTACCAGTGTACAAAGGACCTGGTTCCTGCCCAAACTACTTAGGAACTGAGACTTGGCTGAGCCCCCTCTCTCAGATCCACCCAGAGCTATACAGTACAAGAACACCGTCCTGACTGGTAACATTTCGTATCCACAGAGCCCATGTCTCAGCCTCTGGTGGAGGTTCTTGGCTGCAGCAGACCTCATTAGTTACAAGACGAGAGCAGCAGAAATTTTACCTCCCTCCACCCTTAAGAAAAACATGACCTAACAAATCTCACTGCTTATGTCCTTTAAGGCATGGCGTACCCACAACCCAGCCCCTTCCCATTAGTTGTATGATGGGTGAAAGCGTAACGTAGAAGCTGGATGTGAGAGCACCAGTCGCCTATCTGGGGTCTCTTATGGGCAGATAAAGTGTAAGATAGCCCTCTCTCTGATCCGGCCATGGGATGACAGCATGGATGTATCTAGTTCTTCTCCAGGCCACATACGGAAAGAAACAATTGCTACATTCCCATCTTTTCCCAAAACCTTTTGCCTCTATGGTTTAAAAGTTCTAAGAGAAACTTCCTTCCAACCAGCTCCAGCCCCGAGCTACAGTCACGTCCATGCTCTGAGGGAGTTTTGGTATTAGCAACAGCTTGGGTTTCACTTCTGTTCAGTTCTACCAAAACTGAGACATGTGGGCAAATTACCCTGGTTTAACGTGTTAGCACACCTCTGCTGACTGAGCACGTCTCTTAACCTGCACAAAAGTGAGGTCAGGCAAATTAACTTACAACTGGCACATGATGCATGCAAATAGCAGGCATGAGGGCCCTCGGTAGTCATGCTGCATCTTCCTTAAACTAAAACAAGAGAAGGTTTTGCCATAACGATTTGGTGATGTTTTCAAGGACAACCTAAGCTTTGCACACTAGCGTTTGTGCAAAATGAGTATTACTGCAATTGCACTGTGGGGATACAGAGAAGCAGGGAGCTCTTTGATACTCAATGGCTGGTGCTGGAGAAGCACAGAGCATCTCACACGCCTTTTCCCTGTCTCCCAGAGGCCCAGCGCTCACCTTAAATGACTGCACAAACGTCCAGAGCAAGATGCGGATAGTGTAACCCTGGCGAAGGAGCTTGATAAGTCTTGCTGCCCTGAAGAGCCGCAGGAAGCTGAGGTTGATGAAGTTGTCCTGTGGAAAGTAAAGGTTTTGTGTCCTTCAGAAATTAACGCGATGAGAAACCACAGCCCGCAAAAAAGAAATTAAAATTACCAGCTTCACGATCTAAGCAGCAAATCGGCCACCAGAAAACCTTCCAAAAGAAACATTCGTCAGTGCAGATCACTCCACATGCAGCAAGTATGAGAAAATCCCTCTCCACAAGAGCCCTCCCCTCTATCCTGGGTCAGTGACAGAAAAGGAAATGGCCCTTTCACGCTGTCCATGGAGGTCCTGTTTTCTTTGAGTAAGGCAGATTTTCTCCCCTGAAGACTCAGGGAGAGGTAATGGTGCCATATTATCAGTTTGTAAAGAATGAGACTGAAGTCTTGGTCAGCTTGCTTTCTGCCATGAATTGAACTTAAACCAAGACAGGTGCGACAGACTGCGCATGCAGCCTCCACTAGAATAGAGAAAGGCATTGTCCAGTGAAGATTAAAGCATCCTTGAAAAATAGGGATGTTTTCTAACCTGGAGATTTTAAGCATTTATATCCAACTTGTGACTGGACAGGCTCATCAAGGAGAAATGGCACCAGTAAGACTTTGGAAGATGGATCACTGGTAGCAAATTGGCTGGGGAGGTCGAGCTTACAGCAGCAGGCAGGTGCCTTAGGAGCCTGCTGATTTTTCCATTATTATTAACTGTGCTTTCACAGGTGGATCAAAGAACTGCTGGAGACGGGGTCTGATTTCCATTCGTTTTGTGTGATTCTCCCCACCCCACACCCCCATCTTTTCTTTCCTTTATGGAAAAGAGGTTGCTTGGCCCCAGTGAGCTAATCTAGAGAGGGTTCTTTGCAAAACAAAACATGCAAAAGCCAGATCCCTCTTGCCCTCCTGTTTTAAGGAGATGAAAAATATCCCCGCATTCTATACCTATTCCAATTCACTTGTTTGTGAATCTCTGATCACAGCCACTTATTTGACTGAGTTAACTAAAGAGAGAAAACAGCCCGCTTTCAACTGTCAGGCAGTGGAGGGGAAGATACAATCATAAGGAGCTGTTATTGGTAAAGATGAGCAAAGCCAGTCTTTCTCTCGTATCATTTTTTTTACCAGAAGACACCCAGTCATATTAAAGTGACCCACATTTCTTGCTCATGTGGCTACAGAGCTCGTGCGGAATTTGAGGGGGGGCTTGTTGGATCTATCCATTTATTTAAATGCCAGCTCAGTTTTTGGGCCATTAGCATCGCATTCCACCAATCCCATCAAAGAGTTCAAGAAATCAGGCATGCACTTGGTTTCTCTCATGTTAAAAACGCAAGCAGCTCAGAGTTAGGCACAGACCATATATCAGACTTAATCCTCAAATAAAGAAAAAAGAGAAAAGCACAGGTATGTTCCATGAAAGAGCAGACAACACTGAGCTCATTCAAGTCAGCAACAGAAAGCAGCTCTGGCAGGCAAAACACAAGCAAGGATTCCCCTGGGTTGGTCAAGGTCAGTAAAACAGGTGCTAAAATTCAACACCTGTCTCTTAGCATCAGCATCTGTTTCACTTTTTATTTTTTGCATTGGTTGCCATTCCTTCACAAAATACTGGTTGAAATCACCTTCAGTAAGGGAGCCAGGGACAGAGTGTGGCCGTGGCTGTGTGACCAAGGTGCCACCAGCAGCCTGGTCCTTACTGTCTTGATGGGGTGGATCCAGACTAGGGCTAAGGCTTAACCCAGAGCCCATTGTAATCCCAGGAATTTTCCCCACCCGCAGGAACTGGATCAGGCCTTATGTGATCCTGTTCATGGCACTACTTCAGGTCAGGCAAATTATTACCTTCAGAGCATCACTCGAGCCTGGTCTTCCCCATCACAAGCCTAAGGTTCCTCCAAGGAGCACGCACACAGGCAGCACCTGCAGGATCTGGCTCTGTGTGTGTTGTTGCCTTACTTCCCTCTTCCCACATTAATACAGTTTAGCACCAAATCTTTACTCTGCTCGGACTTTGCTGTAATCTCCTATCACAGTTAGCACGATGCTCCACGTCTGCTCTGGGCTATGCTGACCACAGTCACAGCTCACACAGGACAGCCCTGTGCCAACTGAGACTTTCGACATGACAGTTTTTGTATGAACAGTACAAAATGGGGTCTTCAAGATGGTCTATGCATGTCTGCACCTTTCCATGGCTTTTTTTCCCAGCCTCAAATCTTCCCTTTTTTGATTCAACCACTGCCATTTTCTAAAAGGCAATGACAGCCTCAGCTCCACGGGGAGTCCTTTGCAACCCAGGAAAATCCAGCATCACTCGTGTGCACAGAACTCGCAAAGAGGCAAAACCACACACGCCCATGACGGGCAAGAGGGCTTCACGTGTAACCCTCAGCACACCGCGTAGAAAACCCATCCTTGGGCTGCTCAGCCCTCCAGGCACCATCAGAATTGCATGCAGTTAAAGGGGAAACTCCACATTGCAATATTTCTCGTGGATAGCAGTGTTTTGCATGGATTCTCCACCCACTTAGCTACCTACCCCTGTGCAGCATGTGGCACACACATGATTGTCTTCTGGTCTGTCTTTCCAGAGTTCTGTTTGTGTTTCTGTTGCACAGATGCTACAGGCCACCGGGTGCTCACGTGAGGCCCCACTGTTCAATGATTCTGTGATTCATCTGAGGATCAGCCAACTGTGCTCGAAATGTGTTTCCTTCTGGCCTGCTGCTATTACCCCAAAAGAGGAAGTGGATGGGGTTCTGGTATCAAGGGCACCGAGAGACCCACATGGGTCTGTGCAATGCCTCCCCAGAGCTCACTGGGAGCAGGAAAGGAGGAGGGGGGGGGAGAAGAGCCATCACAGGGACAGAACTGGCCTTGACTCCTGCCCAGCCATGAGCAGACTGCTCCTTTAGCCTTTCTAAGGGTGTTTTCCATAGCAAAAAGCAGAAATAAAAATGCTGGACAGGTGTACAGCCATTGCCCAGATCTATTTCTCCAGCATCTGCAGCATTTGATTGCTTTTCTCCTTGATACAGGATCTGTGCTTGCTGTCCAGAGAAATGCAGAAGGATCTCTGCAGCAAAGCACCTCCTCAGTGGATTTATTCTTTTGGATTTTTAAACTTCAGGTGGGAATGAGTTTGTCATTTTACAGCTGCAGGATTTAGCAGAGGGGGTTTCTCAGCGCTCCCCCACAGCAATAAACTCAGCAGAAGCTGGGCTGGTTATCCCTACATCTTATGGCTGCCCAGTTGCAGGACACAACCCAAAACAACCTTATGGATCCTGGCATTTCTGCTGGCAGAACAAGAAGCTCACCCAAAATGGCAAAGCCACCACAGAGCCATGGGAAGGGGAATCCAACCAGTCCAAGAACTCAGGAACATTCTGCAGTTCTCACGTGGCTGCAAGAATTTATCTATGCTGCTAAGGAACAGCAGCAGCTCAGTGCTCCAAAAATGGGACCTGTGCCTTGGATACCAAGCAATGGAAGGAGCCTGGACCTGGGCATATGAACATAGAGGCTGCAATCTAACGGATGCAGGATGAACATTTATATTCTTAACTTGCAACAAAGAAGGCAACAAGGCCAAAAATTGGAGGAATGGAAGTAAACTTGTTTTTCCTGTATATTCTCATGTGAGCAGCTGATGTCAGAGCACTTCTTGGTGCTGCCTGGGCCAAGGGAGCCAAAGACGAATCTCCCAGAGCTGTCCTCACAGCTCCCACATATCAGCAGTGGTTCCAGCCCCCACAGTGCACTCCCTGTTCAGATGGCACAGTGCAAACCTCAAACTCACACAGCATTGCATTTGTGTTTGCTGTTCACTAGCAGAAAGTTTCCTCCTGAAACCTCTCTCAGGCAAGCACGGAGGCTGGCTGCAGGCTATCAGAAGGACTCGCACTGATTTGTTTCTGAGCAGCAAATGTGCAACAGAAAGTCCTGACGTTGAAGTTAAAATAGATCCAAGAGCTGCTGCGAGGCAACCAAGAGTTTTTGATAAGCTTGTGGCCTCGTTTATGTTATTCTTAATGGTAGCCAAGATAATTAACAATAGAATAATATTATTTTTGACAGTATTTTGCCTTATTCGGGTTTTAATTTTTGATTTTCAAACACAAAGCCTCATGTTTCCAAAGACACCTCTGGAATCAGGCACCATAGTGCCTAATGGGATCTGGTGCCCAGTACTTCTCAGCCTCATTCACTGGGTGGCTTCTGCGATTGACTTGAGATGTTTGCTTTTGCATCCAGAGACTCTGCGTCCATTGTGGTGCTTCTATACGCACCACATATATGCACCGTGCTTCTATATGCTGGCATTATAGAGTTTTCAAAGTTGAATAAAAAACAATCTTTCCCACAATTTCTCTTTTGATTTGAGGGAAGCAAGTCTGTAATGGCTGTAATAATTTTCTTTTTTTTTTTTTTTTGTGCCTTACAATAACCACAGGCTTAGAAATACCTGTAAGGCCATCCTCTCGGATATTCTGCTCAATGCATCTCCTTGAAAAGGAAAATAATAACAGCTGCTGAGAACTGAATTTGGTGCCACCACTTACAAATGGAAGGTTTCCCATCCCAGTCAGCCAGAAGCATCCTTCCCTTTCACCCCCATTCGATTTCCCATGAAAATAAAGCAAGTGGAAGTCTCCCCTTCATCAGTGTTGGGTGTAACAAACAGAGGAGAACGGGCTATTGGTAACTGCATTTGCCTCACGTCACCAATTAGCCAAGGGGAAGAAGATGCAGAACAGAAGCCAGTTTTGAGGCACGCTGCAGTGAGGCTTTTTCACCAGTGCAATCGGAAATCTCATCAAAACAAATTAAATTAAAGAAAAACGAGAGAAAATAAAAGCAGAGAATTTAAATAATTGTTTAAATTCAATGAAACCAACCGTGTCCTATATGTGATGTTTTCATGGATGGATATTTGCAAGATTATTTACAAATTTATTTTTTTTTTGAGCAGCAGGTGCACAACATACAGACGGAGACATGGTTTTCGCATTGTATGTTGATTGGATGGCGTGATTCAGCAGGTAGATAAGGAAAATAAAGAACAAAACAGGAAACAAAAGAGAAAATGAGTAATCAGGACAAGCAAAAAAGGAAACTCTGAAAATTTCACTGGAAAAAAACTGTCGGGTTTTTGGGGGGTGTTATTTTATGATAATTATATAAATTAAAGAATGCTTCAAACCAAAAGAGGTTCTGAGATCCTAAAGGTAACACAGACAGTGCAGTTGTTATTTGCATTTCTTTCTGTAATGCAAATTGGGATTCACAATTCACAAACACTTCTCATGACGCTTTTTGTATTTCCAGGCACAGAAATAGATGTCAGTTTGCTGTTCACCCATGGAGCCTCCCGAGGCCAGCTGTGGCTACAAGGATAGCGTCTCCTTAGTGCCACCTCTTTGCTGTTTTACATCAGTTACTGAGAGGATTAAAAAACTGACATGCATGTTTTTGCCTAAGGAAATAAAAAAAATATATGTGTATTCCACTGCATTCACAAAGTAAATTACATATGACACGGTTACCAAACTAAAATAAAGCAATTAATCAATACGTTTCTTTTCCTTTTATCTTTAGTTTTCAGTGGATCGAAGTACTGATGCAGCAAGGCTGGTGGAAGCCGAGTCTCTCAAGGTGAGACCGCCCAGGTGAGCAGGGTTAGTTGCTTCAGAGGTCACTTACAATTGGAAAAATATAGATCATCATGTAGAAAACCGGTGCTCCTGCACCTATTTGCAAGCCTGACGTCAAAATGAAGTGAAAGATGTGCCTGTCCATGGCAACGGGGTTGGACTAGATGATCTCCAGAGGTCTCTTCCAACCCAAAACATTCCGTGATTCATTCCCAGCAAGCATCCCATCATAAGGATGGCGAGGAGCTGCTCATTTTGGGAATAGATCCACGTAACTGGTAGCATCAACATTCTGGGCTTCTCTCAGTCTGAGAAACCTTGAGATGTAAATGGTCAACTGCAGGGCTGAACACATGGGGCAGGGCTACCTGCCACCCAAATATCTGCATGGCTGCCCATCAGACAACGAGAGAAGAGAGCATCCTGTGGTGGCTCTGGGTCATGGCCAGTAAAGATCTGATCTGTCTGGTAACTCTCAGCTCTGTGACACAGTGCAGAGCTGCTGTATTACCAAGCAGCAAAACAGAGCTTGTGCTTCCCAGGCAGCTCTGGGACACCTTGGGCTTCCCGAAGTGCCATGGATCAGAGCTGCACACCCTGTGAATTACTGTGGACCCAACAAAGTGGGACCAGAGCAGCACTGCATCATCTTTCTGTTCATCTTGCAGCCTAGGTTCCTTAAGTGTCCTTGGGTTTGGGAGAGGAGGAGGGGTGGC
Source organism: Numida meleagris (assembly GCF_002078875.1). Lineage (NCBI taxonomy): Eukaryota > Metazoa > Chordata > Aves > Galliformes > Numididae > Numida > Numida meleagris. Next base: position 2,112,354 of record NC_034424.1, on the reverse strand, counting down.
ACCGGAGGGCCTGCTACAGGTCTACCTGCAGCATGTGCCTCTGGATGAGGCAAGTGCTCTGTGACAACCAGCCTGAGAGCTGCAATTATTTACTGCCATTAACAGTTGTGTTATAAACATAATCTTTGGGGCACTATTGAAAGCTCTCACTTGAATAGTTAAGCAGCAATTCAATGCTTCAATGTCACCTTTAAGCCAACTAAGCTCCTTCCTCATGCCTCTTCAGTATGCTGCTCACGATGCATTTGAACTCCCAGACCACTGCCCTGGCTGAGGCTTGGAGATGGATGCACACAGCTTAAAAAACAGCATACTGGTGGCTACAGATGCCATTCAGTGCAGGTGGGTGTGCTGCTGCAGACAGGCACAGGCTGGAGAGAGATCAGAGAAGCACTGTATGGAAGAAGTTTTGAGAAACAAGTCTAGCAAGAAGGCAGCGGGATCTCAAGGTACTCTGCAGGGGAAAGCAAGTGGGCAGGAGACACATTGGCTGTGCAGAAATGCTGAAGAAAGGGAAGATTTAGAGAGAGCAGAGCTCTAATTAGTCTGTGGACTGAGCAGCAGCACTGAGAGGTAAGGAGCTGGAAAGGCAGTTGGGTTCATATGAAAGATGTTTTTGAACAGCTTCATATTGGATGCACTGGTGAACTCCATCAGGCAGGCCTCCCCAAGGCTGGCTTGATGGATCTAATGAGTCAAACCAGGACTCTCAGTTATCATGTGGGAGGATAAGGAAAAAGTGTATAGATGCTGGGGAGCTTAACTCTATTGGATTTTGCTGTTTTAGAGGTAATTCCTACTCCTCTTCAAAGGCATCCCTGAATCGCTGCAATCCTTGATGCTGGAAACCAGAAAAACCAGTGCAGAGCAGAGGGTGATGCAGCTGCTCCAGCACCACGAAGGCTACTGCATCAGTGACCCCCACTTGGGGATTTGGGAGCACATTTACTCTCCAGCCCAAAGACCAGGAGAAGAAAGGGAACTTCTACGCACTAACTCTTACTCCTTCTCTTCCCAAAGGAGCATTTACCAAATTCCGAGACCGTAGGCTCAAGTTCACCGTGCTGCTCTTCCCTCCTGGTAACATTGGCCAAAGGATGGTTTGAAAAGAAATGTCAGTCTCTGTGGCTGATGTGCAAGATTTTCAATCCAAAGCAAAGGTTTGGGTGCTCGAGACCACCAGAGCATGTCCCACTGCAGAGGGAATGGAAGCAGGCATCCAATGCCAGCCCACAGCACCGCAGATCTTCCAAGCTCTCAGAGGTGGCTTGATCTAAATAATTTTACCCTAGCTGTAAGCTGTGTACTAAGAACAAAAGGTAATGCAAAGCCTATGAGATTTGTCAACTGTTAAACGAATACAATTTGTACAGGGAGTTAAAGGCTTTATTCTTCCTCTGTTTTCTATACCAATGATGTTAGACAATAATATATTTTGTCAGAAACAGTAATATGGTCTTCAGCACCAGCTGAATGTCCTGTAAAGAAGTCTGGGGACCGTAGTGCTTAGCGCACACAAAACAGGTCTGTAAGCAAATCTCAGGAACTGAGAAGAAATAAGTATGGTAAAATTCAAATCCATTACATACAGATACAGCATCATCAGCTAAAACATGCATTGGGAGAGAAAAGGAGCACATTTTTAAATTGGATAACATCAGATTGCCAAAGTTTCAGTCAGTTATTTGCTGCCCTCATGGAAAAATCCTCTAGAATTTAATGGCAAGTTTGTGCACTTAATGTAATCTCCAGGATTCATGAGCAGGGAGACAGCGGACACGGGATGGGTGGCCAACGAATTCTATGGTACAGTTACATCTTATTTTTATTTTTTTTGTTAGTAATTGCCCTGCAGAACTTTTGCGCGCAGAACAGAAACCAGTGTTCCCTCAGTGCAGACTGCGCAGGCTGATGAGCTTCTGGCTGCTTTTTGTTCCTGTGCTCTCTCCTCTTATCTCCTTCTCCCTGCTCAGTATGGGCTGGGAGCCCCAGAGAACAGACATGATACCGGGGTACGTGTGCATGCCCTGCAAGGCACCTCACTCTACAAGCCAGCAGATTCCAGACTCCTTTTGACATCTTCCCTCTATTAAATTCAACAGGATTTTTCCATTAATAGGCAAAACAGCTTGGGGTTAGAGCCTTTTGCTGAATAAGAAGGAGAGCCTGCTTCCTGACAGTCATCAGCACCATCACTCTCATCAGAGCTTTTGGCATGAAAGTCTTTGGGCCAGGCAGCAGCTCTGTGCAAAGAGCAGAGCTGATGGAAGCAGGCTGCCAGGTCACCCAAGGACTTCAGCACACCATAGGGCTGGTAGGGAGAAGGTGCAATGTCCTGACAGGGTACAGCTTTATGGGTAAATGAAGAATATTGAGCAAACTGTACTTACCGCAATCTCTGTTACTAAAATATCAGTAATACTTCCCAATACTGTTACAAAATCAAAGACATTCCAGGCATCTCGGAAATAATTCTGTCAAATGAGAACACAAGGGGATAGGGAGATACAGGGGTTATTATCTCTTTGCAAGACAATTTCTTTGTTTGCTTGCTTGCTTTTAATCATGAAATACAAGCATTTTAGGTAGAGAGGGAACAGTTGAAAGCAAATGAGGAAGGCACATACCAGCACACCAAAGGCAATGATCTTCAGCACACACTCCATTGAAAACATGGATGTAAAGACAATATTCAGGCATTTCAACATTTCTTCATATGCTTCTGGAGCATCATAGAACTAAACCAGGATGGAAGGAAGGCTGTTACTGGAAATCACTTATGATGGCAGAGTAAAACCTTCCCAGCTCAATCAACTGACTGCAAGGAATTAGAGCATCCCCAACGAGTGAACCAACTTTGCGCAGGATGCTCAGGCTGAACCAGGAACGCCGGAACTCCAGAGCCCAGTTCCCATTCCCAGTGTCTCATCACAACCAAACCACCTCCCTCTGGGGATGGACAGAATCCCACATGGCCTCTAAAAACCATGTGAGGAAGATGAAGAGGAAGCGTTGGTTGATCCTGCCAAACCATCCAGCTCTCAGGTTGAGAGCAAAAAACCTGTACAGCAAACACCACGTTTTCTAGCCCGTAATCGCAAAGATTCAGTAACAGCTCACTAACCTTCATCATGAGAACAATAGTATTGAGTGCAATCATGACCATGATAAAATACTCAAAGGGAGGGGACACCACAAATTTCCACATCTTGTACTGAAATGACTGCTTGTTCTGAGGCATGTAGCGGGTCAGTGGCTTGGCACTTATGGCGAAGTCAATGCAGGCCCTCTACAAAACAAAAATAGGATGAAAAGAATACAGAAAAGGGCTGGCAGTCTCCATCAGTCAGAATATTGCTGGGAGTAGAGCATTTACTGGAGGATTATACTTTTAAGTGTTTCTTACACATGATGCAATACCGATTATTACTGTAAAATACAGCACATCATCCCCAAATTGTTGTCACTTTTCAACCCTGATGGATCTACTAAACCCCACAGAACTATAACCCCCCACTACATGGGAGATGGCCTTGCATCACTCGGCAGGTCCCAATCCCTTACTGCTTAAAGAAATGAGTTTTAAATTCATGGGCTCACTTCAGAAAACACTTGGCCGATTCCTCCTGATAAAGAATTCCAGAAACTGGAGGTTTAATGAAGATGCTGTTTGTGTTTTAAAAAGGTATGATGAAGCTCAGGTCTGTTCTTGCACACAGGAAGGTAATAACTTCTTTGAAAAGCAAACCAAACTCAACCAACAAATTATCCAACAAATATTAATGGGTGAACGCTCAAGGATATCTTTAGTCGGAGATTTTTACAAGAAGAAAAGCACATTAAAATGGTATTGATTCTGAAACAGTTTCTCATGCATGACTGAGATAAAAATTCAAAACCTCCAAGTTTGTCATACTGCAAATCTCAGGGATACAGTTGAAAAAAAAAATGTGGATAAGTCGTGTCTAAATATTCTACTTTATTTTGGACTTTTTGTTCAAACAGACAAACAGTTGAAACACTGTATAATTGATTAAAAGTGATCTCTTTTAATCAAAAATCAGGTTCCAGCTTCAAAGTTTTCAAAGGAAAAGGGGGTTTTTTGGAATCACAGGCAGGTCGGACAAAGGACTTTACAAATACTAAAATTCTACCTGGGTTCATGAAGAAACTGGATACACTTGTGGAAGAACAACACACAGCTGCAGCTAACTACAGTGAGACCACATCTAACTCATGAGGTTCCTGAGTTGGAAGCAGAGCTGTTTGCTAGAGCATGGAAGGAAAGCATTGCATGTGCTTACACTATTATGCTCTTCCTAAGGCATGTAGGAGAACGCTGTCTCAATCAAGCAAAAAGAGGCTGGTGAGGGCAACTTTCCACTGGGGAGCAGCAGCAACTGTATTTCACTTTGATTTCTGATGAGCAGCCACTGAAATGCCAAACACTTCTGCCTCCTTTTGCACATGCATGCTTGAGCTAACAATCAGCACTATCTCCACTTTGCAGCGGAGGTGTGATCCACAGGGACACGGGACACTGCTTAGCCAAAGTGCAGCATTCAGGGACTGTTCCTGTTTTTGTTTTAATGCAAAAGCCTGTAAGTGAAAGTCTGTGAGCGGGTTGATGTCTATATTCTCTAGGTCTTGCATTCAGCATGTGTTCTGAAGCCCCTCCTAGTGCAGCAGGGATGAAGAGATTGTCCCCTCAGCATCAAAGTGCTCCGAATCCCCAAGGTGCCCCCTCCCACAGCTGCTCAATCCATAAGATGTGGGTACCTCATTTTTCTCTAGGCTGCATTCTGACATCACTTTATCTCCTTGCTCTTGGAAGGTGATTATGATTAACGCCACAAAGATGTTCACAAAGAAAAAAGGGAAGACAACAAAATACACCACGTAAAAGATAGACATTTCCATTCGGTAGCCAGGGCTGGGACCCTGTTCCTCGTAGGTGGCATCCACTGAGTGCTTCAGCACACTGCAAGCAAGTGCAAAGAGAGAAGAAAAGTCAACAAAATCAGTGTGAAGCACCAGTGATGCTGTAATAGTCATTCACTGGCCTTCACATGCATGGAGGGTTTTCCACATATGCTCAGGTCAAACCTGTTCCCATCCCTGTGGTAAGGAAGAAGTTTTCCTTGAGGATATTTTTAGGGAAACCCTCTCTGTTTCCAACATTCTGATGAATGGTGGCGATTTACTATGTACAGATCCACATATCCACCCTGGACAAGTGAGGGGAGAGGATATAGTTAGATCTGGCTTCTCTTCTGCTCTGGTCAATATGAATGAAATAAGAGTGGGAAGAGAGGTACCGATGGTCTTTGAGTACCCAGGGGAACGTTAAGGGTTTGAAGAGTGAAGACTGATGCTGGCTTATTCTTTATTTTTACTGAATAGCTGTATGTGGAGGACAGGAAAGTCCTGCCACATAGAGATCCCTAATCATGAACTGCTGTCTGTGCGTCCCATCAGAAATGTCTGCCAAAATAAAGTCATATGTTGAACAGTTCATGCAGTCTCGGGGTTCAAATACTCAGTACACTTTCAGCATAGGCACAATGCTTTTCCCCCTCACTTTTTTACATCTCCTTGATAAGCTGTACACCTAAAGAAGGTGTGCATGTTCAAAAGAAAACTGCCTAAGCATCAGTGTACAAGTTCAGAGGGGCATTGAGAACACTACCCGTGGACACACACTGTATTCACACAAGGGAAGGTTAATCTTGGCTGATAAAGACTTCTTATTTCCCATGTCAACTGTCCCGTACATGCCCCTAAGCCACAGAAAGCTGCCACTACCTCTGACCAAAAGCAGGTGACCCTGCCAGCCCCATGTACTCACGTTGGCCACCCTTCTCCTGTGGAGACAGTGAAAAGTGTCAGCAGAGCCCACAGCACGTTGTCATAATGGAACTCGTATTTCTTCCACTCCCTGGGCTGCGCCTCCACCTCATTTTTTTCATAGTCAAGGTACTGACCTCTAGGAACAACAGAGATTCAGACCAAATGGGAGAGTTAAACCAAACCAGTCGTGTGCTGTAACCCAGTGAGAGCATTGGAAAGCCCTAGTAACAGACTCCAGTCATAGAGAGCCACGAAACAGCACCAAGGTTAGTAGAATCACAGAATGGTTTGGGTTGGAAGGCACTTTAATTCCCTTCTAGTTCCAACCTCTGCCACAGGAAGGGACACTTTTCACTAGGTCAGGTTGTTAAAACATGGGTAATATAAGTAAAGGCTAGAGGAGCCTCAGGACTGCCCCTGAGATTTAAAAATGAAATAAACATCTTCAGGACATTGATTTGTTTGGCAAAGCTGACAGCACGGTGACCCCCAAATTGTCTGACCTCACAGAAAACTGTGCTGGTTGATGGGGAACAGTCTTTGGTTCCTACTTGAAAGCTGTATCTAACTTCAGAATTGGTCCTGATTTGAGAGTCAGAAGCTCAGACCCAACATCTGGAGAGTTCTCCTCCGCACTAAATTCTTCTATAATTTCACACTTTTCTGCAATGCATCTGCTCTGTCGCAAAGCAGAGCTGCATGGACAGCCCTATGGTGCACGAGTGGCAGCGGAGAGTGACGCAGGTGAGCAGAAAGAGACAGTGCTTGGCTTGGGGGTCAAGGAAAACATCCACTGGGGACAGCAAGCACCTCAACAGTCTGCTGCAAAGAATAAAGTATGATAGGGCTCTTATGCTAGTCAAATGCAGGCCCTTTTCCTAGCTAATTAGAGATCTTCAACTTCCTACTGATTTTCTTTTGATTATTTATTCATTCTGTTTTCTTAATTTGCACGAGCTCTGAGAATCAAGGCAGCAGGTAGAAACAGAAATCATATCACCCCTTCCAAACCGCTTCTGGGCTTTATTTTGAATTCATACCCCATCCTAACTGGGAGAAGGAACCCGTTCCCCTATACCATTAACCACCTGAGAAAGGAATCATTTGCTAGCTCAGAGCTAGGAATGGTGAAGCTATTAAAAGAGCAAAAGGGAAAATTCACCTCTAGGGTAATTGTACTGAAGCACTGCTCTTACTTACAGGACCCCTTATCAAGCCCAGCAGATACCCAAGTGATGCAGCTCCTGGACAGCCAGGGGAACCTCGGGGTCCCCCCACAGCCCCTGCTCTTGCCATACCTGCAGTCCTTCTCCAGCTCCTTTGACTCATCGGTGCAGTAGAAGAATCTGCCTTTGAAGAGCTGCACAGCAATGACAGCGAAAATGAACATGAAGAGCATATAAACGATCAGGATATTGAGGACGTTCTTCAGGGAATTCACCACGCAGTCAAAGACAGCCTGGGGACAACGAGACAACGAGGTTAAGAGGTCAGGAGAAAGGCAAACTGCACGACCCTGGCATCTAGCATCTGCCCACACTTGAGAGCAGTTACTCAATGCCTAACCCAAGTGTAGTTTCATTGGCTTGCACACCAAGTGTTTGGTAAGAGAGAATGCTGGCTTCCTACAACTCCTGCTTGCTTGATGAGTTTGGCGTGCCACTGAATTTTCTTTTGGTGCTGCCCTCAAAATTAACAAAGACAGAGAAATATTAGCCCTAAGCAAATATTCCCATGGCAAATTACAAAATGAAAAATGTACTTGTGTTTAATTTATTCACAGTGGATAGGGAAAAACCTCGTGAAATTTGCTACTCATTGGCTGTTATTTGAACTGTTTGAATAATAAGGAAAATATACCAGATGCAAAACAACCAAATGCTTTGAACAGCAATGAAGTGTCTATCAAAATTAAGTATGAATAATCTAGTGAGCATATGTCACTTCTGAACTCTCTGTGAATAACTTCTCATACATTTATTATTTGGTTATTAGTCACCGATTCATTGTTACAAGTAATTTGCAGCTTAATTTTAGTCTGAGGAGTTTGTCATAATAATAGAAATGGAGCTGTGTTGCTGCCTGAGCACAGGGCTTGTACAATACTGTTTCTGTTTCTCTGAATGGAAGTGAATAATTCCCAGAATTACGCTCCTAATGCAACACAGAAACCCAAAATTAAAACACTGGAAGTATCTCTAATCACTCTATTAATCTTCCTGATTGCTGTGTACAAGATCTCATCCAGGAAAAAAATGAAAAAGAATTTTGAAGGCAAGCCATGTGAACATGACTTCTGCTTCACAAAGATTTCTGAATACTTCTTTAGAAATGGTAAAATTACTCAGTAAAATGACTTGAAAGTAAGGAAGTCATTCAATAGAAAGCAAACGTTCTGCATTCCGCAGTAAGACAGAGCTGCTCTTGACTGTTGCGTGACCCAAGCATTGTGCATTTCAGATTTCTAAACAAATAAAGACTGTTTTCTACATTGTTCAACATTACACTTCCTTATCTTGTGAGGTAAATTTAGTACACATAAAAATGCATGAAATGAAAATTACTTAGGCATGAATTGCGGGTAAGGACAAAAGCAAATCTGTATAATAAGTAACTCTAATTTTTATGTAGCATTATGTGAAAACAGGAATTGTCAGATATTGTTTCACCACTGCAGAAGCACCCTTCATTTTTCCCCCATCTCTCACAGAAAAGAGGCTGAAAGCGCTAATGAGACACGAAGACATTCTATAATAGATATTCCAGAGTTCCCAAATGCAGAAATGATTAAATTTTGTAACGTCTTCCTCTTTCCTTCCAGGGCTGGCTCTGTCTCAAAGCATTCTTGAAATGGTGCTGAATAAGTAACCACAAAACATCACATTTATTTCACTTTGCAGCTTAGCATTCTAGAGATGAAAGGGTACTGCTATGAAACCCCACACCATATATTCTTTAATAGAAGAGATGAACAGATTAGAACTCCTCATACAGCAGTGACATTTCTCTTTAGACAGACTGTGGAAAACCTGCTTTCTGGTGTATCATTTCTAGGAGCATCACGTGTACAAACAGTAATTTAATTTATTTGCAACTTTTTTCCTTTCTTTTTTTAGAAGTTTGATTTTTATATAGATTCACAATAATTCATGAACTGCGTACAATGTTTGCAAAAGAAACAAGTGTTTGACATTTGCCAAACATCTGCGCGGCTATTTTTATAAATCTGGCAAAGAGACTAATTGCATCAAAATAAAAGAAACAAAATTAACTTGGATGAAGTTAACTCCATCAGCTTCCACTCAGATCAGCTCCAGACCTCCAGAGAAAGAAAGCTTTGGGGTTATTCTCTAACCTTTAGTTTTGGCAGCCGTTTAATGGTCTTCAGTGGTCGTAGGACCCGCAGAACCCGCAGCGACTTGATTGTGTTGATGTCCTTGCCTTTGGTTCCTCTGCAAGGCATAAAGGGCACAAGAACAACAAAGGGAATAGTTTGGACCTCAGGTCATGAACAAACCACCCAGTGCTCCCCAGTGGTGTGATGTTTTCGTGTTGGGTGCCATCCTCCCCTTGGATGCAGAGGACTGATGAGGACTGCAGGTGACTGCCCACTTGTGATATGTGGAGGGGAGCTGGGGCAGGACATGGACACTGCCAGACTCAGCCCCTCGTGCTCACCAGCACTTCCCAGCTACTTCTAAGTGTTCCCAAGGAACCGGTGACTGTCCTACCCCAGCTCCCCTCCGGCAGCACTCAAAGCTGGGCAGCACACACGGCTGAAGACACTTGGGAGGCTCACTTCAAAAGTGAGAAGGTCACGCTGGGTGCTCAGCCTGCCCCAGGCAGCTTGGGAAGACAAGAAGGCATTTCTGTGTGCTTCTGGTACCTCTCTAGCAGGGAAGCTGTGTTGGTACCAGGAGGCAGTGACCAGAGGGGATCAGAGACTTTGTGGTGAGAGACAGTGCTCTTCTCAGGACCAGACCTGCTCTGTGTGCCCATACCCTTGTCCTCAGGTCTCTTTTGGAAGACATGCTACCAAACCCATGCTGGATCATGTAATATGATGGCATATTACATGCCTGGAACAGCACTAGGGCAACTTCCCACTTGTGCATGCAGAGTAAAAGAGTAGTAAGTCACACTGTTTTTTCAATTTTTGTGTGTGCAAGACATGAGACCACTTCTCTCATTACCATAAAGAGGAACTAGGGGAAGAAAGGAGATACTTTTCTCGTGCACTTCCAAAATAAATGGAAAAGAATTACTTCCCCCCCACACACAGTTACATCTTCTTCCAATCCGACAGCAAAAAAATGGCATTCTCCTTCATTTAGTATGAAGTGAAAATGGGATGGAAATCTTTAACAGAGTTTTATTCATGACTGGAGGTTTGGGTCTGAGGCTGAACTGGAGTAACACAGGTGGGAATGAACAACATGTTGAGCAGATGCTGATATACCTACGCTAGTCTTCAGCTTGCTAACAAAGTTTCTCTAACAGAAAAGCAATACAAACACAAGCAACACTAGAGACCCCTCACAGTGTGTGCAGGGAGTGAGCTGCAAAGCCTACCCATGGCCTGTTAGCAGCCAGCCCTCTGCACCACGCTAGGGGAGAAGTACTGACACTTGGAAGAAATGACCTCCTTTTGTGGGAAACTGACCTCGCTGAGCCCTGTAGAGTGGCTTATTACGACCTGGTCACTTCTAACAGACTAGAAATTCAACAGTAAGACTGTGCTACTCAGTACAAATAGTGGGCCAGAATCTGCAGCCTAGAAACACACATTCCTCTGTCATATCCAGACTTCTTTTCACAATTATCCATAATTGCTATTGTCCTGAAATACAAATAGAAGTGAGACAAGTAATTTTTGGAGGGCTATCGGTTATCTTCTAATGATCTATACACAGAATAGAACCTCCCTTAGCATGAAATTTAGTAGGAACGGAGAAGAGGAGGAAAGGAACAGAGATCTACCCTTCCTCTCCCTCCCAGTCTTTCAGGGCTGTTTTAGGGCCATTCCAGCAGCAGCAGTAGATGGAAGCTGCCTGCTTGCAGGGCTCTAAGTCCATGTGGATATGCTAATGCTCATGGAGTTACAAGTCTGATTTCATGCCATAGAAGAGCCATTATATATTTAAAAGAAATATTTTTTTCAATTTGTATAAGAGACCCTTTAATCTGGTCTGGATGAAGCAGACATAGCCAGCACAGTTAAGCTGCTTTTCTCTTTAGGTTTGAATATAAATGAAGATTTGCTCGATGTTCAGCTCTGCATACGTGCTTTCAATTCACCAACTACTACCAAGCAAGAAGCAGAGCAGAAGGGAGTGAAAAAGTTGGAGCTGAGGGATGCAGGGGTGAGAGAAAAGCAAAGGTGAGAGGATTAAGGGACACACGCTTGGGGCAGCAGGAGAAAAAAACTCATTAAGTAGGAGGCAGGGACACCTTGGTCCAGAAACATATTAAATCCTTGCTCATTTGTAGCCACATTTCTGGTTTGTAGATGCACTCACAGCCCAGCTTAGCAGCACAGCCACTTGCAAGTAGCAACTAAATCTCAACAGTCCTCAACTGGTTCAAGGGTGAACCACAGAAAATTTCCATCCTGTATCTTCCAGTATTCCTGATCCAGGAGATCTAAAACCCTATTTGCTGTGCTGCTGTTTATTCATGTCAAATGACAGTTGCAGCAGTAAGGCCTCCAGGAAGTGAAGCCTGAGATTGGAACAGAGATACTTCTTGGCTCTGAAGGAGCCATCTCAGGTTTTACAGGGCTGGCCTCAAGCATGGAGCAACAACCTCTGTGGATTTAATACTAAAGGATGGTTAGTTAACCCAACCTTCTGGGGACAGCAAATCCTTCCTCTTTGGTGCATGAAGGATTAAGTGCCTTTTTCCTCACCCGAGGAAGTGTGCAGACTGCCCTGAGAGCTGGGAGGCGAAGGGAGACAGCTCCAGTCCCATTAAATTCCTTCTGCCTGAACGAAGGACACTAAGAAGGGCTGATTTTTATTTTTTCTTTCTTTCAGGCACTCAAGCAAATAAAGAGTATGAGCTGATTAAATGTTTATGGGATTTATGATCTAAGTCATATAGAGGATCCAAAAGAATCATACTTACTTCTCGTCACTAAGAGCTTTACTATAAGAGAAGACTTTTCTGAAGGACTGGTGCTCAGAATCAGAATGCTGCAAACTGCATTTCGATTAGATGCAATTTTTTGCAACTATTTCAGCAAAATAAAACCTGAAGAATTGGTTTTGCTGTTTTTAAGGGTTACCTGAACCATAACGTTTTTTTAAGGCTACACCAGTACAAAAGCCACGTATCCCAAAAGAAAGGTCTAGATGGAACTTAGATTCTGTCAAAAGGTGTATGCAAGCACACATTTGACCAGAGCAGTCACAACTACACATTTGTCACCACAAAAATTAAATGGGTATGGAAGGAAAAGATCTGTAAAAAACTACCAAATTCATAAGAACTATGGAAGAGCAAGCAGGAGAAAGACAGACAGCAAACAGACCCAGTGACCTGTTGAGGGAGGGAAACAGAAAGGAAGAAAGGGAAAAAAAAAAACAACTTATGTCAGTTCTGGTTGCATTAGGCCAGTTCAACTTTCCTGGAGCAGTTTGCTGCACAGTTATTTGAAACATTAAAAATATTTTAAAAGAGCTTTGCATGGCCTCTTCCCCTTTAATAAATACATGATCCCTTAAAAAATTAATCATTCTATAAAACGGAAGCTTCTTGTTTCTGTTGCTCCTGCCAGCAGCTGTGATGTCACAGATGTGGCCTCAGAGCCAGAGCATCCAAAATTCAGGGCAGTGCGGGGTCCCCTCCTCCTGCACCTGCCTGGGGAGCATGGATGCCCCAGTGAGGAGGAAAGGAGGTCACCCTGCCCAGCCTGAGCTTGGAGCTGCCTTCTCCTGTGTCTCAATGCTCCCAGGCAGAAGGGAGAAACAAGCAACCAAATTTGGTTCCTCAAAGACCTCTCCTGGGTGTGCTGCAGAGGAGCGCACCCCAGCTCCTGGCCCAGGGCTGTGCTGTGACTCCAGGCCTCTCAGTGTCCCCTGCAGTCCCCGAGGGAAAGCTGTTCAATGCCACCAACCAAACAGATCTTGCAGATGGCCAAACATCACTTTTCATACCTCTTCCTTTGGAAATCACACCTCCCGACCTCTCAGAACCTCTCCCACTCTTTTCAGGTCAGGCAAGAAACCAACAGGGATGGCCAGGCCCTGCCACCAGGCCTGGAGGCCTAAGCTGCTTTAGCTTCAGCACTTACTTTCCAAGAGCAAAACCACCCCTTTACAATTAGGTATTATGATTTTTCTGAACTCACACATCAGCAATGCAGCCACTAAATGGTGCCCTCAAGTATTTTTGATGCTGATCTATTGCAGTTGCTGACATTCTGGTCAAAACACACCTGTCACCTGGCTTTCTAGTCTGCTTTTATCCTGTGGTTAAAGGAAATTGGAATGAATGAGAACTGTTAGGGGAAGATAACATTTCACTGAATAATGTGACAGAGGAGTCGATGCAATGGGTGTAACATGGACCATTTCCACAGTGGTAAGTGTGAGTACACACATTTGACAGGCATAACAGTGCAGCAAGATACAGGAATAACATATTACCCCATGAAACTCCTAGAGAGAGATTCCAGCAAGAAGAAGACAAAGAAAGAGCAGAGTCAATGACAAACATAAGGCTATACAGTGCACCCCATGCAACTGCAGACACGTGTTGGCAGAGAAGCCCATCCCATCCCACTCCCATCAAGTCAGTGTCGTAAAAATAAACACGCAAGAAAGCAACGGAATGTCTGTGCAGCATATACCCACACATCTCCCCAGAGCTTCAGCCTTTCTAGACGTGGTACTTAGAGATAGGGTTTACTGGGCAATACTGCTGATAAGTAGGCAGTTGGACTAGATGATCTTAGAGGCCTTTTCCAACCTTAAAGATTCTGTGATTCTATAAGTAGGCAGGGCAAATACACCTTCATCCCTCTGGCACTTTGGGAAGTTATATCTTTGGTTGTTTGGCAAATGTCATCTGATTTTTCAGAAAGTAGTGTGAAACTCTAGGCGTCTCAGCCACCCTTCCAGTGCCAAAAATGGAAAAACGCAATCTCTTTGCTCCTATTCATCAGCTATTTCTGTGGAACAAGTGGGCTTTACACCTAGGGCTGGTAAATTTGGATGACAGATTTACTAGCTCACTTTAAGCTCCTGTGCTTCTGTTTCCCTAAAGACTAAAACATGTCTGTGTGTTTGTGGCACATTTATCTCTAGAAAAAGAAAGGTATTTCCCTTTTAAATGCATTGCTAAACTGAAGACATTTTTTTTTATCATCAGCATTATTAGTCTTTCCAGCGTCTCACTGGGGATCTTGCTTTCAAAAATGTTTAAACTACAGCAAAGCACAGAATATCTTCAAGAGCTGCAGGCAGAAAGCAAGCTGGTTTGAAAGACTGAGATGAACATCATGTTCATCCTTGCAGCAGTGACTGATAGCATCTCGTATGGCTAAATAAACAGTCTGTTGCAATATTCCAGATAGAGGAGGTCTGTTTTTCCCAGGTTTTCAGGGACATATCACATCACCTTGACTGGACATCCACCAGGTCAAGAACAAATTAACTCACACCATCCGAGTGGCAATCACATACTCCTGCAAACAGAAACTACTAGGAGCTACATTAAGTACATTTTTACAGTGACATCAGCGATGGGTGACAGGACTCTGGTATTTGCAAAAACCCACTAACAAAACAATGAAGATTACCCAGTTTATTCCCCAGAAGCTCATTTTCAGGATTATCAAAATTCAGCAGGGTCAGTGCATCTGTTTGGCTTAACCAAACAACATAGTTGAGCTAGGGAGTTTGCTCTCTCTCCAAATTTCATCTGAACAGTCTGACACTTGTTAGTATTCATAACCGGACTAGCAGGAACAGAGAGCAAGCCATCTCCCCATGAATGACTGGATTTCCTGCTTTCAGATTAGAGCAGAGATAGCACAAGGGTTCTCTCAATTGTATGTCAGCACTCTCCCTGCCAGCTGAATATGGGCACGTAGCAGCAGTTACAGTGATAATAAAAATCACAGAAGAAATTCAAATTTTTCCAAGCCTCAGAAATAGGTTTGACTCACTTTAATCTGGAAGATAGTAAATAGGCAGACAGGTTTTATGCATTCACTTTTGTAAATCCCTGTTCAATAATTGCTCAAAGAGCATGTAAAATAGAAACAGCTTGGGGCACACTATTATGAAGCACAGTCAGGGGATGTACAAGTAATTTATTTAAAAGCCGATGAGGGGTTGTTAGATATTCATGGTCCAATGTGAGCACAAAAAGACTCAGAAGGATTAAAAATTATTCATTCTAATCAATACCTTGTCCAAAATAAAATCTTTTTGAAGAGAAAACATTTTAGAGGCAAACCCCGATGTTTGCTCAGAAGAATTTACCAGCTATCCCTGCCCCAATCTGTCTATAACATTTGAATTCCTAATGGAAAAAGGGAAATTCTCAATGAAACATAGACTTGGGTAATACTGCTCTGTACACTAATATGAGGGCTGCTCCAAAAGTAATGCCTCCTACTTTATTACATTGTCCCATGATGTCACAGGCAGATGTTGGTGGTATAGCAGTAGAGGCTGAAACTTCTCGCCAATATTCCATTATGTTTTGTTGCTGTGCAACTGATGGCAGCAGAGAGGCAGTCTGACAGAATGGTGTCTGACATGCCAGTGTGTATGAAGCAAAAGGGTGGAACTGAATTCCTCCGTGCAGAAAAAATGACACCAGTTGACATTCACTGAAACTTGCTGAATGTTTATGGAGACCAAACAGCAGATGTCAGCGCAGTGTGAGGTGGGTGGTGCATTTCAGCAGAGGAGACAGCAATGTGAAAGACAAGCCATGTTCCAGATAGCCATGCACAGCTCTCACACCACAAAATGAAGAACATCTCGATCAGCTCATCTGTGCGAATCAGCAGATTATGACCAGGTAACTGTGTCTTATTGGCTTCAGTGTGTTGGAAATGGTGGTGACAACATTGGAACATTACAAAGTTTGCACCAGATGGGCCCCATAAATGCTCCTGCAGGAACAGAAATAATACTGTATGCAAGTTTGTCAGATCCTGCTGAACCAATATAAGGTTGAAGATGACAATTTCCTGGATCACATAATTACCAGTGACAAGACACGATGTCACCACTACTGGAAGTCAAAACAGCAATCCATGGAGTGGCGAGATGAATTCCCCATTGAAGGAAAAGTTCAAGACAGAGTTCAACCCTCAAAGGGTGAAGTGATGTGCACTGTCTTTTGGGATAGGAAAGGTGTGATCCTTCTGGATTTTCTGAGTCTCAGACAAACCATCAACTGTGACCATTGCATCGCAGTGCTGACTAAGCTGAAGGCTCAAACTTCCAGAGTCAGGCCAGAGAAGAAGAAAACCTTTCTCTTGCAACATGATAACACCAGGCCCCATACCAGTTTGAAGACCACAAAGCACATTGCCAATATTTGTAGGACTGTCCCACCACATCCACTGTGTAGCCCGGATTTGGTGCCTTCTGACTTCTATCTGTTTGGGCTGATGAAAGATAGATTCCATGGGCAACATTTTCCTTGGAATGATGCCATCAGAGCAACTGTGAAACAGTGGGTTACCCCTACTGGTGCTGATTTTTACGAGCATGGCATTGTTCATTGGTGGTGTAAATGCATAGCTAGCGGTGGTGACTGTGTGGAAAAACAGAGTTTTGTAGCTGAGAATTTGCTATATCAAACAGTGTTATTGTGCTCTTTGGGTGTGTTGTAGTTTCCATAAAAAAAAAATAGGAGGCATTACTTTCAGAGCAACCTATGTACTTGTGACTAATATTATTTGACTTTTATCTCTCTCTTTGGCTTTGACATCTCAAAACAGCCTACCTTAAAACAGAGAAATCATTTTTTCAGAGGAGCTGAGTGATAGAGTGATAATCAACAGCGACAAAGTCTCTAATGAGGGATGAGATAGCAGCCTCCTTTCAGAATACTTGTATAGGGCACAACTTGCTCCCAGATCAAAACAATTATTTAGCAGAGGATTGGGCACAGAGAGCCCAGACCCCGTTATCTCTCCTCAAAAAATTGCTGTCAAATACAAGCTTAGGATCGAAGAATTTGTGCGTATGACTTGAGGTCTGCTTTCTCTGTTCTATCTTTTATACATTCTACTTGGTGAAGGAGAAGTGCTGTTTCTCAGCTGGTTCCAAAATCATTCCAGAAATTCCACGTCTTGTTCATCTACTGCTTGCAGGAGTCCAATCATTGTAGACATCTTATTTTATACAGCATTTGCTATGAAAAGCAATAGATCTAAAATACAAATGTTACAGCTCTCGTGTGAAAGGGATCTTGACACCTCAGAAAATGAAAACTTCCTGAGAAATATCCCAGACTAACATTACCAGAAAGATCCCAGTATCCTTTTATGCTGGTAGCAACATGTAAGCATGTCAGAATAGCAGCAGATATGGCCATCTGCCTAAAAATTACCATCAGTCTCAAGGAAGCAAGACAGGCTTTCACAGTTCCCTGACAAAGGTGAATGGGTTTTCTCATTAGCAAGTAAAACACTGCTAATTTCTTCATCTTCACTAATCATCATGTCAACAAACAGGTGAGTGGATTTTGGGCACGGGCTGCTTATCGTTTGCTGTAATTACTCAAGTCTAATTTAGCAGAAAATTAAACTGGCCAATTCTCAAAGCCTATTTCCTGGTCAAGCCCTAGAACTTCTCTGGAAAATTTTTGCTCCGTGGCCCAGAAATACAGGGGGCCAAATTTCTTTCTGCCATCCAACTCCGAGCTCTCCAAATTTAGAGGAACCTGCATAGCTCTTCTCCTGGTCTGTTCTGAGAAAAAAATGTTCAAACTAAGAGCTAATCTTCATTTTATAAAAACAAATTAGCTGTGTTTGTTGCATAAACCCCTTTATGACACTAAAGAAGCACACGGAACCTTATTTAATGTCATAAATAGAGCAATTAGCATTAAAGGGAAACTCTCTGGAAATACAAATACGCTGAACGAGAGAGGAGGAGCGGAAATACCAAGGTATATGAATCATAAATATGAATCATAAATATCCATGACTCTACGAATAATGTTCTGCAAGAAGTTCACTGAGCTCTCAGCTCCGTTTATCAACTGTTTTTTTCATTGTAACAACGATTTTTAAAACAATTGCCTGAAGAAAGAAGACTGCCACAAACTGCTGTAATGCTTCCTTGAAAAGAAGGTGGCCAGAAGGCCCCCAGAATCTTGGCTCAGCATTTGAATGAATAGTGGATAATCTCACTGTAAGGCTGGGAGAATTTTCAAGAGATCAAATTTAGATCTTTTTCCCCCAGCTGTATGATAAAGGGCAAAAGCTGAATGTTTTTCTGAGGAACCGATTCACAAACACTGCACTTGAGCTAGCTCTGCAACGTGCTCCTGCCTCTGCTGCAGTTTATTCCCTAGAAACCTGGATGAGAAGAAAAATGTACTTACGAGAACGCAAATGCCACCAAGGCCCCACTGACCACAATGAAGTCCAAGATGTTCCACAGGTCACGGAAATAGGAGCCAGGATGGAGTAACAGCCCCAGGTCGATCATCTTAGGAAGAAACACATCGAAAGAAAGAGTTTTACAAAACAAGCATCAAATCAATGTTCATGAGGCACAGAGGAACATCCTCAACCAAAGACCCTTCACAAGGCCTTCTTCTGAGTTTGACACCAGCAGGGCAATGTTGAGATACTGAGTCAAGCTGCGTATCTCCATAAGCACAAAGAGCTCTGCCACAGACAAATCTGAAGCCAACAAACTAGAACCAAATGCATGACAGAAAACCACACTAACTGCTGTATAAATTCTTTTCATAGACATGCACTAATTTATGTGAACAGCCGTCTGTGTGTGATATAGTTTAATTTTATTCTACCCCAGTCCTACCAGCTTAGTAGGAATTAATGACTGGAATAGGATATTATAATGAAACACAAAGAGAGGACGGGAAGACCCACAGCCAAACGCAGCAAAGAAAACTCCCACTCTGGAGCACTTGCTAAAAGATGCTGCTCACTGTGCAGCCTTGCTTGCTTCTGTATGAGCCCTATTCTTCCTTAAATGCCGCTAAGGATCTTCTAAAATAAATGCTCAACTTGAAACTTGATGAACCAAGCATCAGCTGCTATTGAAATTCCTGATCAGCATCAAAAGAAAATGGAAGAAGCAGACGTGTCTCAGTGAGGTTCGTCAGCTCCTGGGTCCCGAGCCACGCACAGACAATTTGCATCATGCACCCACCTTTCTCAGCCTCTTACACAACCATAGCTACTAAAGATATCTTTATTTTCCTCTGCGAAATGTGAGACTGAAAAGAATTAGGAAGGCGGCTACAGAGAAGCATCTGTTACGCATTGGCTACTTTGGAATGCTGTTCCTGATTTAAAGCTTTTCATCACCAACACCCCCAGCAAGCTCTGCAGCACTCCACCCTCTTTCTGCAGGTTCCCAGAAATAGATGAGTGTGAATCTGATAGGCGAGGTGAACATTTGTGTGGAAAGACTCTTACCTTGATCACCATCTCAAAAGTAAAGACGCCCGTAAATATATAATCCAAGTATTTCAGAGCCTAAATTGGAAAGAGAAATAAGTGTTAGGGGAGACTTCACACTGAAATGATCTGCACACGAGCAAAGTGTGAAAGGTCTCTTTGAGCCATGGTCTACTAGCCACAGTGCTGATGGATAAATACCCTCTCGTGGAGGCTGTCAGACACTTTAGGCATAAATTTAAATCATCCCATTTCAACTCTTAGCATTTTTTCCCAGTCCTTGCCAGACCACGGAGTGCGTGCCCATGGGTTGCTTCAGTGCACCTGCATACACGGCAGGTTTAATAAGACAAAATGGATATTACAAATCAAAATATTTGAACATCCTTTCCTAGAGAGCTTGTTTGCCAGCATCTGTGCAGCGGTCTGGGTTTTTCTGCTGTAACTGATGATAACATTATTAAAGACATCAGGAGCATAAGAGAGTGATAAAATCCTTTTGTTAAAGCTCATTGCACACTTATTAAGGACGTGGAAGAAAGATTGCTGGTAGATACTTCAGCTCATTACCTCTATAGGGATTCCTTGATCCTCGTTGGAAAAAGATGATACTGACAAGCTTCAAAAGCAGGAGGCCGGCTGCGTACCACAGATAACTACACTGAAGATTCTAAAATCAGGCAGCTGCATCTTGCAATTTGTGAACTTAATCACCATCTCTGCAGCCTCACAGGTGCCCACATACCAGGCTGTGACCACCTCTGCGCCCGTGTTCTGCTGTGGGTGCGCTTGGGTATGCCCTGCTCCCTGCTGCAATGTCCAGTGCTGCACTGGTGGGAGCCACGCTCCCACTTCTCAGAACATGAACCTTCTGAGTTTGGCTTCACACCCATGCATAAATAGATTTCCTACTGATTCTACTCATTATTCCAAGGTAACAAGCCACTTTCATACCATTTTTTGCTTCCTCAGATTCTACTCCTTTGGAGATGGGAATGGAAGTTCCACATGCATAACTGCTGGGAGAAGCAGCACAACTTTATTCTGGCCACGCCGGTCAGTACTCACATCGTTCCTCGGTGATTCTGCTTGGACAGGGTCTTCTGCCGCCAGGGCAATGCTGCTGAGAGCGATCACGATGAGGATGACCATCTCAAAGTAGCGCAGGTTGACGATGTAGTGGAACAGACGCCGGATCCTGCGAACAACAGAAGCACATGGAGGAATTCTGCAGGCGCTGGAAGCAGTGCCCTACAGCAGTTAAGGATAGCAGGATGGCAGAAGGACAGCGTTCAACAAGAATAACATCTTTAGGATTCCTATCACAGTAATGATAAGAGAATATAAACCAGGATTAACGGCTTTAATCTCAGGTTTGCAACAGTTCAGTGGTGAGATTTACGATAAGACACTGAACATCTCTGTACTGCTCCCTGCTCCTTCTGCAAAGCAATGACGTGCATCTATCACAAGAGCACTATCACAAGAATGGAATCAAGTCTGAATGCTTGAAAGACAAATTATATGCCCCTCAAACCTATTCACTTTGAACTCACAGACAGAAGTCCCGTGAATTCAAAACTAGTTTGGAAATCCTTATAATATCAAGTAATCCCTTTGAAATTGATATGTTCTCTGTACTTTGAGACCCTTAGCTGAAACTGGCACTGTAACTATGACTGTTAGTTCTCATAAGCTCTCTCTTGCCAAGCTCCTCTGCCTGCACTTTATCCTAAGCCATACTTTCTAAGCCAGACAAATACTTTAAAGTAATACATTTGATTAGGTTAATCTTTTGGTTCATAAACTGTGTCCGAGAAAAGTAACAAATACTTTATTTTCTAAGCAAAGCAAAACTATTCTCACATTTCAGCTATTTTGAACCCAGTTCACAAACATTTCACAGCAAATGCAGAGAACTCTACATTTGCCCATTGAATACAGGACTTCAGTTCTGTCCAAGAATCAAATTATACGTGCACCTAACCAACAGCGTTGATAATGGAGAATGTAATTCAGTTACTGTATTGCATTTCTCTAACCAAATGTCTGAACAGTTAGATTTCACTTTTCACATCGACTTACATCTTCCTTGTCTCTGGATTACGAATGGATGCAGAATGAAAAAGAATTATAAATATCAAGGGTACAGATTTGAAAGGAAACAACTAAGGAAAGTGTTGTGGTTTCCTGACCTCCTTATCCCTCCACTTGACAGGAGAAGGTTCTCATCTGTGTTGTCTATGAATCCATACAAACGAAAACCAACATTTTCCATAACATTTGTAATTGTAATTCATGCATCAAATCCAATTCATCGAAGAAATAACGTCTTTATTTTTAGATCTTCATCATTCATAACAAGTAATGAGAAGCAGAAATACGAGTAAACTGCCAGTGGTGTTGGAGAAACCACCATAATGCACGTGTGTTTTAAAAGGGTGGGTGGCACTTGGAAAGTGGTACGTCTCATTCATGTTTCCCAAATGTCTTTTCCCTTCTGGCAGGACCTGGGTCGTGTATCCCCCATGGAGTTCGGAAGGGAGCTACTTAGAATTAGATGGGGTGAAAATCTTTCCAAGCCAGAAAGCAGAGAGACCTCTCTAGAGAAGGAAGCAGCAGCCACAACATGTAGGGGCATCCAGCTGGGTTTGTGTCTTGCCCAGAAAAAAAGAAACAAATTGCTGCCATTCCTAGAGCTGGGACTTCCTCCTGTTATTTCTTTGGGGTCCTATGTTATAATACCTCTATTCCAGGCAGTTATTTTTTTTAATAGTCTTTTTGTAAAACTTCTGGTGTGGAGAGCAGGAGATATAAACAAGAAAACTCAACTACCACCAAATCCTGGAGCATGAAGCTCAGGACGAGGTAAGAAAAGACAATCGCATGCAGAAAATGACAAAGTTTTGCTGCTTTTTTGTCTGCACAGTCTGCTCCTCAGCTCAGACCCTTCTGGACCTGGGGCTGCCCACCTCCCGCTCTCAGTGCTGCCTTAAGCAACACCTCGGTAGCTAACGCTCCTTTTTGGTGGTCACGTCACAACAAGTCTTGAGTTCCCAAATAACAGGGAAGTACTGTTTCCTTAACCAACCAGACAGGATCCAATCTGCATAGTTCAGGACTGTCCCAGACATCTTAATTTTCTGCTGCACTAAGAGTGCACCCCAGCTAATGCTCTCCCTCCCATTAGCAGCATTTTACACAAATCCAAAGGAAATTAATTGAAATAGTACAGCGTGATCACAGCATTCTGATAAGGGAAAGCTTTCTGCACTTTCAACTCAGTTATCCTGAACATTTCTAGGTTTCATTGGCAGGTGGCTGGAGAAAACCAAGAAGAACAACAGTTTCTTTCATGGGTTTTGAACAAAAGGGGCTCTTGTCTTCAGTTCATTTCCTTTGGAGATTAGATTAGCAGCAGTTTGGGTTATTCTCCCTCTCTTACACCTGGCATTGAGAGATAGTCTCCAGTTTTCCCCACTGATACAGCTGCACAGACAGAATGCATGACCCTGGAGCAGGCAGTGGTGTAGCCTGGATTACTCTATGGGTACTTGCATTTAAAGGAGAGATTCAGCCTGCCTCCTGCACGAGGCAGCCAGACCACAGCTTCCACCACAGATGCATTTCTGATGTCAAAGATGAGCACATGAAGTGGTCCCTCTTTGTTCCACTGACTGCACAGGCATCCAGGATGTCACAGTGGGGACTCAACCACCGTTCTCTTGAATCAATTTGCCATAGGAAGGGTCTGAGCCCACTTCTGGAACGTGAGCATGCAGAGGAGAACCTTAGAGAACAGCAACTAAGATCTGCAACACGCCTACCCGGGCCGGAGAGAAACAGTCACATCTGCTCCTGGCAGATAACTGGGTTGGCAGAAGTTTCAAACACCCTCTGTTGCCCTAAGTTACTGCTTTAAGTGACTCACAGGCCTTTATGCTACAATTATTACAACCCCCGCTGCACTTGTCTAGTCCTGCAGCCCTTCAAAGCGACACATTCTCTATTTACAGCCTTTGCGTACAAAGCTCCCTGTGAGGCAGAGATGCCTGAAGCAGAAGAAATGCTGTAATCCCAACAGATCCCAGAAGCTGTACTCTCAGCCTTAGCAAATGAAAAAAAAATATTCACGTATTCACAGTTCAAAGTTTTCAGTGATGCGGGAGTAATAGAACGAAAAAATACAAACTCCAGCGGAGGATCCTACAAGGATTTGCTGCCATCAGAACCACCTCCTGCGTGCTTCTCCTGGAAATGTCTTCTCCCAGTGGTGCTCCTTGCTCTTATCCTTGGAAGGTACATTTCCTCCTGTGATCTACAGCTGAAAAAATAACTGCCCACCTGTCCACCAGCAGTTAGAAAGGGTCTGCCTAAACCACCATTGTTTCCCTTTGCCAGCAATTGATTGCCCTCGGAAAGCTGAGCTGAACAGCAGTATCTGGTCTGCAGCCTCCATGAGCTTTTATTTGATTTTCCAGTGTGTTTGCTAGGCAGAGATAAAGATTGAGCTAATGACGTTTGTCTGAATACCCATGCTTGAAGTACATGTGACCATTTCAGAGTCAAAGGACTTACGGGTTTGTAGGACTTAGGATGAACATGGAACTGTAAGGCAAGATTGGTTTAGGCCCATTCTTCGTCAGGTCATCAGCGTCCTTCTTCTCTTCTGTTTTACTTTCAAACTCAACGTTGTTCACTGAAATGTGAAATTAAGGAAACAGAAATCAAAGAGTTAAAAATGTATCTCCCCCCTTCACAGAGCAGGCTGCCTGCAACAGCTGGATATGCAAACAATGCAGCTGGATAGAAAACAGCTTTGAATACGTTGATTAAATGTGATGAACAATCATTTGATTATTATCACTGCTATTTACTACAGAACTGCAATTATACTCCTTAACCGCTGTACTGATGAGCAATATAGCAGAAATGGGCAGGAAATGAAGATGCCCCATGCAGATAAAAAAACCTTGCACTTATTTGTACAAGAGCTGCCAAACTGGGGATGGAGATCCCATCCCAAATATCATAAACCACTGTGGAGAGATCAGCTAGGGATCTTTAGACAGAAAAAAGGTCTTGAGTCTGACCAACCTCATGATTCTGAACCTTCTCTGATAGATAAGTAGCAGGACTGGCATTGCAGGATGTAGAAAACCAAATTCATAGATGAGCTTTAACAATATTTGGGCTAAGACTTGGAAAGGACTTCTTGGACTGCTAGGTTCCACGCCTGCACCTCAGTTTTGGCATAGCTCCCCATGAATAAAGGTGTCATGTTCCATCTCATGCCAGGCTTTTAACTTACATGACCCCATTTTAGAAGGTAATTCTGAATCTCAGTCCCAAAAGGTTGGAAATACATTCTATAATTTCTCTTATAAGTTTACCCGCAGTGGGTTTATAAGGTTATTTACTTAGGATAATGTTCAGTATATGAACTGGAAGACATTTCAGGCCGCAAATACTTCTCTCAGACAGACAGATTCACTTCTCTATTAATTCACAGGACCTGGTATCCAAAACCCTCGCCCACTTATAATGCTTTAGATGCAGGGTTTTTTTTATTACCTTTTATTTTGCAACAAAATGACATTTCATTGTGTGTGAGTGACATGTTCAATAAATCCCTTACTGTATCTCAAGCTAGATACACAGGAAATGGCCAGGAAGGAAAGAGTCTGATAAACTGTGATTGACGGGAACTCAGTATTGCAATAGAGTAAAATCTCCAGTTGAGAAAAAAGAAGAAAAAGAAGACAGGTTAAGTCTTGTGTGGCTGACAATGGAAAAGCACGTAGAGCCTCAGCTCTCAGGACTTCTCCATGCTATGCCTGCACGGCTCAGGATGAGCCACAAGCTAGTCAGCAAGTGTCTGGATACGGGGTCTGTCTGCAAAACAGTGTAAACCTGCCCCTATAGACCTGTGGCTCTGGAAAAGGACAATCATAGCAAATGGCAGAGGGACAAAGCACTCACTGGGTATGACAGTGGTTTCTCCTGGAGGGGCAGTGATGGTGACGGGGATGTTCACAGTGGTGGTTTTGTCCAGAGGTGGCTGAATCATGCGTGTCACGTTCTTCTGGTTGTCAGCATCTTCCGGCTGCTCCGGCACTTTCTGCAGATAGGTGCTGGGAAGGGTGTGCACAGGGATGCTCACGCTCCCACTAGCCTCGATCTCACACTGGTTCTCCCTAAGGCAGAAAAGCAGATGTTATGAAATACGCTCTGACAAAGATTCATAGAACATATGCTGCAGCTCTCACTAGATTTTCCTAGACTGTTATCTACATAGAAGTCCTTTGCAGAAAATTCACAGGCTGCGGGAAAACTTCCTGGCAGCGCAGGGTGTGACCTTTTCCTCTGAGACCTGAAGCAACATCCAAATACAGCATTAAGAGAAACCGTGCCTCTGAAAGCAACTTTATTCTATTTAACGAGGCTCATAACTGAGGTTCCTAAGTAAGGACACATGGCACTCGCATGCAGCAGTGACATTAGCTCTCCAGCATCAGCTGCTTTCTGAATCAAGTCTGACATTCTGCTGCTTAATGTTCTCCTGAGGCCTTATTTAAATGTGATGATTCTCTTTTCCAGTCCTAAACCACTCTGTAACGTTGTCATAAATGGCTTCTGCAGCTTTTCCTCCGCAGCAGTGACTATATTTCAGTGAGCACATGATCAAATGAAACACTATGCAAAGTGTTTTGAAACCCATCTGAAAGGAAGATAATATAGACAGGAAAATGATTATCTCAGTGCCACTCACAGCTCTCCATGGTGACATGAACTCTATTCTAAGGAATCCCAGTGCAATCTCTTTTCCATCAAATTAATAAAGCTGAAAAGGCAATCTATCCTTCTTTATTAACTACTAGAAATGCTTCACCAATACTGTTTTTCTCACTTGACTTACATGAAAATTAAACAGAATGGGATACATCATCGTTCTTAATGGAAGAACCCACTTCCCTCATAGCCAAGTGCTGTAGCAACTGGTGATGCAGCCCATAGGCTTAACAATGAAAAAGAGAAAACCTAGAGGACTATAAGCTGGGCTGAATGCCCCCTTAAAGTTTTTTCCTTCAAACATCAGCTTCCTTCAGTGGCTGTGAAATTCTCTGCTTTGTGTCATGTCCTGGTGTGTCTGTTGGTACTGACATCGAGGATAATTTGTTCCCGAAACCTGAGCCACTCTATGGGAGAGCATGGATGAAAACGGTCTTTGGGAGCCTGTCTATGATGGACTAATGGTTGGACTTGATGATTTTACTGATCTTTTCCAACCCTAGTGATTCTACGATTGTTGTTGATCTAAGGAAAATGGAACTGCAGGTTATAGAGGTAACTGGTGTGAGTGCAGGAGCAGCAGCAGGAATGCCACGCAGAGGGGAATAAGCTGATTTGTGGAAGGCATTTGGGGTCTCAGGGCCCTGAGCTGGCACAGGAGCACATCCAGCCGCTCACTTACTTGGGCTGATGATTCTGGTGCTCCTTCTCCGCTGTCTCCCCTTCCTTCTCCCTGTTCTCCTTCTCCACTGAATCGTACGTCGACAACGCCCTGCTCCTGAACCGGTGCCGTCTGTGAGGTTCCTCTCCGTTCTCGCCCTTGGAGCCAGGCTCTCCTTCCCGGTTCCCAGACCTTGACCCTCCACGGTGGCGGGTCCTCCTCTCACTCCTGGCCCCGTTGATGGTCCCGTTGCCCTCCTTGCCTTGCCGTTCCGTAGAGTGCCGGTGTGTGCGGTGCCTCCGATGCTCCTTCTCAGTGCCTTCTTCCACCGACCCCCGGCGATGGTGCCTCTTCCCTCCTTCCTGGCCTCTGGTGCGGTCACTTTTCCCTTCCTTGCTGCCCCCTTCCACCTCCTTGCTGCGGCTTCTGTGCTGCCTGTGCCTCTCCTCCTTATTGTTGATGCCAGATTCCCCATTCTCATCTTTGGTCACATCACCCTTCTCTTGCTCTCCCAATTTCTCCTTATCCCGGTGCCGGTGATGCTTCCGTGGAGCTTCTGCTCCATCGGTAGAGCTGACTTTGGTCTGCTCCACCTCCTGCACATCCACAGGGCTCAGCTTGCTGATGTTGTTCCTCCCTTCACCCCTCGGCTCCACCACCAGTGGCCGGTCCAAGTGGGTCTTCATGTCTGGGCGGATGTGTAGGGTCGTGGCATAGCGCACCCGCTCCTCGGGGTCCAGTTCGTTGTACAGCGCCTCGCAGCTGGCTCGGAAATTGTGCATCCGGATCTGGCTGGTTCGCTGCTCCCAAACCGACTTGGATTTGGAGGAGTTCTGCTGCTTGCTAATAAGAAGAGGAAGGAGGTAAGTTAATATTCAGCTTCTTGCATTAATTCCCTACAAAGCAAGCACTGAATAAAAAAGAAAAAAAAAGAAATTTTCAGCTGAGACAAGGGATTAGACGGTTAGGCCAAAGAAATTATAGGAATGGAGAGAGAATGGCCGGCAGAGAACATGAGCGGGGAAAGCCAGCGGGGTCGTCAGTGTTAGTTTGTCCCCACACGCTTTAGGCACTTTGAAACAGGCCCTCAGGAAAGGAGTTCTCTTGGTTTCTAAAAGGTGGTGATCCCCCTTGAAAGCCTCAGGATTAATCTGAAGGATTACAAATCACTGCCCACCAAAACTGTACAGCACAGCTACCGCTGTGAAGCAGCCGACAGGGCTTCTCCCAAAATCCCTGCACCCTTCTGACCCCAGGGACCAGGAGAGCCACACATAGATGCAGACATGATGAGAACACTTTTATTCCCTGGAGGACTCACTCTTTTCTGTCCTGTTCTCTGCTACAGCCAGAATACCACCACTGACATTGCCTTACTTCTTTGATTTTCCAGCACAGCACCTGGTTTCTGTCCACCCCCTGTGTATGTCATGTTCTCAGCCAGTGCAGGAAGAGAAGATTTGCCGTTCCTCCTAAACATTGCAAATCACATTCTGCTATCCCATAAAATCGAAGTAAATCCACCAGTTTCCACGGAGGAATTCCGGATCTAGCTTGAAGTTGGCACCTTTTGCCTTCCTTCATGAAACAACTTTCAACAACGAGAGGAAAACCATTTCCCTTCCACTGCTCTGCTCTGATGTCTCCATTTGCTATGTATCAGCCTGGGCTCAGTGGCCGGAGGGGCCGCGCAGGGCTCACGAATCCCCACCACTTCACACACACCCCACAAGGCTGCAGGAATAGGGCAGCAGACGCATTTTCCTTTACATACACTCCGGGCTCCCCTGACAATAGCACAAAGCAGCTTTTGCGTGTGTCTGTGCTGATTCAGAGTGTCAGGATCTGTCGCCACGCTCAGCCCCCGGGGAGGCATTGTTCAGATGGGCTCACAGAGCACAGCGGGAGCTGTCAGAACGGCTCTGCGTCTCTAATGCTCCGCTGGGTTTGGGGTTTGGTCCTTCGCTGGGGGTGCTGCTGCCTGGGTCTGCTAAAAGAGGCAAAAAAACGACTTAAATGTTCACTGCAAATGGGAGGAGGGCACGCAGGCAGATGAGAAGCAATCTTAATCCAGAAATCAGAGTGAGCACAGCTCATCACCAAAACGACAAATCTAAGCCTCCCTGTTCCCAAAGGGCACATCTAGGGCAAACTTCCCACCAGCTGAGTGCCCCATTGACACCACAGCAGAAGAATGGGTGGCAAAAAACAGAGCTCTAAGTGTGAATGATATCATCAGGTGCAGGGCACATAGCTCAGATCCAACTTACATTCCACATATCACGCAGAGAGCTCATGGGGCACAGCACCCCAGGCTGCCCCAGTGACCTCTGGTGCATGAGATGGACTGCTGGCAGTAACCTGGTAATTCTTTGGGGTTCAATGCTGGGAAAGGTTCAACCACTATCACCCATCAGCACATCCACTTGATTTCAGAGGGAATTAGTGGGCAACATGCAAAGCCTCCTCTGACCCCTTCCCTGCTGCCCCATAGGGTATTTCCTATGGAAATACCATACACGTGCTCCACATTTACAGCTCTGCACCATCAGAGATGGAGCTGCTTGGCTCAGTCGTCCCAGGTCACCCTGCACATCTTCTGGGATGGATGGGTGAATGGATAGAGGGATGCCTTGCTCTGCAGTGCTCCAGATCTAGTGTTGCCAAACTACGGGCTATGAAAACAAACCTCCTCTGTAGCACACAGGGAAACAAGGCAGCTTGGGTCTGTGCATGTCTGAGCTCCCCAGCACGGTTCTTAGGGGACACTTCTCACTTCATAATGCAAGTCCTCAGGGTGAGGACCAGCTTCTGCTCAGTGCTTTGAACATCCAGAGAAAGCTACCCACACCAAAGGGACAAATAGGAAAAACACATTAAATTAGAGTTAGGAAACTGCCTTTATGCTGACTGAGACCCTCCATCTCTCTCCAAACAGAGCACAGCACAACCTCCCGCCCCACAGGCGGGCAGGGTGCCGGGGTGGGATGCAGGAAACCATATTCACAGAGGATTTCAGAGCCCCTCTTTGAAGATTGGGGTCATTTACCTACAAGTGAAGGAGTGGGTTGTTGTGACAAAGAGTCTCACTTCAGGAGGGGCTTTTTCATGGTTTCACTTACTTCAATAACACAAATCAGCCTCACAGCTATCTCTGTGGTACTCAGGGTCCAGTTGTGCTTGACTTGGCAAGAACCCGGAGAATCCCAGCAGTGCATGCATGAACTAAGCCTATTTTGCCAAAATCTCTTCTTTACAACAGACACCAGCATTACAGACTCAAATCTCACAGTGTCTAGAAGTGAGATACACCCTTAGCATTGACCCAGTAGTGGAAGTGACTGCCAACAAACAGCACCAAGCAGCCACGCTCTGGCTTTGCTTGCTAAGTCCCAGACCGGGAGGCTCAGAAGTAATGGCTGCATCCTTCCTCCTTTCTACACGAAAACTCACCAGAAAAAAAGAATAAAATCAGAACATTTATAAAGTGCAGTAAACTAGAAATCAGGAAAACGTGCAGCCTGCCTGCAAGCTCATTACTGTATTCAACCCAGCCAAGAACATCTGGAGCAAGTGACAGCACGCATAAAGCTGCTGCAGGAAATGGGAGCGAAGGAGCCGAGCAGGTCGGTCCCTCTGGGGACAGCATTTAGGGTTCTTCAGAGCAAAAGCAGCAGCTACTGGAGGGAGCGTGCTGCCTGCTTGTCCGATTCCATTTATCGGGCTTTTGCTTCCTACATGCTCCCACAGCAACTGAGCACAGGCTTGTGCCACTGCTTCCCCTCTCCTGTTGCTCTGCTGCGCTTCCTCGCCGAGGAGAGCATTTGAACTTTCCGTGGCACAGCAGGAATGTCACCTTACAGCAGAGCTGCCCCCCTGCAGCCACCTGTGCGGGTACAGCACTGAGCACACACATCTGCAGACGAGATGGAAAAACAAAGCTGGGGCAAAAAGAAAATTGCATTCATCACCTCCGATGTACTGACACGATGTGAAGGTCAATGCTAATTCACCTTCTCTGCAATTGCTCCTCATCCTTTTTTTCTGTCTATAGAGTATTCCGTGCTCCTTAATGGGGAACCAGCAACACACTCAGTGCTCGGATTCTCCAGGCTTGAAACACTGTAGGATATTATTTCTGCTAACACACTTCTCTGAGAAGTCCCATTGGTTTCCCCTGGATTAAGCAGCCAGCAGTCAAGCAAATCCTATGGCTAGAAAGAAAACTATAACATTTTTCTATATTAAATGTAATTGATGTTAATGAACTGTTGACTAATAATGGTACAAAGAAAAAATGCAGCCAGTCACTGTACAGACCACTCAGGAAAGGACAGCACACTTTTAGCCATCTTCTAATCTTAGCTATTCTATAATGACCGAAGATTTTGTTGTCATAACCTTTTAAAACAGTGCTGTAGTTAATGGCACTTTGCTTCCCAGCACTGCTGGTTTAATCAGCCACATAAATGCAATCCTCACAATTTTGCTTTAGTAAATAATGAATGAAATCTGACTTCAAACATAATAATTTGATGATAAAAATACCTGCATATTAGATTGCGGGTATGAAAGAGCATGTTCTGATTACAAATGAAAGGGAATTTCTTGTTAAAACAGAGTATCAATAGAAAATGGGGTATAAAAAAACCTTTCAACAACAAAAAATAAATTAAAAAATCAGATTCTTCTGTGTGGCTTTCTCCACATTTCAGTTTTCCACTTGGAAAATACAAAGGCAGCAGCCGCATACATCAGCCTGGGGTGGGCATGCACAAAGCAGAAGGCTTTATCTCTGCTTTGATAAAACAATTTTCTTCTGGATGAGCTCACTGCTGGCGCTTCAGTGTGCTTTGCCCATGACCCAGGAGCTGGAGCCTGCATGTTTTAGCACCTTTTATTCCTTATGAGCCACATTCCCTGCATTGGCTCTGCAGGGAGATGCACTGCGCTCTCCCATTGAGCAGGTGTGATGGTGTGCATCACAGAAACAGCATTATCAAGGACGGCAATGGGAAACGCTGCCCACTCCCTTCCAATATTATTCCTGAATTTGATTTTTGTTTTATATATTAGATTATATATCTATAAATATATATCATTTTCTCAGAAGGAAAACATGTTTTTTTCACAACTTTCCTCCTCATGTCCTTTGGCCAGAAACACCAAATTTTGCATGTGGCCTGAGCAAAAGCCTGGAAAGCTCTCGTCCTTCATTGCTGCTGCCAAGAGGTGCCCACGGGCATGATTTCCTATGAGGAGCAGAAGCCATTATATGCTGCTGCTCAGGATACAAAGCCTGCCACCATCACCGGTTTTCATACAGCTCTGCAGGGATGCAAGGTCCATCCACACCAAAGTGTCCTGGAATCCACACAGCAGAAGTTTTTCTGCTTTCACTAAGGAGGACAGAATGATTTCACCCCACCATAGCTCACCAGCCTGCATGCTGCTTCCTACATCTCTAATAGGAAGAGTTTTAAATATATATCTATATATTTAAGTACATCACATACTAATTCCAGTAGTATAAAAATAAGACTTAACTTTCTACAGACTCTGATTTTAGGAAAAGCAAACCCACCATGAACTGATTTTACTACAAGCACACCTAGGTTAAATCAGTAGACAGGCATTACGTTCTCCAAAAATCCAGTCTTGGGACATCTGCTTATTTTTTAATTATGATTATTATTTTTATTTCTCCTTGGCTTCTGACATATTCACGTTTCCTTCTCTAGAGGACATTCTGATGGTGGTACCATAATCATAGAACCATGGAATCATTACGGTTGGAAAGATCACTAAGATCATCCAGTCCAACCATGGCCCCATGCCTGTGACTGCTCTAGACCATGCCACCCAGTGTGGCATCTCCCCTTTTCTTGAACACCTACAGGGACGGTGACTCCCCACCCTCCTGGGCAGCCTGTTCTGATGCACCACCACTCTTTCAGAGAAAAATTTTTCCTAAGATCCAGCCAGAACCTCCCCTGAGACCACTGACTCTTCTCCTATCACTTTTACCTGGGAAAAGAGGCAGACAAAGTGTTATGGTCAAAGTCCCACTGTGAGCTCCAGCCCTTTGATAAAAACCAAGACAAAACACATCAGGGAATGAAGTCACAGACCCTGCTTTGTATTATAACAGTGGAAATAAAGCAGGTGAACCAGGCATTGCATATACAAAAGCAATTGATAAGGATGAAGAATAATTTGGGTTCTTGGATGACAAGTGACAAATTCATCCTGGTAGAAGATAGCCAACCTTTTTCATTTCCCCCTGCATGCTATCAGCATCTCTGCTGTTATCCTGCTGGAAGCTGCTATGGTTGGTGTGGGAAACAGTACTCAACAAAAATCAAATTATGGTCTTAAAAAAAAACCTGGATCTGCTGCAGGTGCAGACATTCAGCACTTCCGGAAAGAAGAAAATCCCCAGCCCTTGTTGTATTTAGCATTCTAGAAAATGCCTGAAGAACATACTATTTCTCATGACCAAGCAATGACTAACATCTCTGAATCCTATTAAAAACAAATAACAAACAATAGCAATACAAAGGAAACCTCAAATGCACCATTTGGGATTTCATCACCCACTGTTATATAATGATGATTCATATGAAAACCCACTGTCCCATAACTCTTAAATACATTCAACTGGAAAAACAGAACATCATCACTCACTTAGCTGCGCGTTATCGCCTATGTACGTAGAAATTAATTGCTAACTCCATTATGGATTTTATATATGTGTTGATTTAGTTAAAGAAATAGAGCATGCCTCTGTGCGCTTAATTCTCTTCAGTGAGTAAAAAATGGCCTTCATACCACTTGCAGTGCTTGAATCAAACTTGTTATAGCATCAAATCTCGCAGTTAGGATCAGAAAGTGGCTCACCTTGGGTTTTTCGGTTGGTTGGGGCTTTTTGGTTTGTTCATTAAGGAATTAGCTCGTGTACCTTGTCTTTAGCTTCTTACCCATTTATAATTTTCCTTAGAAGAACAATAGAAAGAATACAGAAAAAAATACCCTCCTGTATTTCGAAAGGGTTTTGCGTAAGTTTTGTTCTTTCAAAAGAATGGATTTGCAGATCTCGGTTCTTATTGATACTGAAGGCAGAAGGAATTTTCTGCCTCTTTAGCAACCTAGAGAAATGGAACTGGGATTTTTTGCACCTTTTACAAGCTTTTTTAAATGACGAGACTACTGCTCAACTTCCACAGAATTTCGACCACTTCTCTATTCAGTACAGTTACAGTAAAAGTACAGATTGATGTCAGGGCATCCAGAACCAATACTAACCTTCACCCAGGGACAAGGGGTCCATGGTACCTGCCAGTATCTGAAAGCAGTTGTTCCAGTTCATCTATTTGAATTTAAAATATAAAAATACATTTCTAACAATGACATTTATAATGAGTGTATGAGACCTTTGGATTCTTTCACACTTCAGGGGGGCTCTACTGATGCTCAATAGCAGCTGGCACTTCTACACATCACACACTGTTATGGAGTCCAGTCATTGAGCCAAAACAAGAATTTTTGCAGGGAAAATGCAAGGGAAATGCCGGGGACACCCACAGAGAAAAAAAATGCACACTCAATTAATCTGTCAAAATGGCCCCATTTTGCATTGGAAGTTATAGATTACTGCCCAGACAGTGCACAGTATTGTTATAGACAATACAAATTGTATTTGCCTATACATCAGTCCCTCTGCACATGACTGAACAGAGGTAAAGGGGCTTTACGTGTAGAGAAACATGGTTTGAAATACAGTTTAAGCTGTAGTCATTTGCCAGCTTGGCTGGGACAGAAAAGTGTAGGCAAAAGAAAGTGTCTTTAGGCAGCATATCACTAAAAATCCACCCTAGCAGAGGCCCATCTACACATTTTTGCAGTAAAAATTCATTATGTTCTGAGAGTGGATGCAAGTCATAAGATGCAAGGATGCTTCCTCCTAATTTGCACTCTCTGTTGTTGGTGGGCAGTTAGCAACAGACCTCAATTACAAAACACCGTTGAATGTGGGCAAATCCTCCTTCCAAGGGGATTTCAGTGCCTGCAGTTTGATTTTATCAATTCAAGTGACAGCTCTGCCTCTGGAAGTTTGGAAAAGGGACAAAACTTCATTCTTAATTTGCAACCATGGCCTCGGGTCGGTTTGGTGCAACTTCAGCTGGAGTCCACCCAAGCAATGGGAGAGAATGCAACTGGGCAGCACCTCTCCTGCATCACCACTCGAACCAAGCTCTCCCTTCCCCCTCTTCCATCCTACCAAGTGCAAGGCAGGGAGAAAGACCCAAAAGGCAGCAGACCATTCCCCATAATGCTGTGCTTGCCTGGAATCCCAGCAGCCAGGAAATGCATTGAAAGGAATGAGCCAAAATCTTCCTCGTTGTAGTCCGTTCCCCAGATTTTCACTGTCCCAATCCCATGAGATCTCAGAATGGTGTTTGTCCCATCAGAGCCCTTAGCACAGGCACCTGCTTTTGCCTGATGTGAAAGTTCAGTCTTGGTCAGAGAAGCTAAACCCACACCACTGTAGTAATAACACAAATGTGCCTGAAATCCGGCTGGTGGAAAACCTTTGCTTCACCGCATCTTCAGTGTGCTGAACTCTGCTATGGTGCACGTAAGGACAAACCCACAAGCAAATTGCACTTACTTGTCTCTCCAAAAGCATTAAAGAAGAAAGATAACGTCAAATGGCAACAGTATAACTCAAAGCAAAGGCGCTAAGATGGGTCGGTGACAAGCTGGTGACAAGTTTTGTCGTATTAGTCGGCGGGGAACGATGGTATATTCTACAAACCTGCACTGGTGTCAAAGCACACCTGTGATTCACAGCAAAGCCAGCAAGATTTGGTTGTTAGGGAGTGCGTGGAGTGAATGGAAGGTCTACCACTGTGTTTGCTCAAACACGGATGCATAGGAGCTTGATGAGTGCCTCATTTTTGCAATATCTCAGGAAGGCCAGAGAGCAGAGGTGGAACCCATGCTTTCAGGATTATGAGTTCCCAGAGGAGTTTGGTCTCATTTGGACCACAATTCCAGAAGTTTCTTTCAGGTTCTCCTCCAGCTTTCATTCATTTAAAGAGTGCACTCGTGGTGGACACCTGTTCTCCTACTGAACCCTAAGTGCAAACACTGGTGGAACATCAAAGCCATCAGCCCAGTACATAACAAACAGAGAACAAAAGTACAAGTGAGAATAAGATGAACCATCAAACGAGGGCAGGGGAGAGAAGAGGAAAGATAATTAAGGAAGCAACAGAGGCAAATAATTAGGGGGATGGGAGGACAAAGGAAGGAAGGAGGAAAACTCACAGTCAATGTACCAAACACTACAGAGTTGCTCACGATCAAATCACAAGCATTATATGGCAATGTCGCACACCTCCCAGTCCTTCCACCGTATGTTGGTCTGGAGGCTTTCCACAATGATGGGAATGATTTTTGGAAAAAACAAAGGGGGGGAGCGAAGGCGTCAGGAGAGTGGGGAAGAGGGAGGTTTATAAATATAGATATCATGAATCCATTTACTGAATATCGTAACAGAGAGCAACTCACGGTGAATTTACGCTGGAGACTGACGAGCTGCGAGATACAGTACCTCGAGTTTGCTTTACAAAACTGCACATGCAAAAACAAAACAAACAAAACAAAAAGTGAGAAAAAAAAAAAAGAAGAGAAGAGAAACTATAAGAGACGTTGGGAAGAGACTCATACAGGCTGTGTCCTATTGAATGCAGACTGCAGCGTGCATCTTGGTAGGAGACCAGGCAAGCTTCAGAAAGTGTGGAAGCCAGAGACACACCACCTTCTAGTTAACAAGGAAACAACCAAAACGGAACCAAAAGGGAAACAAAAATTAAAAGGTGAACCAAAAGACACACAATGATATTAGGAATTTATGCCTCCATGTGTTATACTCACACATTGAAAGTCCTCTGCAGAAGTCATCTGTAGGACCTCGGGGCAGAGGCCTTTGTAGAAACAGGTGGTGACTGCTGTTACAGCTGTGCTGCAAGTCATTAGTTCCAAGTGGGAGCAGGGTGCAAGGCTGCTCATTGCTACTGGCACCATGACATGAGAGGAGTAAGCCTGGGAGCAGAGAAGAGCCCCGGCCAGAGGGAGGACCCTGGGCCATGCTTGGAGAACCAAAATCCGAACCCAAATCCACCTGAGCTGCAGCAGCTGGTGCCAGGCTTCATCTGTTCCATCTTGCGTCGGATGCTCTCTTCAGAGGCACCTACCTCTCTCCTCAGCCAGGTGCAGGCATTTGTCTGATGTCAGGCCATCTGAATATGGCTGGCCATGTCTAAAAACCATTGGTCTGCTGCATCTGAGGCAGGGGATTGCACGCAATTCAAAGTTTGTTTCAATTCACATCTAATTTTGTAGATTCTGCTCCACTCAGTGTGTGCTTGTGTAGATGCCATTACACGGAGGTGCCCCAGGCCATGGATGGGGCCCTGGGCAGCCTGATCTGGTTGGGGGCAGGCAGCCCATGGCAGGGGTTGGAATGGGATGATCTTTGAGATCTCTCCCACCCTGAGGGTTTCTATGATTCTGTGGGGGATTCTGAATACAGAAGCAGCTGAATTATATTGAGTTGATTTTTTCTTTGGTAGGGGACCTACACAAAACCAGGTTTCTAAATATCTTGATTGTTCTTGGTTTGAGGTGCTAATTTATCACAGTTCTAAACAATAATTTGTATAAGTCCACATCATCTGAAGAACTCCCTCAGATGAAGGAAAATAAAATCCCTTCACGTCCTGAATTTGTCTTTTCAGTTGCAGCATTTTTTCCTTCAATCTTCACACGACCTATGCTATCAAGCCAGAAGGTCCAATTAAAATCTAATGTTCTTTGGATAGCATAGGAATAGAATTTTAAATATACAGTTCCTTAAAATCACAAAACTATCTTGAACAGAAGCGTTGGCCCAGGTGGAGTATGTAACACCACCATTCAGAGGCCAGGAAAACTGCAGTGTAAAAGGCATTATGAAAAGTGTTTGCAAAAGATTCGCTTGGAGCAAACAATCTGCTGTACACTCAGCTCAAGTGCTCTGCCCAAGCTTCAGGATTTCTACATTCCACATTTCTACAGCCCCTGACGGCACAAATGCCTTAAGCATAGGAAAGAGACTTACTGAGTGGGAAAGCTGTGATAGAGGAGAACGTACTGGGCTGCTTTCATTTACCTGGGAGTCAGCACCG
This sequence comes from Numida meleagris, assembly GCF_002078875.1. Lineage (NCBI taxonomy): Eukaryota > Metazoa > Chordata > Aves > Galliformes > Numididae > Numida > Numida meleagris. The sequence goes on along the minus strand of NC_034424.1, from coordinate 2,074,184 downwards.
ACACTGTGCAACACCTGTGGAACTGTGGCTTTTAATTGCTGAAAGCAGCTCTCGGTATCACTCAGCGGAAGGCTTGTGTTTATCTTTGCATGTATCCCTGCCTCATTTGGTGCAGTGCAGGGTGGAGGCCGTGCTGTGATCCTGCCAAATATCCTTGTAACTTGGCCAGACAGCGTTATGCAAGTTCTGCAGCATTCCAGGTTCACTCCTGGACTTTTTTGAAACTGTGACCGACTAAATTTTCACTAGAATTGCAAAGCGGAAAGCAAAAACAAAGACAGCCTCCTTTTCCAAGTCAGAATAACAAAGTACTTGAGCTTCGCTCAGTGCTACTTACCATTGAGAGGGACACAGAGCAAGAGAGTGTCTTTGTGTAGCTGTTAGGGTCACCGTTACACCAACAGCAAGGGCAAAAAGGAAAGCTACCAGGAGGAATCACAGTACCTCACACATCCACGCACATCAGGAGAAAAGAAAGGGAAGAAGTCACACACCAGCAAGAGAAAAAGAACACCCCTGCTAGTCTACGCACTATCAAACACAGGAACTGTCGTGGGTGTTCAGGCATACTTCTTGCTGGGTTCTGTTGGGTACCAGCGGCCCAACAGGGATTTTGAAACAGACCATGGTATTCCCAAGACAAAAGGAAAACATGGAGCCTCTGAGATGGAAAAACGTCCTAGAGAAATAAAGCAGCTCCTCCCCCCTCCCTTTGTCCCCAGACCTGTACAAAAGGGACGGACACCTCTGAGAAGTCACTGTGAAGTGAAGTGCCACTTCTGTTTGCTCTTACAGTTGGTTAATGAGTAATCAGCTCACTCGTGTTACCAGGCAGTATTTACCTGTAGGCCTGCAATTAACACATCAGCTGCTTGGAACAAACGTGTGAAGGACCAGTAGAAACCAGTCAGGACCGGGAGAGGTCTTTAGGGGTTGTTTGATGCTGGGCAGTATGTCAAGTTTTGAAAAAATTGTAGTGGTCAGACCTATAGACAGTGTTCAGCTCTGGAGCCTTAACAGTCTCTACCGCTTCCTACAAAGTTTCATCCATCATATCTGAATTCTTCTCCCATAGAGAACTCACACCCCATAGCTAATGTTTGGATCATTTCCTTGGGTCTGGCTACCACTATGACACAATATTACATAGATTTAAGAAATATTAAGTGAAAAAAAAAGAGGCATAAGTTTCTCTTAGCATGACTCAGACATGACTACGTATCAGGTTCCTTCAAATTTAGCATTTGCTTTCTGTTGTGAGTGCTATCTTAAGACTGTTCCCAAGGCAGGCCATTGGAAAATGCCTAGAAATAAATGAATGTGGAGGCGGTAGCCACCAGTATAGGGTCCCTGGAGCAGCTGTGGGCAAGATGTGCTGGGCTTTGGGCTCATGATCTCTCCCATCGTCCTGCTGGCCCATGCCCATGCCGTGTGTGCTTGGCGCGGCCCCTTTTGTACGGGACATTGGTGCAGCTCTGGCTGGAATAGAACAGGCAGGGTGTTCAGGCTTTGGGTTGGCAAAGAGGCAAGTTCAACTACAGAATATAAAACCATCTGCAGTGGAGTCTTTGTCCTGCCCATGGAAATCAGCCTGGCAGCGCTCCTTCAATTGACACCTTGAGGTGCTGTGCACATTCACTGCCCCATTTTCCCTCCTTCTCCATTCTCACCACTGAGAAAGCTGCACCAATGGCTTGCTCAAAGACCCATCGATCCATACAGCTGCTCAGTTCCAGAGGCTGAGTGGTTTCAACATTGTACAGAACAGGGGGTCTTAAAGACAACGCTGGGCAAACTGGACAAACCCAGAAACTCACCTCCAGAAACAACAAAGCAAGGAAAATGCTAAACAGAAAACAAAAGTCACAAAAATAAGAATGAAACAATGGGCTAAAATTAAAACACAATAGCTTATGTTAAACAAATACTCTGTTTTAAACCAAACATCGCAACAATGACAGAAACAACGTACCATCCTAGTTCTTAAATCTTGAAAAAACACAGAACAAAAAGGCCCATTCGGGATAGAGTTCACCAGGTGAAGAAAGAAATTGTGGTAAGAAAAATCCATTCATGTAAGTCCTTTGGTGGACCAGAAGACATAGACATCCTGGGAGAGCACTGAGTTAAGAGGTACAAACCAAGTGCAGGTAGAATATTGTAATAAAGCACCTTGAGCCAATTGCAAGACAGATGATATCTGGATGCTGCTGTAATAATGCCTATTTTATCAAAACAGACCCCCATTATACAGCAGTGCAATTCCTGGATCATGTGGAGTTGTGAAGGCCCCACCTCAGACCCTCTGAGCAGGCTGACACAGTATATTAACCAGGTTCTTAAGTCTAGGAAATCATACTTTGCAACTGATGCAGTAAACATCTCCCAGAGCTGAGCTGCTGAGAGGCTTAAACGGCAGAGGAGAGCAGAACAACCAATGCAGATGAACTGCAGGGACAAGAGCACGCTCTGTATTTGCATAGCAAAAATGCTAGAGGTGGAGAAGCAGGTACACTAGAGCATGCAGCGGCCTTGAAGGAGGTTTAGAGGAAGGTGTACTCTCACAGTCCTTGATGTGGGACTGACAAAGGAAAGAAGCAAAACAGCAAGCACAGCACTTCCCTGGTGAAACAGCAGGATGAGCAAGAGGACTTTCACCAGCCTGAGCCCCAGGACAGCTTTAGCACCTCTGCAGGAGGTGGACAAGCACACCGGGACATGAATATCATTGACTGAAGAAATGCAAGTCATGGTGTCCTCTGTGTTTCAACACCTGAGAGAGCTGGTTTTGTTGGTGAAGGCAGAGAAAATGATGATGTTCTCAGAATACTGACCCATGATACAGATGCCCACTGCGGCAGAAAATCCTTTTCCTACATTTTGAAAATAAAATTGAAGTAGAAAAACCAAAGCAATATTCCATAGGACAAACCGATAGCGTAGATCCAGAACTGGGTTTGCTGCTGGACCTTGGTGTCTCAGTCCCAGCTTTTCCCTGCCTTGCTCACCAGCCACTGAATTATCAACAGTGTTTTTCTCCTGAAGCCAAAGTACAACATCATACCAGACACCATGAAGAAAAAAAATCAGCTGAAACCAGAACAGGGCACCCAATTTCTACAGGGCTTTCCTTTTGGCAGTGATATTCCCATATGCCAAGAATCCTTTTTCCAAGCATGCCCAGCACCTTTTCATTCTCCATAGTGTTTAGCCATTCATTGTACCTCACACCAAAGCCATTGTGTGACCCCATCAGCATGTCCTGAATGATAACAGAGCATGATTTGAAAGGTCTTGCCATCAACACAGCAACTGCTCTGCCTTCAAGACCATAGGTGAAGAAGTAAGAGGGCACATCTCGCCGCCAACCGTGGGTCATCAGCCCTACTGGGCTGGATAATGGTATCTAAGGCATCAGCACTGCAAACCCTAAAGCTGTAGCTGCTATGTCTCTTTGGTGTTCTTGCTATGGATTAATTTCTATATTAAATTTTGCTTTGGCATGCAGTCATGAAACATCTTTTGGATCATCAGTCAGCAACCCAACCGTGTTCCTATTTCTCTCACACAATACACATAGCTTCTCCCTTGCCTTCTGTGGTTATTATCCGTTTGGTCATCAACCTATTGACTTTCTGCATGTGGTTTTTTTTTCAAACTAAAGCTCAGCATGCTTTGCAAGTGCCCATGTAAGCACCTCACTGGCACCACAGAGAGATAAATAGAAGCCACAGGACATTTGTTAGTGGATGGCCTCCAGTACAGCACACATGATGTTGCCATGGTTCATAGATGTGGAAGGAACAGACTGCACTTCCACGTGTTCACTTTTAAGCCCGATTACCTGCTGTACACCTGGCAGGATCTAGGCAGATACAATTTCAGGCTAAAAGAACTAGAAATCCATAACTTTGTACTCACTTTCAGTTTTGGTCACTAAACTGGCCCTATGTTAGAGAAAACCAGGTGAAAATGTGGTGAAAAAGTCAAGGAAAAAGGTTATCTTAAGTAACTAACGATGTGGTGTGAAATCTTAGCTTCATTAAAGTGCTTTTTCTGGTTTCTAAGAAATCTTCACACACACTGCACTGTTGATTAAAAATAGAAGAAAGTTAGCATCATTATCTTGTGCTATAAAATAATAGCTCCAGGAAGCTCAACGAAGAACAAAAGCAAAAGTCCTTGTGTGACTTCTTGTCTAGACTGGACAGGAAATCATTGTAAGAAAATGATTATATTTAAAACCAACAAACAGACATGGCATAAATAGGAGATGATTAAAGCAGCAATTGCAAAATAAAATGGGAAGAAGAAGACAGTCAAATGAACAATATTCTTTTCCTTTGCATATAACAAACTGGCTCCATTTGGTTCATTGACTGTGATGAAGTGCATTAAAATCCTCCTTAAAAAGGGTCCCTAGGGACATCTTTAAGCTTATCAGACTATACTTTTAATATAATATATGTATACATGCCTCTCAGAATTACAAATCCAAAGTGAAATAGACGTTAACGCTTCACCTGGTGAAATCTATCCTAGGACAGCTTAAAAAAAAATCCTTCTAAAACACAGTTATAACAAGGCAAAAGATGAGATATTACAAAGAAAAAACAAACAAACTAAAAGAAGTACTGCAAACCATGGTTAAGTGACCAGCACTGAAGTATTCAGTCAACCTAAAGCCCTATCGGTAACAGGGATGGTATAAAGCAATCACAGAGTATTACGGGATGCTCCAGTTGAATAGACATACAACGGCACTGAAAAACAGAAACCACAAAATAAAAGTCTCAAATAATGAAACAATGCTTACGCGGCTATGGAAATGTTCGCTGCAGACATGGGGCTGACTTCTGCTACTTCCTTGGCCTTCTGCAGGGCGAGCTTCTGATTGGTGGCTTCCTCCATCTCCTCCTCGTCCTGGTGCAGAAAATCAGAGAGATCAGAGCCTGCATTGTGAAAAGACAATATCTAGAGTTCCCCAGGGTATGGGTGCCACGTGACTGGCACCACTGCGCTGAGAGAAAAGTGGAAATTCATTAAAATAAGGCAGAACCTCATAACTTCTGGCAAGGACCTCTAGGTAGGATTTCGCTCTCAGGAAAGAGATGGGAAACACAAGGCTTGGTCAAGTGCTCGGTGCGTTTGTACTGAGAACGTGTCTCCCTTGTGAAGCTGTCTTACCTCTGTTGGGTCTCTTCTTATCACTCAGTGCTCTGGCACAGCAGAGTGAGACCTGAGCAGAACAGTGACACCTCTGGGGTAAAGGCAGCCCCATTCACCTCACATTTACAGGTGCAAAAACATTCAAAAGCCAACATCCAACCGAAGTGGGACCGATTCCCAAAGCCTTCTGTGGTTCTATGACTTCTTGCCAACATGACCTATCTGAAGCAGTAGGCCCAAGAGAGAACAAAGGGTTTGACTGACCCTGCTCACCAACAGTTTTATCCCAAATACTTCCACTGATTTCAGTTGTATCACTGTGGACATAGCGGGTGAAGACAGAAAGGAGAAGACAGATTAAAGTGAAGCAGATTAAAGGGAGAGTCAAACACAGCTCGGAAATTTGGTCATGTTTGTGCATTCTACATATCCCCCAGATCACCTATGAGGACTTCCATTGGGATTGCAAGTTCCCACAGAGTAAAACTGTGATTTATTTCCTCCCACCTTCTGTAATTGCAAGAGAACACTGCTTAAAATCAAACTGTAGGATCTTTAGCACTGGAGCGAGAACAACAGGCAAAACAAACAGCATCCCATTCAACTCCAGCAGTCACATGGGTTGAACTTCCTCTGAACTTTCTAGCCAGTTAACTTAGATAGGAAAATCAGGCCAAAGTACAGAAACTATGGCAACGCCCATGCCACTGTTCAGGGAACAACCACACGTCAAGATGAGGGCAGCCACAGGCTCCTTTGTCAAAGACCCTAGACCTGCATCTGCTCTTCAGTGGTAAACTGAAATAGTTATGTTTAAAATAATGAAAGACAACAGTAAGACATCCAACTTTGAAAAAAGAAGGCACGTAGATTTATCATAGAATCGTTTGGGTTGGAAGGGATGCTTAAAGGTCCTCTAGTCCAACTTTCCTGCAGTGCACAGGGACCTGTCCTGAAGGCCTTATGCATAAGTGTTTCCTCACTCTGATTTTGGTGTTATTTGCTTAAACTGAATTGATTTTGAAACTGTTGGGTTTTATTTCTCCTGTAGGAGGAAAAAGAAATGATAGGTAATTAATCAAAAAAACTGGTGCCATTACAGTTTCAACCTTTTCCAGTTTTTAAAATATCAACAGATCTGTAACAAAAATTCTTCCTGTAATGAATAAAGGAGACAGGCCACCAACAGAAGCTGAAGCCTTACACCATGTCAGCAGTCAGTATTTCTCAATGGCCAACTTCCAGTAAATTTACTGATGGTTTAGAAGCTACCTGTAAATCAAGGCTATCTGCAGAATATGGATATTTTGAGAAATAAATTCCCCCAGAAGGAGTCTTCTGGGGTTTTCCTTTCAGCAGGTATCTTCAAGCTGTTTCTTCTCTTGAGGACTCTCCGGGGCTCTTTATTTTTGTCCACCTAAAGCACCAAGTGTAGATTTTAACCGCCTTTATAAAATTTCTAGCTTCTACTCTCTGCACCCCAGTGCATCCATAATGCAGCGAAATAGTCGTCGTCATCAAGGCAGCCATCCCTAACTCAGAGCAAGCACACTCTTTAGCAGGTGACTGCTTCATAATATTTCTGCAGCCCCTTCTACACAGAGATCTGTGATCACTTTACAAATGTTAATTAATTCCCTGCCTGGTACATGTGCTGCCGTGTCTCAGGGGGGCACGGGCTCATCCTGCTTTGCTTGAAGCACACAGAGGTGATGGTGCATGACTGAAGTGAGCTCTGAACTGTGACATTAGAGCCACCTCTGGGAGCTCCATCATCACCTCATTGATAAAGGCATTGCCTATAGGGACAAAGAAGCATAAGCAGGAGCTGAATTCTATGTCTTCATCAAAACCATAGTTTATCACATGGTAAAGCCTGGCTTCAGTGCTAATAATAATTATGTGCATAGTTAACACCCAATTAAAGACCTCTCCGCTGGGTTGGAGGGGGGCTCTCTGTGGCTGCTACTCTCTTGTATTCAACCTATAATTTCTGGGGAATTCTGGACTAATTTTATGTAAAATTCACACATCCCTCCTACTGTATGTTTTTATCCAGCCTTCTCCAAGACTTCATGGAGCAGAGATCAGAGAACACACCCGGAGCTTTCAGATGGAAGGCAGAGGGCTTCCCTGCTCACCCTCCCATGGCAGCTTCCCACACCAAGATGAAGAATGACATGGAATCCTAGACTCATAGAATGGCTTGGGTTGGAAGAGACCTCAAAGATCATCTAGTTCCCACCGCTGTGCTGCAGGCAGGGTTGTTGTGCCATGCTGTGTCACCAAAGAGAAGATACTGGAAGCAAATTAGGAGGACAGTTTCAGAATCTACTCCAAATTAGCAAATGAGAAGAAAAATCTGCCCATCCATAGAAAAAAAAAAAAAGCAGAGAGCAGCCAACCTAGAGGGATTCAGTACAGATCTGAGAAATGTAGAAACAATGCGGGGAGAGTCTGAGCCACTGGAAGGTCAGAGCCAATACAGAAAGAAGAAGAGAAAGACCTGGGGATGGAGGGGCAAAGGCTGGAGAACAGATCTGTTACATACTCAAAGCAAAAAAGGAGATTTTTTTGTGCCAAGATGTGTCACTCCAAAGGACCGGTGAGTTTTGTAACTGCCATTGGATGATCAATTGTAGTTAAATATGGCTGCAGCTCTGTTGCTCCCTGGAACAGGTCACAGGGCCCAGGTAAGGTGACCAAGTAAACATCCCAGAGTCACAATAAAGGTAAACCCAGATTCACATCCAGAACTGGGAACGCTGGTTGAAATGCTTCAGTCCTGAAGTTTGTCTGGAAAGCTTTCTCTCTTTCCAAAACAGATGCAGGTGCAAACTGCTAATGGTTCTCCCACAGTATATGCAGCAGTGATCGTGATTAGTTTTACAGCATAAATGTCAAGAATGTCTCCTGAGATCAACTGACTCCTGAGTAACTTAATTATAACTTCAGGCCATTTTTGGTTTTGCATGATCATATTTACTTAGCAATAAATCCCTCATTCTCCAGGTATGCTATACAATTGAATTACTTTTATCTTTTTCCTCTGCTTTTGAAAGCCCTAGAGATTTTTTCAGATCATAAGTAAAATTAAAGCAAAAAAAGAAGTTTCTCAAGAAGCTTTATGATTTAGCAATGCTGCTGAATCCATCAATATTTAATTATACTTTATATACATAAACAAAGTCAGGTTTCTAACCCTTCCAGTCAGCTGCTGAAATATTCAGAAGAAAGCGCTAAAAGGATTAAGAAAGAAATAGGATGAGCTTCATTACCCAAGTATACAAGCAAAAGTTTGTAAAATATAGCTGCTAAGGTAAATACAGTGCTTTTGCAGCCAGCAATCGTTGGCTTCAGGCGATGGGGTGTGCACATCCACCTCATGAGAGCAAGGGAGAGGTGTGCAAACCAAGCCTAGGGCTGCCACATCACTGAGTACACCACAATGAGAAACCAGAAGTGTGCAATAACATGAACCCAAACTGCAGCATTTGGAATCCTTTCTGCACAGTACAGAGGCTGAACTTGTTTCCATAGGGGATGCTCAATATAAACCTAAGCACACAGCAGAGCTCTGGCAGTGCCACTTCCAGCTCGTGCCAGGACCCAACTTTCTGCCTGTGCCTGTGCCATGACTTGGATTGTTCTGCAGCTGGTGGGAGGTGGGAAGGTTCTAACATTTTGGCTTTAAACTCACAGTGGCCTCTTCGAGTTGTTTTCCAGAGCTAATTGGAGAATATTAATTCTTAGATTCAAACTCCACAACGTACAAAGCACCAGCATGAGACAGCAAAGGCAGCAATATGCCACCTGTGACTCCCCACGGCGAAGCCTCAGACACACAAGCGAGTCAGCCAAAACCCATTAATTCTTTCGCCTCTGCTCTTGAAAAAAAGCAAAAGCTACAGAAGTCTGCGCACCTCCACACAGCAGCGACATGAGCAATGCCTGCTGCCTGCCCTGGTGTGAAGAAAATGAAACAGTTTGCAGAAACAAGCCTCCAGAACCAAACAAACAGAACTGGATGAGGGCAGACCTCCAGGCTCTTATCAGGGGGTCACAGCAGCATCAGTTGGTACACAGAGGTACAGCGTGAAGGGAAATCTCTGCTTTAGGTCCAGCAGCCATGGTCCAAGTTTGAAGAACCAGAAGTCTGGTACTTACCTTGGTCAGCTCTTGGGCATTGGCCAGATTGTCAACGGCGATGGCCAAGAAGACATTCAGGAGCGTGTCTGTTGGGGAGCAGCTAAGGAAAAATCTTCACATAGCAAGTAGAGAAAAGAGTTCATCTCCTGCTGCTACAGCCTTCTTTCCCCACTTCCAATCATGGGTGTATTACTGATGGATCCCTTGCACCACTGCTTTCTCATCTTCGTTTCTCACTCACCGTGACCAGCTCAGGAGCACAGTGTGTGCTGGACATCCACCTGACTTCGCCAGCACACATGTCCTGAGGGAATACACATGCCCATACACACAGGATTTCACCTTCATTCATCCTTCTTGCTTAACAGAACAACTGGTAGCTCCTGGAAACTGGCCATTTTAAAGACCATGTTTGCATATATCTGTATAAAGGCATTGGGTAACATGAAAAGCTTGAGCCATGATCAGTGCTGTGCCACGTGCCACTGGGAAGAACTCCCATGAGTTATCACAGCAGAGAGGGTGTGACAGCTAGAACACCACAAGCATCCACTCTCCTGAAAGCTGCAGTCCCACAGAGCACAGTGATGGCCAAGCCCGTTAGCCCAGCCCCAGCTAATGAGCTCTGCCAGCACATGAGCTGTTAGTCTGGCCACTATGCACAGCCCAGCTAAACAACTGCCAGTGCTCGTGCTAGTCCGGTGATATCTGCAAGAACTGTGCCATATCACTTAGACATCACATTTCCCTATAATTATGAATTCATTCATTATTCTCACTTTTCCTCTTAATGATTTCAGCAATTAATTGGCCCTTCATATAGAATATGTTTTATTGCTGTTGTTCCACTCACATGTCTGCAAAGCAGCCACGTAGAAATTGTAAATCAGATACCTTTGCATACAACACGAGAGCGAGCAAATCAAATCCACGTCTTAACCAATGCCCAAGAAGCAAAAAAAAACATTTGCTCTCATATCCTGCCTGATGACAGGACAGCCTTGCCAGAGCCATATGTGACCGTGGCTCCAAGCAGCACCCTGTTTGTGAGTACTGCTGGCTGGGCACCAGCACCTCATGCTGGCACAGCTTCAGGAGGCTTCCCAGGGCAGCCAGGGACCAAAATGGCCCAGACTCCCAGCTCAAGGCTTCCTGGTTTTCCCTCTCAGGAGCCCTCATCAAACTTCAGAACCTTTCAGGCCTCTCATTCCCATTGAGATGAGTGCCTCCAGAGCCTAAACACTGATCAAAACCCAATCAAAACCTCTGCCTGGGACAGTGGAAGTAGGAGCAGTGTGTAATCCTCTAGGATGTGCCTGCATCCTGCAGGGAATGGGACACGGACTCCTGGGTTTTCTCCAGGCATCCATCAGGATTTCATCACATCAAGCAGCACGGGATAGAGGGTTTTACCATGGGAAGTTGATTCGATGGGGACAGCAAGAGCTGTGAAATGTGATGCATGTCCATTGTGAGGGGTACAGGGCAGGAGCTCCTCGCTCCCACAGAGCCAAGCAAATGAAGAACAAGAAGGGAAAGATGATAACCAAAGTGATCATCTCCCTCCCACGCTGCAGTGAGAGTTCAATTAACTTTCCATTTGCAAATACATCCCTGTCTCCATTTCCTTTTGGTGACTGGCCGAGGGGCCATCCTTGGTGCTTCAATGCTGGAAATGCCTCCAAGCCCCTGGCTGGGAGGAAGGAATGTCCCCTAACAAAGTTGTCTTCCTACCTCTGCCTCCTACACACACATGCAGAAAATGCTTTGTGTAACATAATCAGCCCCTGGAAGCATAATTATTTTGTTGTTTTTTTTAGCGGGTCGGGCTGTTTTGACTTATCAAGCAGATGCATTCCGGAGGAACTGAGTGTTTCATCCTCCAGAGAAGGTCCCTCTGCCCCTTTTGCAGAGCTTGGGAGCTCCCAGACACCAACCAACCTGCATCTCCAGGCTGTGCAGCCTGATCAGATGCTGAGCACAGCTCTACGCGCTGGAGCAAAGTGCAGAAGGCAGCCAGTGCCCAGACCTGGGAAGGGTGCCTGGCCTCGTGCATTAGCTGGTTTTCATTTCAGGCTTTTCTGCAGATTTTTTTTATTTTTTTCTCCTTTTTCCCTCAACAGATGCACCAATTTATCAATTTACCGCATAACAATGAAGAAAAGCATGGTGCAATTTCCTAGAAAATGAGGCAAATCCTGCTGTCACTCCAGTCACACTGCTTCCATTAAACCATTTCAGACACAGAGGTCTGGCTACGTACAGGCTCTCTTCAGTTGAAAACGCAAGAGAATTCTGACTTAGAAAATCAACATTTCTAGATCTTTTCCTTGCAACGTGCTTTGAAAATATAGATTCATAAAACCATTAAGGTTGGAAAAGACCTCTAAGGTCATCAAGTCCAACCATCCATATAAACTGATTCAAAGAAGCAACTGAGCTACAGTGAAAGCAAAGGAAGCCAGCACCCTCCCTTGCTTCTTCCTGAAATGGAACTATTACTGAGCCCACATCACTTTGAAGAGCAAAGGAGATCTCCACGTTCAAAAGGAGCGGGTTTTGCAAGCTGACCCCAAAATCACCAACACCGAGTCTCTAAAACTGCATAAAACAGTATATTCTTACTGCTTTCTGGAGGAGATCTTTGTAAAAAGGAGAGTGGCTGCAATGTTCAAGTCCCAAGTTACAGAAGAAAAGACTTTTTACATTAAGCCAATCCATAACTGAGCTAACCAGCAGTGCAGGATTGCTCCATACTGGGCATCCTCCCACTGTGCCAGGCTCAGGCTCTCGGTGGGAAGGTGAACCCCAGGCTCACACCTGTGCTTCGCCCCGCACTGCAGCATCGCTGACATTAACGGCTGTTCTACTTCCCACAAAAATGCAGTTCCGCTATTTTCTGGCAAACTGAACTTTATTTTCAGACCCTCCTGCTTATGTTTTGACAGCTAAGAATAACGTTAAGTCACCGGTAAGTCACACAGTTCAGCTTTCCCCCCCGAGATAAATGACTGCCTGCTGCTTGCTCTCAGCATCCAGAACATAACTACGGAGAAGCAGGGATAGCGCTGACCTTCCTGAAAACCTGCTTGAAATACCAGCGTGAGCATTCGCAGCCTCAATGCTGCAACTCCTGAGGAAAACACACAAGGATTTAACCCCTTGTCCTCCGTTGCCCCCTCTCACTGTGCTTAAATGCCAGTAGAGTCACGTGTGGTGCAGAAGAGCTCTTCCATAGCATGAAAGCAACTGCCCCTCTCAGACAAAGTCTTGGGCACGGCCAGGAAAGGCAAAGGCCAAATCCATGGCAGTCGCAAGGGGTGAGCAGGTTCTCATTCCATCCATGTGAACAATGCCTGCTGTCTTTTAAAGGAAACTGGAGTACAAGGGAGAAGACCTCTCTTTCAAGTGAAGGGGCAAGAAAGGAATTAATACCCTCTTCTTCAACACTGCTGTATCCTAGCTGCTCTAAGGTTAAAAATCTCTCTCTCTCTCTCTGTCTCAGCCTTGCTGTCAAGCCTGATTACGACTTAATCTCATTTCCAAATGCCAAGCCCTGAGGACTGAGAGCAATCCCAGCTCTCCATTGACCCACTTTTCAGACGCCGCATGTTTCTGGAAGGAGCACGCTGAGGCAGGTGCCTGAGTGTAGCTGCTGAACCAGCCCACGTGTCCCAGCTGCTATTGCTCCAGCAGCGCACGTTAATGGGATAAACCCCACAGACAGCCCTCTGGGACACACACAGCTCACACACTGCCTGTTCCCTGCCACAGTTCCTCATGCCAGTGGAGAGATTTCGTGCAAGGCAAAGGGCTGAGCCCTGCCTCATAATCCATGGGCTCTGATGTCCCATGTCTCACTGCTGGCTCATGGTCACTCTGTTGGCCGCCAGGACACACACGTCCTTCTCTGCAGAGCTCCTCACCAGCAGGCCAGCCCCCCAACTTGTACTGATGCATGCCACTATTCCTCTCCAGGTGCAGGACTCCACATTTGCCCTTGTTGAACCTTAACAGGTTCCTCTCCACCCAACTCTCCATCCTGTCCAGATTCTGCCTGGATGGCAGCACAGCCTCTATCCACCTCACTGTCTGCTCATCTATCTCACACTTCCTAAACTTACCCACGAGGAAGTTATGGGAGACAGCATCAAAAGCCTTGCTGAAGTCAAGGTACACAACATCCACTGGTCTCCCCTCATCTAGCCATCTACTGCTCAAGCAGAGCAGAAACACTCAGCCTTATTATCCCTATTTATAGCACAAACAAGGCAGACACGCTGCCTCATGCATGCCACCATTTTCAAGTTTCCATTTTCAAGGATGCTGTTTGACACCGCACAGCTTATCGCTGCAGCCAGTGAACATCTGCCACCAATGAACATGTAGCTAGCTAACGTGAGCAATGCTACGCAACATCAGCCCAGCAGCACCTCCATCAAAGAACAGACAGAGTGCTATCACAAATCCTGTGCTCTGCAGGCTCCCAGGCCCAACCAGTCCTTAGGTCTGAGGATCACTTTGCTTGGCTGTGTATAAAACACAGCCTCCCACTCCAAGTCCTTGCTCCATGTGAGAGCTGCTTCCAGCAGACACCTTGGAGCATTTCTGGAGGACACAGGCTCCCAGATTCCCATTGCCCTCAGCAGGTTTTCATGACAAAGCAAAACAGAACATCTTCACAGAAGTATTTCTTGTCTTGGAACATGACCAAATACTCCCAGAGCCTGAAATTCAAGAGCTAGACTCATGATTTAAGTATTATGTGGAGACAAGACATTTTCAAGCATTTGAAGTAGCACAGCTGGTTAAGTTGTCATGGCACCAAGAGGCTGTAGCCCAATTTACGTGCTAAACCAATTTCAACTCTTTCTCTCCCTGGTTTAGTGCAAACTATCCATGAAGATAATCAAGGTACAGATGTCCTGCTTTGACTTGACTTCAGTTCTTTTTCATACAACATAAATGAACTCACAATAGGACATTCTTAATCTAAATCCATGAAAATTAAATTGAACAAAGAACATATATTGCCATCAGAAGTGTGACACTAACAAGGAAAGCTTGCCTACTCCTCTTAGCCCAGGTGCTGTAAGGAGCAAAGCCATAGCAAAGACCTGGTTTTAAAAAGTGCTTGGTAGGGGTGGGTAGGAATTAAACTAAATCAGATGTTTCTGGTGCCCTACAGTAGGCAGTAAGACAAGGCAGTATGCAAGGATACAGTTACCAAACAATGTCAGGACAATGAAGTAGATGGAGGAGAACATCCCCGAGTGGACACCGCCCTGCGACTCTATGCCATGGTACATCACTGCATTCCAGTCTTCCCCGGTCAGGATCTGCACAGAGAAATTTGAGAGAGAAGAAAATGACACAAAGGGAAGACAAAGAAGGGACAGTGTAGAGGAGCTGGGCAATTGGATGCAATCCTGGACTGGTCTCTGCTGGGGACATTCTCTTCTCCTGTCTCTTGGTTATGTGCCTGCTTTCCACCTCTGGCACGGGCTCCCATGTAGAAGGCACATTCCAACACATCTCCCAGCAAAACTTCTGACCCATCTCCATTTTTTGAGTCATGCAGAGATGTTGGGTTTTAACAATTCCATTTCCCAGAGACCAAAGAAAACTCCGACTTCCAAGACCAGCACCCTGAGTGCTTCATCTCCTCTCATTTCAGCTCAGGGTTTGCTCAGTCATTGCCCGACACACAGAGCCTATAAGCACTGAGTGACCCACAGAACAGGACAAACCCTGGTAAACTCCTTCCCACTACTGAAAACCCACTATTCCCCAGCCCCTCAGGGCTGCAAACAGCCTTGCTGCAGCTGATTGTTTCTCCAAATGCAATACCCTCTAGCACAACCACTGCAAGGTGTGCACCACAATGGTTCTTCTTCCCAAGGCCACAAGGATATTCAGTCACTCTGGCGTCCACAAGTCTCCAGAAAACCTAAGCAGAAGCAATATCCAAATGTGTGTGAGGATAGCAGAGGGCAGTTTGAAGGAGCCCCTGTTCCTCCTGTGTTCTCATGCACGAGCAGAGCCCTGCAGAGCTGTGCTGGCTGCAGGATGGGATGCTGACCCCAAGCTGATTAGCAAACATGAATAATACAAAACTCATCTTAATAAGTGGAAGTACCTAAGCCTTAAATAAGCCTTGTCACTCTAGATGCTAATTTTGCACCAGTCTGAACCACCTGCCATTCCTGTTCCTCACCAACACAGAGCAGCCGATTAACTTTTCATCTGCCCACCATGGCCAATCCTAATGGTAGTTACATTCAGTACATTGAGAAATGCCCACTGGAATTCAGAGCTCAAATACCTAAATAGGAAATTGTCTCTGCATTTAGTAGAAGAAAAAGCAAAACAACAACAACAACAACAACAAAACACCCTGAAGCACAGTGTGAAGAAGGAAGCAATCAATGCCATGTGCATACAGTATGCTCCAAACAACTACAAATTCCAGACTAGCCATCATCTCCTGATAGAGAGAAAACGTCTTGCTGCAGGGCTGCTGATGATGACAGCATTAAGGGAAGAAGAGACACAAGGCTATACAGCGCATTTACAAACTTGTTTCCCAAATGCATTATCTGGTCTCAGATAATTCAATGCAAGCCCAGAGCAGCCCGCACCACTAGTGTTACCCTGGGCTTGCAGCAGGGAGTGTGAACCAGGCCACTGGGCTTCAAGCTCTGATGTTCAGTTACACTAAGCAGTGTTCACATCATTTCCATGAGTTCACAACTGCTCCTTCAGTCTGGAAATTAACATACAGTGACTGCTGTTCATGCAAACAGTCATGGGAAGGGGATCAGTGAGAGCATTTGTGCAACCTGCACAGGACCAGGGCTTGCAGATACCACAAACTGCAGGCTGCACAGAAACCCAGAAGGACTTGGGCTTCAAAAATCCAGCCAGGATGTTTAGAAAATGAAACAAGATATTGAAGAAAAAAAGTTTCATGGAACTGGTGCAGAGAGATAACTGGTCTAAACTCAGCAGGCTGGGTGCAGAGCTGGGGATGCTCTCAGAGGCCCTGGTGAGATGCACTCTTTGACCTGCTGTCCTTCCCCCGTCTGCACCATCGCTCCTCAGCTGCAGGAATTACTCAAGCAATTAGGTAGCAGCCCTCAAGGAGCAGAGCACATGGAGTTAATAAAGGTCTTTCTGGTCTATAAAGTCTGTTTTAATGGATGCTGTGGTCTGGCTGCACACTGCCACCTCGGCTCCTCACCTCCAGCAGCCACTGGGGCTCCACTCCATCACAGCACATGCAGTTATTTAAGCAGCAGCCTTCCAGGAGCAGAGCACATATGGTTAATAGAGGTGTTTCTTCTTTATAGAGTCTCTGTGTTTATGGATGTTGTAAACACTTGCAGCTCAATGACTGCTGCAATAGAGGCATGTTGCTATTTATATCTCATGCCTATATATGTGAATATTTATATTTGTATATACACAGATTGCCATTCAGCTCAAAAAGACTTTCCTTGAGAGCTAGGAGGTGGAGAAAAATGTGTGATACTTTTCCAAGGGAATTTAGGGGCAGGGCACTCAGTGGCACCCAATGCTGGGCTCAGTCAGGTGCAAGGTGCATACAATACGTCCTGGGAGTCCCATGACAGAGGCTGTGACCAACCTTCCAACCTCAATGACTTTATAATTCCACGTTCAATCTGAGCTCCGAGGGGGCTGGCTCTTACAGAGGTCATCCACCTCTGTCTTAAAGCCTCTGCAAAGGGGTGAGAGATGGGCAGGGTGTATCTGGCTCAATTATATTTGTTCACTGCATCACATGCATTCACTGGATAATGCCACTCTGCTTATTGGAGCAGCAACCAAATGGACCTTCTGGCTGGTCAAGGAGAATCCAAAGCCTCTGCTGAAGAAATGTTGACATCACATTTGCAATTCAAGAGAGGAGTGGGATGGATTGGGATCAAGAGGTTATTGAAATGCCTATGTGAGGGGTCACTGAGTTAATTCGGTGCCAATGGTTTTGCTGGTTTTAATTCATAGCTCTGATGCTCTACACAAAGGCCATTAAATCAGCACTGTTTTCCTTCATCGTACATCCACCACACTACAGGGACATTCATCTTGGGAACAGAAAGGAAATATTTCAGAGAAGTATTTTCCAGAGACAGCTCCAGTCCCAAACCAAAATAGCAATGAAATCTCCAGATGCTCATATCCGGAGCCTGACTGGGGCTCCGTTCCGGCTCTGTGGCAATACCTTTCCATCTCTGTAAGCCCTTTCTTTGATGAGCACTAAAATACTATGCAAATATTAATCTACCATGATTTGCAATATCCTGCAAGGTAAGTACTGCAGAACCTGTTCCACATCTGGAGAGCAACAATGCCCATATGAAGCTGCTTACGCAGAGGTCATGGGACACATTTTCTTTTAGACTCCTTTTCTCTTTTAATCCAAAACTTGTCATCCACCCAATCTTTTTTTTTTTTTCCCATCCTCATTTTTGGGATGTGAAATACATAATTCAAGTCTTGCTGAGCTCTAGGAAAGCTTGGATAAGGGTCAAGTCTCAGCTTGAATGACACCCAGCAAGACAGGGAGGTCCTCCATGGATCTGCTATCTTCGCATTAAGCCAATCATGCACCTCCACCTCTCTACTGAAACACCTGAAATAAATGTTTAAAAATGGCATGCAGAGAACAGCTGCAAAATGAGGCTCTTAAATCTGCACATTGCATCTCCCAGAGCTGCTGCTTCCCCCTGCCATCACACGAACTTGCCCAAGGCTGATGCCTCTTTATGTGCTCCCCCATCGATTGTAATTCTTATCCAGCATTATTTTATCTTGAGCTATTACAGTGCAAAATGCTACATTACTTCCTCGCTGCCTGGAGCTAGCTCAGGCAGCTCTCCTCATTAAATTACAGCAACTGCAGGAAGAAGTGGGACAGGTCAACCCTCACGGGCTGTGATTCCTGGCCAAATGGTTTATGCAGTTGACCACATGCACTGCTGCCATTGCAGTGTGCAGCTCTGGGCAGGGGCCTTGAGAAGAAGAGAACAGGGACACAACATCTTTGAGCACAGAAACATCTACTTTATCAAGGTACTTTTTTTACCTAACAAAAAATCTTTTGTTCTAGCTTCCCTTAATTCTGTAGCATTGAACATTAATGATGCATTGATTGGTCAGTGTGGCCAAAACACCTGAGAAAGAAGGAATTCACCTTTCCTAAGTTCACTGGGGACCTCCCTGCTCACCAGAAGCAGGAAGAGATGCCCAAGAATTTCTTTTCTGATGGTCACCCAGGGCAAGGGATGGCTTTACCTGGAACACTGTGAGGATGGCAGCTGGGAAGGTATCGAAATTCGTGGTTGGTGTTTCATCTCTAAAATTGAACCTGGAGAAAAGTCAGAAATAAAAACAAGAGCAATAAGGGTACAAGGAAATCTCCTGCAGTCCTGTATTACACTGTAACCTGAGTCAGCAACCAACACTTGTTCCACCTAGACACAGCACCCCAACAACTGCAGCAGAGATCATGGCGTCACTGAGAAGATGGCATCAAACAGAACCACGAGCAGAAACTAAATTTGGATCCTGGAGAAAAACTGACACTTCAAAATTGATTGCATCCTAAATACAAATAAACAATCAAAAGATCAAACCCTCTTGCAGAACAAGCCACTTCAAGAAGCCTCAGTCCATAAGCATAAAGTCAAAATTGAAATTGTGTGCTGCTTCTCAGCAGTAAGGTTGATGCGTGTACCATTGACGTCAGTCCTTCCAGCCCTGCAGCCCCTCTTCCATTTGTGTATTCCAGGTGATTGCTCTATAATTACTCCTGAAATTATAATGATTAATTAGACTTACTGCCCTCCGAAGAGCTGCATCCCCAGCAGAGCAAACACCACAATGAAAAGGAACAGCAGAAAGAGCAAACTGATGATGGACTTCATAGAGTTCAGCAAGGAGACCACGAGGTTCCTCAGGGAGTTCCAGTATCTGTGTTGGAGATCAGAGCACAGAAACCATTAGCGGTTTAGAAATTAATAAGATCCATTCTTTTATTAAAAATAATTTTTTAAAATGGGTGGCAAAGATTGTTGGCATCTTTAATCTCCCCCTGCCCCAGCCTATGTGATTGAAAAGTACATCTCGAAATCTCTCGTAGCGTCACACTAGCTGAGATGATCACCCCAGTGCACGTGTACCAGTGCAGCTGACTGCAGGGAAAGTACTTGGTTCCATTTCTCAGCAGCTCCTTTCCTGGTGCAAATCTCACCCTTATTGCATATACCCCCGTACGCTTCTTTTATCCAGCAATACAGACAGCAGGGGATGGAGTCGTTGGCCACAAGGGCTTTGCCCTGCTTGGTGCAATGCCCTGCTTGGTGCAATGCCTTCAGGCAAAATCTGCCTCCAGCACTGGGTTGGCATATTGCAGTTAACCCTGCTTGAGTGGCTCCAGCTCATCTCAGAACAGCTCAGCACCAAACCCTGCCTGATTACAGAGCACCAGGACATAACGAGGGGCTGCATTTCTGCAGCTGCTGGTCCCCATTAGCTTCAAACATGACAAAGAGGAAAACACATTGAGCTGTCCTCTCCTTGTCTTCCCCTCTGAATTTTAGTCCCTCTTGGGCTGTGCTCCTCTTAGTGCATCCTGGTGTCACCTTTGGGAGTGAAGCAGTTTAGCTTTTAACTTCCACATCACTCTGCCATCAGCAGTCACACTGATTTGAGCCATAAGAATCAAAGGTGCTGATAGCAATTCTCCAAATCAGGGTGGACTATCGCCTTCATCTAAATCCAGGGGCAAGAAGCCTTGGCTTGTGGAGGGGGGTTGGAACTTGATGATCCTTGGGGTCCCTTCCAACCCAAGCCATTCTATGATTCTATATGGAAAATGGAGGGTGGGGGGACAGACGACTGCTTGGGATCAGTATGTTTCCACCTGGGGAAATCTCCTTAATAAGGCCAAGGGAATTTCTACATCAGTGGGGTGAGAATCTGACTTGCTGCCCCAAGAGTGGGAGATCACTCAGCCTGTTTCATGATTGCTTCGTTAAGTTAAACCTCAGGCTTCAGCAATTTGTTGTACCAGCTGAAATCCTGAATAGTCAAAACGGGCAAAAAGATCATTTCATCTTGCAAAAATGTCCAATTTTTTTTAAAAAAGCACAACATGCAATCAGATACATTCCATCTCTGTAGCTCTGCTGACAATTAATTGCTAAAAATTTGCTACAAAATGTGTCATTTTCAGTAAGATTAGAGCGGAGGTAGACTAAGTGACATTTTTAGGGCAAGATCCCACTTGTTTTACTGGACATTTACAGAACTTCAGTTCACAACTCCCACAGTGCCTCCAACAGCACACTATCATGCAGGAATTTGGGGTCTGCATGATGATTAACAGACATAAACTGGCAAATCCTCTACCTAACAAAAATCATGCATGGGAATAGCCAGGAAATACCTGCTTACTTCAACCTGCGCTTTTGGTGTCAATGCAGAGAATGGCGTAGGGGAAAAACAACAGCAGGAGCACCCAAATATTTCATCACATCCCACAGTACAATTTTAAAACCATGTAGAAATTGCTCTTGGTGGCTTTTCAGGTTGCACAGCAGCTGTTGCTAATGGCAGCACACATTAACACAAGACGAGCACGAAAACAACAGAGAAGCTGGAGCAACCCAACTCCAGTCAATGTTCACATTTACAGGCTCCAGAGAGAAACCTCAGACATCCCCAGACCAGACAGAGCACAGACAGCAGCAATGCACTTATATTTGTGTCAGCACTGTGGTTTGAGCATCAGGATTTATTATCCAGTGGTAGAGCCAGAGCTCAGCTCAGTAGATCTAAATACTTAAATACCATCAGCAGCAGATAGGGACAGCCGGCACTTACTGAGATTCTTGTTCTAAGCAAGTTTAACAAATAATGAAGAAAAGCCAGGTGCACTCATGCCCCAAGCAGAATGGTTTCAAACTACAAAAGGAGAAGTTTAGGCTGGATATAAGGAAGAAGAGTTTTATGCTCAGGGTGGTGAGGCAGTGTCACAGGTTGCCCAGAGAGGCGGTGGTGCCCCGTCCCTGCAGACAGCCAAGGTCAGGCTGGATGGGGCTCTGAGCTCTGATGGAGCTGTAGATCATAGAATCGTTAAGGTTGGAAAAGACCACTAGGATCATCTAGTCCAACCCCAACCCATCCCCACCATCCCCACTAAGATGTCCCTGTTCATTGCAGGGAGCTGGACTAGATGACCCTTACAGGTCCCTTCCAGCCCAAACCATTCTGTGATTCCATGAAAATGGCTGAAGAAGAGTCAGACAAACCTGCACATAAAGGTGCAGGAAAAAAAAAAAAAAAAAAAAAAAAAAGCTGTTAAAAGTCCTCAAAGGTGCAACTTTCTAGGAGCTCCCTAACTTCTGACTGGCAGAAGCTCAGACTGCTCAGCCAAGGGAAGGACAACTCTGCACCTGCAGTTCCCTTCCTTCCCCCACCCATGGGGTGGCTTCACATGGTGCCTAAGGTGAGGAGATGGGAGCTGGACTTACTTGGTGACTTTGAAAATCCTCAGCAGCCGCAGGGCTCTCAGCACGCTGATGCCAAACGAGGTGCCAGGTTTCACTGCAGCCCAGATGACTTCAAAGATGCTTCCCACAATGACCTGGAAGAGGAGTTCATTTTACAGAAGGGAAAACTTCTGCTTAGTTCCTTGTGGTGCTGCTTGAGAGGCTGGGGGCTAAAGAAGAGTCAAAACTTGGGGCTGTGGTGGTTTTCCGATGATGGTTTCAGTGTAATTTTGCAAAATCGTGAATTATCCAACAACAATATAAGAGAAGTTTGGTTCTAACTTCCTGCAGTCCAATATCTAGAGTGGGATAGGAACAGATGGGAACTTGATGATTTCTTCTCTAGCAAGTGAACTACTACTTCAAAATAGCCTTTATTAGAGGACTTTTTTCACTTCACTGTCTCAGCTGTAAGTGCCACCTGTACAATTACTTCATTTGCCCACCCTGCGTGGTCCAGGCAGCCCCCAGCAACGTGGGGACACCGCCCCATCCTCCTCATCCCATTAGAAAAGCACCATGGACACATCCCCAGAGCTGTAGAACATCCAGGTGTTAGCTCCTCACTAAATTCCCAGAAACTTCTGGCCACTGAGTCTTTGGGAGAGTGAAGAGATCCTAAAAAGCCTCTCGTGTGCAGATCCATCATCTGCCTCGGGTTATTGAAAATAAATTGTCCTCAGTGAAGGGGGTTGGTTTTGTTTCTAATTTTTGCTTGTTTGTCTTAAGGTTGACAGAGCATTAACCTGAAGGGATAAATATTTTTTTCTCTGAAATCCCTTGTTACAAAAAGGACAAAATAATGATGGGCTAAGCACAATCAGAAAGGGCAATTATATCAACACGGGTTACTGTGTAGTTAATAAGAGAGGATGGGCATTTCTCTGCCAATAACCATCATTAGCTGCATTAACCTAGCATTTCAGAGCTTGCACAGACCATGGTCCCATGGCACAAAGCACACCATAAACATGCTATAGCAGCCCCAGGGAGCAGCCGGGCTCTTTGTGCACGGCAGCAGCAGAGCGGTGCTGGGGACCTGCACAGTGCCATGGCCCTCGGCAGCTTGCAAAACATTTCAACAAGCAGAAGCCTGTCTGTATTTGGAAAAACACAGCGGGACCTGCAGCTGCTCTGCAAGAAACATTGTACCCTGAGCTTCAAGGAAACACAGTGGGAAAAGAGGAACACAAAGCGGTTGCTCAGCCAGTCGCTCCCATTACAAAAGGAAGGAATTAAGAATCTTCTCCCACAGCCTATTCCTCTCGAGAATCCCTCGTGAATCAGCAAAAGCCTTTCCTTAGGCACTCCACACATTATGCTGATCATTAACTTCCCTGGCATCTCAGCAGGGTCTCTTGGGGGCGGTTGCACATGAGACCCCACTGGAACATTTCTCCCAAGACTGATGTTGCTCTGTTTTGCTGTTTCTCTCTTTGCTTTTGAACTGTTCTGTTGGGATGGTTTGTCAGACTAAACTGGTTTCAGATGTTCCAGTGTGGGTGCAGGAGCCAAATTAGTTCTGGGGGGTGGAAGGTGGGTGAGGAGAAAAACACAGACAGAAGTAGGATCCCCGCGGGTTCTCTAAAGGATGGAGAATTAGGAACATATCCACAGCTTTACCTCCTGGGAAACCCTCTGCAAAGCTCATTGCCAGTGCTGTGCTCACTAAAGCATGTCAGA
Source organism: Numida meleagris (assembly GCF_002078875.1). Classification (NCBI taxonomy): domain Eukaryota; kingdom Metazoa; phylum Chordata; class Aves; order Galliformes; family Numididae; genus Numida; species Numida meleagris. Next base: position 2,050,605 of record NC_034424.1, on the reverse strand, counting down.
AAGCAGAGAGACCTTGTGGATTTATCTCATATTTATGCCAAGCTCCTGTATCACGTGAGCTTGACTGGCAGATACAAGCTCACCTTGGCGCAAGGAGTGTCCTGGATGCAAGTTTCCACCCCAGCTATCTTACATTAACCAGGTTATTTATGCGCTGGTTTTGTTCTATGGTTGGCTGTGCATTACTGGGCCATGCAGCCAGAAAGGTCTGCACAGCATGTTTCATGGCCCCGATCCACTGTCAGCTGCTAGGGGCACCCGGGGAGCAAAGTCCCACATGGAGGGACTGGGTGCTGCCAAACCAACCTCAGCCTCTTGGACACAGATGTCTCTGGGGTTTGATCTCAAGGTCTGTTCAGCTCCGAGCTTCCACAATGGTGCTGCCAAAAAGAGAGCATGGTAGCTCTACCTGTAGAGCCCGTACTTCAACAATGAATGGATCTGAGTTACAGCTTTCCTGTATTGTGTGTTCAGACTTCTGGGCACTCGTGTCTGAAAAGCGCTGCCTGTGTATCTGGAGGTAACGGCCTTGGAAGGGATGACAGGGAGATGAGCATGAGATGTGTGTTGTTTTTTCATCTTTCAATCACCTCATTTGAATGGGAGAGAGACTCTCGCATTAATCAGAGCACTTACTGGTGCTGATGCTGTGAACAGCCTGTAACTCACTGAGGAAATGAAACCCTCGACTGTCACATTTCTTCAAGAGGGATGATAACCAGGGGAGCCTTAATGTGTTTCCCTGCAGCTAATTTATATGACAACCACTCTCTGGAAAAGACATCCTGTCGGCACCACTTCCCATACCCACTCTGAAATGCCCAGCCCTATTCAATCAGGGGGACCATGCAGCTGAAGCCTACTCACCCCAAAGTCAAAGCAGTTGAATGAGGAATGGAAGTAATTTCTTGGCCCCAGCCCATACATCTTCAAAGACATCTCAGTAAGAAACAGACCCAGAAAAACAAACTCGGCGAAATCTAGGAACCGGAAAAGAGATTAAATTAGTCCACGAGACCTCAGTGGGCAGATCTCTTCATGCAGGGAACAACAGTCGTTTTTCACAGTGCAGAATTCCTCCTGCCAGAAGAAAATCCCTTTGCAATGGCAAACACGACCCTGAGGAGGGTTTCATATATTTCTATATGCACATGAGCTGCATTCAGACTTCAGGAGCTGGGAGGGCAATGTTGCACGTGTACTGTGGGAAGGTTGGTATGAGCGTTAAATAATACTCTAAACCTCTCCGTAAAGGAATTTCAAAAGAGAGTTCTGGATCTAAAATTCCCAAAGGTCTAATTTAATTGCACAGATAACGTTTTGCAAATGCGTGTTTGGGACATTCGTGCCGACGTGAGACGGGCATTTTTGGAAGTGGGGTGTAAGCTTTTATAACGTTCTCTCACGATAAAAATACCTTCTTACCCAACAGAGCTGCTGCCTCTGTGAGCTCAGGCTCAGAGGTGTTGGGTCTGCTGTTAGCACGCAGCCGCTTTGGTTCCTATTACGCCTGCACAACCATAATTCTGGAAGAGCAAGTTCAGTTTCCTCCTGCCTCGCATATCACAGGCAAAAGGCTGCCATGCTTTTGATGGGAAAATGTATCACGTCTGATGAAACAAAGGGCAGGAAGAACATAGTTGGAGTTTTCTATTTCTGTATCAGGTTTTTAGGACTTGAAGCTACAGGAAACGTGTTCGGTGTTGTAAGTTACGCCAGTTGGTGAGTCAAGGAGCAACAGCAACAACGCAATATTATTAAAGAACAAATATTAAAAGGGCAAAAATCCCCTCAATGATTCCAAAATAAACCAAATAGCATACAGCAAACCTCTTCCTGTAGAGAAACGTTGACAGAAAGAGTCAGACTTCAGAAGGCAGAGAGCTGAGGTGTTGCTTAAGCACAGGATTTCTCACATCTGCAGCAGTGCAGATGCTGCAAGGAAGGCTTCTCCTCTAATTCAAGTTTTATGGTTCCAGGAGTTGTAAAGAGATGGTGCCAAGCCTTTCTCAAAGCTGCACGCTGACAGCAAAGTGGCAGTGGATGCACATTGCAACAAGGAATGTTTCAGTTAAGAAATCCCATATCCCATGTGTTTTGTACACCTGGAACGCATGGCTTCAGCCAATGAGTGTGGGGAAAGAGAAGGGAGAGCACGGGGCTCCTTTCAGACGTGGGCTTTGCTCAGTTCTCAGCCTTGCACTTTCCTCCTAAGAGCTTTTGGCCCAGGTTCATCTCACACTGCTGCTTGCCTTGTGCAATTGCTTGAAAAATACAACTTCCATTATCAAAAAGTAAAAAGGGGTTTTACATTTTATATCAAAGAAAGTCATGAAATATCATGGGCATTATGTTAACTGAAATCCAGGAAGCATTAGCTAGATGAGAGAGGTTTTATTAATGCTTCAGCAGGGAGCCTACAAGGGCACTTCTGCCAACATTTGCAGTAAGGGAGGGAACATCATGAGGGCATTAACTACACCATGTAACAGCCTCCTTGAAAGTAGGAGTAATAGCCTTAAAGGAGACTACCAAGGGCAAAGCGTTCAGAGTTGAGGAATAAGATGGCAAAGTATGGGGTGTGCAGACTTCTCAGCCTTTTTCCTACCAACAGGTAGGCTCCGTTGGTTGGATCTCCATGCTCACAGAGCACCAAGATGGCACAGAGATGAAGGGGCAACACCTCTGCCTTCCTTAACGCATGGAACCTGCTAGGAGAAACACCTTCCTGCTACACCGTGCCTCTATACTTCTTCCTGGCAGATAGATCAGTGAGCAAAAAGGTGTTTACAACACAAGCAATCCCAATGGCAATCATCTAGTTACACTGGCAAAACATCTTACAGTCCAAATGCAGAAGGCAAGGAAGGGACCTGATGAACTAAATCTCAAGCATGACGTGAGTCACCAAAAATATAAGAATACAAAATTGAAACAAAACCAAAAAACGCGTTCAATGGTAACGAATTTCCTTGTACACACACAAAAAAGATTGCAAACAGCAAGAATGTTTAAATTATTAATCGCTGGCCCTGTAAATTAGACATTTACAATGTAGCTTCCAAGCCAGACCCTGAACTTCCACCCTGCACATCCATTCTGCATCCTGTAGACTTTGGAAATGGTAATAAACAGGAGGCAAAACTCCCTTAGCAAAGCAAATGCATCTTCCCTGGGTGAGGAAGAAATGATGCCGCTGCTGTCACCCGTTCTGCCCAATAGCCCAGAGGGAAATCTTGCAGCAGCATTTTATGCTGTTTACAGAGTTGTTCCCTTGCTGAGAAGTTAGCACTTGTGTCTTAGGTTTCATGCTCAGCAGAGCTCAGCATGGTGTTTGTTTGAATGACTTCAATGTAAAGTCCTCCTATCGTGAGGACTGATGTCAAAGCCATGCACTGCAACTGGTGGCCTTGCTGGCAGACCAAACTTAGAATTGTTGCAAGAGATTGTAGAGCAGGCCAACAGAAAGTGCTGCACACAGCCTTCACGTGCTTTTTGTACGTCCCCTTCATAGGGAGTTTCTCATCCTATTTACCCTCCAGACCCAACATTAAGGATTACCTTTCAGGTACACCCAATATTCTTTCACTGAATAATGAATTTCTAGGTAGAATTTTAATTGCAGTTTTCTCTAACAGATCTCAGTGCACTTTGCTAAAATAACAGCAATCATTTCACAAGAAGAGAAAGGAGGAAGGAAAGAAGGATTAATATTCAACCACCCATCCAGTGAAGCATGAACGAAAAAGCCAGTATTACCCAGTGCAGTGTTTCATCATCGGACTGATACATTCTGTGCTCACACACATGCAATACTAGATTATTATGGGAGAAAATCTGCCAGCAAATGCCCAAAGTAAAACAGAATCAAACAATAATTGATATAAAAACACAGGAAACTCATAATATCCAAGAAACAACTTCCTTCTGTCGCCCTTGAAAGAAGAACCCATCTCATCCTTTCACGGCTGTTGACTTCCATCTGGAGCAGAGCTCAAAACAGGCAGGATAGCTGTATTTCATCACACACCACAGCAGTGCGAGGACAGAGGATGGAGGAGAACGTGAACACAGTGAATTCCTTGGACACAAGGAATTAACTCAGAGTGAATCAGCTTCTACAGCTGACGGATCAGATATGTGATTCCTTCTGACGTGGCCCTGCCCATTTAATTGAAAAAGCAATTTTGTTGTTTGGACCTCCTGGTGTTTGGACCCCACAAGTAATTTAATCTGCCTTAAACAGAAGCATTTTATAATGTAATTTAAGTTAAAAAGTTTGATATTAAGACTCTTATTTAATTTGAAATTTGTACTTTTGGCAAAGGCCATGTTAGTATCTTTTTGCCCCAAACTTTTGAGTTAGAAATTTAGTGGCTCTTTTTTGTCAATCACCAATAGATTAATTCCATTTCTGCCCTGGATCAATCCAAGTCTGGTGTCATTAAGAGCAGGTGTTGAGCCTGCCACTTCTGTTTCCTTTTCTCTTTCTCCTTGTACATTAAACCAACCAGGAGGAGAACCTCAGTGAATTACAACTTCTCCCTCTGACAAGGCAGACGTGAAATGTTCGGCAGACATAAATAAATATGCTCGTTTCAGAAAGCCTTTTCTTTGCAACTGCACATGCTGCATATTTATATCCAGAGGGAGCTGGCTATCTACTTCAAAGGCAAACACAATATCATCAACAAGGCCTAATTGCATCAAACACAGGATTCAACATAGCACAGCACGCTGAGAAGATGTTCTCAGGCCATAATGTCTAAAACACTGTTTTCAAATATTGTACTTATCAGAAAGGAGGCATTATGGAACTCATTTTTAGACAAATTGAGGAGCAAGCTGAAGATCCCTGCAGCATTAGACAGAGAAATCCAGAGAGAGTCGCTTCACTGGGGCAACCATAGGCAAAGAGAAGCCTGGTGAGAATGGTCCCTCCTCCCAAGGGAAAACATACCGATTTAACCCAAAATCCTTCTCACCACAGTTCCTAAAACCTGTCTTGGGGATGCCAAGGAGCTCCACGTCCCTCACCCCTTGGAGGTGCCCAAGGCCAGGCTGGATGGGGCCCTGGGCAGCCTGATCTAGTGGGGGGCAACCAGCCTGTGTCAGGGGTCAGGACTGGATGATCTTTCAGGTCGCTTCCAACCCAATCATTCCATGATTCTGTGATCCCCACTATGTGCCCACATGACAGACTTTATGTTTTGTTGTCCTTACTGATGAAGATGCATCTTTTCTGCAACTAGACCTCAAGTGATGCTTTTCTATGCTACATTATAGAGTTCTTTCCTGCCAGAATTGGTGGAAATAAGTGCAAACAAATGATGATCATGGCATGCTTTATGGGAGACAGCCTTCTACAGAGAACTGAAACTTGTTTAATTGACAGTCCATGCTCTGAGGAACAGCACACGCCATGTACCCATGTGCAGTATTGAGAAAACTTACTGCAACGTGGCACTGAAGTCCTTCCCATACAGGGAAGGAAAACTTCCAATTTAATTTGGAGATAACCATGAGGGCATGAAGTATGTCCTGTTATTCACCGTACCTCAGGAATACCAGAAATTTCTCATCAGGGCGAATAGCCTGCTCTTTCAATAAGACTAAATAAATTCCAAGCCCCTTTGTAAAGTTCCTACTGTTCCCTTTTCAAAGCAACATGGAATATCAAGTGGAGAAAGCTAATCAGAACAATTCAACAGCAGAAAAGTTAAAAAAGAAAAGGCCACGGGAAAAATAAATCAGTGCATACCTGCAAGGTTTTAACCCGCCATTCTTTAAGTAAAATTAATTTGTAATGTAATTAAATGTTCCCCCAGAGGGACAGGCATAATTGAATTAGAGGTGCCTGGTAGAGTTGCAGGGTTTAACAGATCCTCTCAGACTTCACTGCACTCCTATCCCTCTGCCACAGTTCACACAACTCCTCACTGGCCCATTTCTGAGCACCTTCCATGCAACAACCTCATTAGCACTGGCTGCTTCAGTCACTCTGCATCTGATCAGCCAAGCCCTGCTCCTCTGCGGTGAAGTTCCCTCACCGTGGATTAACTGTAAAGCCACTCCTAAACTCTGTCACTTGTACAGTTCAAGGATTTTGCCAAGTATTTCCAGAAGCTATTTAAAATCCCCTGGTTTTGTAATACCTTGTTCTGCCTGTACCTAAAGGATTTGTGAACGAATCTTGGGCAGAAGAGCGCTTTCAAGGAGCACTCCTCAAAGCCTGAACTGCAGATAGGCTTGTTCACAAATGTGTTAACCATCCAGGTTAACCAGGATGGCTGTGGTCAGTGTACACAGGAGGGAGGGGAACCAAGCCCAGTCTTACTACGAAAGCAACAATGAAACAACCAGTTAGTCCACACATGGCCCACTGTAACTTAAGGCATAAAATTCCTTGTACTCAACAATAAATTTTAGATAAGCAGGAACGATTCTGCTACGAAAACAGTAACATCCCCCATGAAGGTGAGAACTCAACAGTAACACTTGCTCTTGGCTAGGTGTTATCATCGAATCCTAGAATGTCTTGCATTGGAAGGGACCTCAAGGATCAT
>NC_034424.1:1865298-2043939 GCF_002078875.1 Numida meleagris | reverse complement strand
CTTCCAGCCCAAACCATTCTGTGATTCCATGAAAATGGCTGAAAAAGAGTCAGACAAACCTGCACATAAAGGTGCAGGAAAAAAAAAAAAAAAAAGCTGTTAAAAGTCCTCAAAGGTGCAACTTTCTAGGAGCTCCCTAACTTCTGACTGGCAGAAGCTCAGACTGCTCAGCCAAGGGAAGGACAACTCTGCACCTGCAGTTCCCTTCCTTCCCCCACCCATGGGGTGGCTTCACATGGTGCCTAAGGTGAGGAGATGGGAGCTGGACTTACTTGGTGACTTTGAAAATCCTCAGCAGCCGCAGGGCTCTCAGCACGCTGATGCCAAACGAGGTGCCAGGTTTCACTGCAGCCCAGATGACTTCAAAGATGCTTCCCACAATGACCTGGAAGAGGAGTTCATTTTACAGAAGGGAAAACTTCTGCTTAGTTCCTTGTGGTGCTGCTTGAGAGGCTGGGGGCTAAAGAAGAGTCAAAACTTGGGGCTGTGGTGGTTTTCCGATGATGGTTTCAGTGTAATTTTGCAAAATCGTGAATTATCCAACAACAATATAAGAGAAGTTTGGTTCTAACTTCCTGCAGTCCAATATCTAGAGTGGGATAGGAACAGATGGGAACTTGATGATTTCTTCTCTAGCAAGTGAACTACTACTTCAAAATAGCCTTTATTAGAGGACTTTTTTCACTTCACTGTCTCAGCTGTAAGTGCCACCTGTACAATTACTTCATTTGCCCACCCTGCGTGGTCCAGGCAGCCCCCAGCAACGTGGGGACACCGCCCCATCCTCCTCATCCCATTAGAAAAGCACCATGGCCGCATCCCCAGAGCTGTAGAACATCCAGGTGTTAGCTCCTCAGTAAATTCCCAGAAACTTCTGGCCACTGAGTCTTTGGGAGAGTGAAGAGATCCTAAAAAGCCTCTCGTGTGCAGATCCATCATCTGCCTCGGGTTATTGAAAATAAATTGTCCTCAGTGAAGGGGGTTGGTTTTGTTTCTAATTTTTGCTTGTTTGTCTTAAGGTTGACAGAGCATTAACCTGAAGGGATAAATATTTTTTTCTCTGAAATCCCTTGTTACAAAAAGGACAAAATAATGATGGGCTAAGCACAATCAGAAAGGGCAATTATATCAACACGGGTTACTGTGTAGTTAATAAGAGAGGATGGGCATTTCTCTGCCAATAACCATCATTAGCTGCATTAACCTAGCATTTCAGAGCTTGCACAGACCATGGTCCCATGGCACAAAGCACACCATAAACATGCTATAGCAGCCCCAGGGAGCAGCCGGGCTCTTTGTGCACGGCAGCAGCAGAGCGGTGCTGGGGACCTGCACAGTGCCATGGCCCTCGGCAGCTTGCAAAACATTTCAACAAGCAGAAGCCTGTCTGTATTTGGAAAAACACAGCGGGACCTGCAGCTGCTCTGCAAGAAACATTGTACCCTGGGCTTCAAGGAAACACAGTGGGAAAAGGGGAACACAAAGCGGTTGCTCAGCCAGTCGCTCCTGCTACAAAAGGAAGGAATTAAGATTCTTCTCCCACAGCCTATTCCTCTTGAGAATCCCTCGTGAATCAGCAAAAGCCTTTCCTTAGGCACTCCACACATTACGCTGATCATTAACTTCCCTGGCATCTCAGCAGGGTCTCTTGGGGGCGGTTGCACATGAGACCCCACTGGAACATTTCTCCCAAGACTGATGTTGCTCTGTTTTGCTGTTTCTCTCTTTGCTTTTGAACTGTTCTGTTGGGATGGTTTGTCAGACTAAACTGGTTTCAGATGTTCCAGTGTGGGTGCAGGAGCCAAATTAGTTCTGGGGGGTGGAAGGTGGGTGAGGAGAAAAACACAGACAGAAGTAGGATCCCCGCGGGTTCTCTAAAGGATGGAGAATTAGGAACATATCCACAGCTTTACCTCCTGGGAAACCCTCTGCAAAGCTCATTGCCAGTGCTGTGCTCACTAAAGCATGTCAGAAAGCAGAGAGACCTTGTGGATTTATCTCATATTTATGCCAAGCTCCTGTATCACGTGAGCTTGACTGGCAGATACAAGCTCACCTTGGCGCAAGGAGTGTCCTGGATGCAAGTTTCCACCCCAGCTATCTTACATTAACCAGGTTATTTATGCGCTGGTTTTGTTCTATGGTTGGCTGTGCATTACTGGGCCATGCAGCCAGAAAGGTCTGCACAGCATGTTTCATGGCCCCGATCCACTGTCAGCTGCTAGGGGCACCCGGGGAGCAAAGTCCCACATGGAGGGACTGGGTGCTGCCAAACCAACCTCAGCCTCTTGGACACAGATGTCTCTGGGGTTTGATCTCAAGGTCTGTTCAGCTCCGAGCTTCCACAATGGTGCTGCCAAAAAGAGAGCATGGTAGCTCTACCTGTAGAGCCCGTACTTCAACAATGAATGGATCTGAGTTACAGCTTTCCTGTATTGTGTGTTCAGACTTCTGGGCACTCGTGTCTGAAAAGCGCTGCCTGTGTATCTGGAGGTAACGGCCTTGGAAGGGATGACAGGGAGATGAGCATGAGATGTGTGTTGTTTTTTCATCTTTCAATCACCTCATTTGAATGGGAGAGAGACTCTCGCATTAATCAGAGCACTTACTGGTGCTGATGCTGTGAACAGCCTGTAACTCACTGAGGAAATGAAACCCTCGACTGTCACATTTCTTCAAGAGGGATGATAACCAGGGGAGCCTTAATGTGTTTCCCTGCAGCTAATTTATATGACAACCACTCTCTGGAAAAGACATCCTGTCGGCACCACTTCCCATACCCACTCTGAAATGCCCAGCCCTATTCAATCAGGGGGACCATGCAGCTGAAGCCTACTCACCCCAAAGTCAAAGCAGTTGAATGAGGAATGGAAGTAATTTCTTGGCCCCAGCCCATACATCTTCAAAGACATCTCAGTAAGAAACAGACCCAGAAAAACAAACTCGGCGAAATCTAGGAACCGGAAAAGAGATTAAATTAGTCCACGAGACCTCAGTGGGCAGATCTCTTCATGCAGGGAACAACAGTCGTTTTTCACAGTGCAGAATTCCTCCTGCCAGAAGAAAATCCCTTTGCAATGGCAAACACGACCCTGAGGAGGGTTTCATATATTTCTATATGCACATGAGCTGCATTCAGACTTCAGGAGCTGGGAGGGCAATGTTGCACGTGTACTGTGGGAAGGTTGGTATGAGCGTTAAATAATACTCTAAACCTCTCCGTAAAGGAATTTCAAAAGAGAGTTCTGGATCTAAAATTCCCAAAGGTCTAATTTAATTGCACAGATAACGTTTTGCAAATGCGTGTTTGGGACATTCGTGCCGACGTGAGACGGGCATTTTTGGAAGTGGGGTGTAAGCTTTTATAACGTTCTCTCACGATAAAAATACCTTCTTACCCAACAGAGCTGCTGCCTCTGTGAGCTCAGGCTCAGAGGTGTTGGGTCTGCTGTTAGCACGCAGCCGCTTTGGTTCCTATTACGCCTGCACAACCATAATTCTGGAAGAGCAAGTTCAGTTTCCTCCTGCCTCGCATATCACAGGCAAAAGGCTGCCATGCTTTTGATGGGAAAATGTATCACGTCTGATGAAACAAAGGGCAGGAAGAACATAGTTGGAGTTTTCTATTTCTGTATCAGGTTTTTAGGACTTGAAGCTACAGGAAACGTGTTCGGTGTTGTAAGTTACGCCAGTTGGTGAGTCAAGGAGCAACAGCAACAACGCAATATTATTAAAGAACAAATATTAAAAGGGCAAAAATCCCCTCAATGATTCCAAAATAAACCAAATAGCATACAGCAAACCTCTTCCTGTAGAGAAACGTTGACAGAAAGAGTCAGACTTCAGAAGGCAGAGAGCTGAGGTGTTGCTTAAGCACAGGATTTCTCACATCTGCAGCAGTGCAGATGCTGCAAGGAAGGCTTCTCCTCTAATTCAAGTTTTATGGTTCCAGGAGTTGTAAAGAGATGGTGCCAAGCCTTTCTCAAAGCTGCACGCTGACAGCAAAGTGGCAGTGGATGCACATTGCAACAAGGAATGTTTCAGTTAAGAAATCCCATATCCCATGTGTTTTGTACACCTGGAACGCATGGCTTCAGCCAATGAGTGTGGGGAAAGAGAAGGGAGAGCACGGGGCTCCTTTCAGACGTGGGCTTTGCTCAGTTCTCAGCCTTGCACTTTCCTCCTAAGAGCTTTTGGCCCAGGTTCATCTCACACTGCTGCTTGCCTTGTGCAATTGCTTGAAAAATACAACTTCCATTATCAAAAAGTAAAAAGGGGTTTTACATTTTATATCAAAGAAAGTCATGAAATATCATGGGCATTATGTTAACTGAAATCCAGGAAGCATTAGCTAGATGAGAGAGGTTTTATTAATGCTTCAGCAGGGAGCCTACAAGGGCACTTCTGCCAACATTTGCAGTAAGGGAGGGAACATCATGAGGGCATTAACTACACCATGTAACAGCCTCCTTGAAAGTAGGAGTAATAGCCTTAAAGGAGACTACCAAGGGCAAAGCGTTCAGAGTTGAGGAATAAGATGGCAAAGTATGGGGTGTGCAGACTTCTCAGCCTTTTTCCTACCAACAGGTAGGCTCCGTTGGTTGGATCTCCATGCTCACAGAGCACCAAGATGGCACAGAGATGAAGGGGCAACACCTCTGCCTTCCTTAACGCATGGAACCTGCTAGGAGAAACACCTTCCTGCTACACCGTGCCTCTATACTTCTTCCTGGCAGATAGATCAGTGAGCAAAAAGGTGTTTACAACACAAGCAATCCCAATGGCAATCATCTAATTACATTGACAAAACATCTTACAGTCCAAATGCAGAAGGCAAGGAAGGGACCTGATGAACTAAATCTCAAGCATGACGTGAGTCACCAAAAATATAAGAATACAAAATTGAAACAAAACCAAAAAACGCGTTCAATGGTAACGAATTTCCTTGTACACACACAAAAAAGATTGCAAACAGCAAGAATGTTTAAATTATTAATCGCTGGCCCTGTAAATTAGACATTTACAATGTAGCTTCCAAGCCAGACCCTGAACTTCCACCCTGCACATCCATTCTGCATCCTGTAGACTTTGGAAATGGTAATAAACAGGAGGCAAAACTCCCTTAGCAAAGCAAATGCATCTTCCCTGGGTGAGGAAGAAATGATGCCGCTGCTGTCACCCGTTCTGCCCAATAGCCCAGAGGGAAATCTTGCAGCAGCATTTTATGCTGTTTACAGAGTTGTTCCCTTGCTGAGAAGTTAGCACTTGTGTCTTAGGTTTCATGCTCAGCAGAGCTCAGCATGGTGTTTGTTTGAATGACTTCAATGTAAAGTCCTCCTATCGTGAGGACTGATGTCAAAGCCATGCACTGCAACTGGTGGCCTTGCTGGCAGACCAAACTTAGAATTGTTGCAAGAGATTGTAGAGCAGGCCAACAGAAAGTGCTGCACACAGCCTTCACGTGCTTTTTGTATGTCCCCTTCATAGGGAGTTTCTCATCCTATTTACCCTCCAGACCCAACATTAAGGATTACCTTTCAGGTACACCCAATATTCTTTCACTGAATAATGAATTTCTAGGTAGAATTTTAATTGCAGTTTTCTCTAACAGATCTCAGTGCACTTTGCTAAAATAACAGCAATCATTTCACAAGAAGAGAAAGGAGGAAGGAAAGAAGGATTAATATTCAACCACCCATCCAGTGAAGCATGAACGAAAAAGCCAGTATTACCCAGTGCAGTGTTTCATCATCGGACTGATACATTCTGTGCTCACACACATGCAATTCTAGATTATTATGGGAGAAAATCTGCCAGCAAATGCCCAAAGTAAAACAGAATCAAACAATAATTGATATAAAAACACAGGAAACTCATAATATCCAAGAAACAACTTCCTTCTGTCGCCCTTGAAAGAAGAACCCATCTCATCCTTTCACGGCTGTTGACTTCCATCTGGAGCAGAGCTCAAAACAGGCAGGATAGCTGTATTTCATCACACACCACAGCAGTGCGAGGACAGAGGATGGAGGAGAACGTGAACACAGTGAATTCCTTGGACACAAGGAATTAACTCAGAGTGAATCAGCTTCTACAGCTGACGGATCAGATATGTGATTCCTTCTGATGTGGCCCTGCCCATTTAATTGAAAAAGCAATTTTGTTGTTTGGACCTCCTGGTGTTTGGACCCCACAAGTAATTTAATCTGCCTTAAACAGAAGCATTTTATAATGTAATTTAAGTTAAAAAGTTTGATATTAAGACTCTTATTTAATTTGAAATTTGTACTTTTGGCAAAGGCCATGTTAGTATCTTTTTGCCCCAAACTTTTGAGTTAGAAATTTAGTGGCTCTTTTTTGTCAATCACCAATAGATTAATTCCATTTCTGCCCTGGATCAATCCAAGTCTGGTGTCATTAAGAGCAGGTGTTGAGCCTGCCACTTCTGTTTCCTTTTCTCTTTCTCCTTGTACATTAAACCAACCAGGAGGAGAACCTCAGTGAATTACAACTTCTCCCTCTGACAAGGCAGACGTGAAATGTTCGGCAGACATAAATAAATATGCTCGTTTCAGAAAGCCTTTTCTTTGCAACTGCACATGCTGCATATTTATATCCAGAGGGAGCTGGCTATCTACTTCAAAGGCAAACACAATATCATCAACAAGGCCTAATTGCATCAAACACAGGATTCAACATAGCACAGCACGCTGAGAAGATGTTCTCAGGCCATAATGTCTAAAACACTGTTTTCAAATATTGTACTTATCAGAAAGGAGGCATTATGGAACTCATTTTTAGACAAATTGAGGAGCAAGCTGAAGATCCCTGCAGCATTAGACAGAGAAATCCAGAGAGAGTCGCTTCACTGGGGCAACCATAGGCAAAGAGAAGCCTGGTGAGAATGGTCCCTCCTCCCAAGGGAAAACATACCGATTTAACCCAAAATCCTTCTCACCACAGTTCCTAAAACCTGTCTTGGGGATGCCAAGGAGCTCCACGTCCCTCACCCCTTGGAGGTGCCCAAGGCCAGGCTGGATGGGGCCCTGGGCAGCCTGATCTAGTGGGGGGCAACCAGCCTGTGTCAGGGGTCAGGACTGGATGATCTTTCAGGTCGCTTCCAACCCAATCATTCCATGATTCTGTGATCCCCACTATGTGCCCACATGACAGACTTTATGTTTTGTTGTCCTTACTGATGAAGATGCATCTTTTCTGCAACTAGACCTCAAGTGATGCTTTTCTATGCTACATTATAGAGTTCTTTCCTGCCAGAATTGGTGGAAATAAGTGCAAACAAATGATGATCATGGCATGCTTTATGGGAGACAGCCTTCTACAGAGAACTGAAACTTGTTTAATTGACAGTCCATGCTCTGAGGAACAGCACACGCCATGTACCCATGTGCAGTATTGAGAAAACTTACTGCAACGTGGCACTGAAGTCCTTCCCATACAGGGAAGGAAAACTTCCAATTTAATTTGGAGATAACCATGAGGGCATGAAGTATGTCCTGTTATTCACCGTACCTCAGGAATACCAGAAATTTCTCATCAGGGCGAATAGCCTGCTCTTTCAATAAGACTAAATAAATTCCAAGCCCCTTTGTAAAGTTCCTACTGTTCCCTTTTCAAAGCAACATGGAATATCAAGTGGAGAAAGCTAATCAGAACAATTCAACAGCAGAAAAGTTAAAAAAGAAAAGGCCACGGGAAAAATAAATCAGTGCATACCTGCAAGGTTTTAACCCGCCATTCTTTAAGTAAAATTAATTTGTAATGTAATTAAATGTTCCCCCAGAGGGACAGGCATAATTGAATTAGAGGTGCCTGGTAGAGTTGCAGGGTTTAACAGATCCTCTCAGACTTCACTGCACTCCTATCCCTCTGCCACAGTTCACACAACTCCTCACTGGCCCATTTCTGAGCACCTTCCATGCAACAACCTCATTAGCACTGGCTGCTTCAGTCACTCTGCATCTGATCAGCCAAGCCCTGCTCCTCTGCGGTGAAGTTCCCTCACCATGGATTAACTGTAAAGCCACTCCTAAACTCTGTCACTTGTACAGTTCAAGGATTTTGCCAAGTATTTCCAGAAGCTATTTAAAATCCCCTGGTTTTGTAATACCTTGTTCTGCCTGTACCTAAAGGATTTGTGAACGAATCTTGGGCAGAAGAGCGCTTTCAAGGAGCACTCCTCAAAGGCTGAACTGCAGATAGGCTTGTTCACAAATGTGTTAACCATCCAGGTTAACCAGGATGGCTGTGGTCAGTGTACACAGGAGGGAGAGGAACCAAGCCCAGTCTTAGTACGAAAGCAACAATGAAACAACCAGTTAGTCCACACATGGCCCACTGTAACTTAAGGCATAAAATTCCTTGTACTCAACAATAAATTTTAGATAAGCAGGAACGATTCTGCTACGAAAACAGTAACATCCCCCATGAAGGTGAGAACTCAACAGTAACACTTGCTCTTGGCTAGGTGTTATCATCGAATCCTAGAATGTCTTGCATTGGAAGGGACCTCAAGGATCATACAGATCCAGCCCCTTTCCACGGGCAGGTTTGCCAACCACTGAATCAGGCACCAGATGAGGCTGCCCAGGGCCCCATCCAACCTGATCCCCAGGGATGGAGCACCCACAACTTCTCTGGGCAAGAGCATCCTATCATCAAGAAATTGAAGTTTGCCACCCACATTTTTCTGAATGTAATTTGCAAACTTGATGTTAGGGGAATTTCACAGCTCCTAAAAGATGGATCTACCCTGGTCCCTGATTCCAGGCACAACACAATTACAACACTCCCTTCTTCTTGTCTGCAGCTGAGGTCGGTTGGGAACCTAATTAATGGCTGCTGTACCAAATACAATTCCCACCTGGAGGGAATTTCATTATAATCAACACAAGCAACTCTTTCAGCTCCCAGATGAACATTAAGCAGAAGTTGCTGGCTCACAACTTTCTTAATGTCCTCTTAGAAATGTTACTGTGTAAGGTGTTCCCAAAAGAGAGTTTGGAAATCTGTATTCTTCCTTTCTAAGTTGAAAGACTTAAAGTGTTACTTTTTTCCAGATATTTAGTCCTAATTCAAGAGGAAATCCTAAGCTTCACACTGCTAATTACTCTGCCAATCTAGCTTTCCAATGTTAAATTTGGGCAATGAATAAGCAAGACTGATTTCTCTGTGTGGTCTGTCTTTTCAGTCTAAATCTTGCAAGAGAAATAGTTGAAAGGAGCTTCTGTCCTTCTTATGCATTTCATTATAACTTCAGTTACCTGTCGGTATTAAATATTTCAGCAAACATTAATAGGGTGTTTTTTGAAGTCAGAGCAGCTAGTATTCCTGACCCCTTAGGTCTACAAAAGAAAAACTTCAAAAGTTTGCTTCTTTACAATAATGCAAGACCTGAAGATCTGGGTCTAGAAATATTTGAATATGTAATTTATATAGAAATCAATGAAAATTAGGTAGATAAGTAACTTTAATGATCTAAGCCACAGTTATTAAGTTAGACTGTTTGAAATATTTTTTTCCCCACTTCTTTTTTCTTGCTTTAGAAGTCTTACTCAAATTCTGAACTTCCCCATCTGAATAAAGATGTGTTTTTGGCTGTTTGATAGACTCAGTGATGGCTGATGTTATAGCTCTGTCTTCCAGAAACAAACCTTCCATCCCCTGCCTTCCAAAGGCAAAGCTTGTGGAGTCCCACACTTAGTGTTATCGTGATCCTATACATTCAAACAAGTTTTCCAGCCCCAGTAGTCACAGCCTGCAATCTTCATTAAAATAAAAGCTCTATCCACATTATTCCATTTTTTTTTTTAACAAAAGGCTTCATGAGCCACTCTGCTGCCTCAGCGTAACACCATGACGTGTACGGGCACTGGTTGCAGAAAGCTGCATTGATTGAATTTTTTATCGCGAGACAGAACAATGGGCAATTAAAAAATAACAAATCATACTTCAAAAGAACCTATCAACCATCTGAAGCCTTAAACTGGCAGGTGACCCCAGGAAACAAGCTAAAATATAGCTTTTCTACAAGAGTAATAAATCCACTCCGTGATGTCATTTCTATCACTACTCCATGTATCTTCACGAAAGGCTTCCTGACGTTTATCCGTTTATTTAAGGAAGACACGATTATCAAAAAAGCTCTTCCATAAATTTGCAGCCTGTTAAGGAATACGCAAGTAATTGCTAAAAGTGCTATAAATTAGCATATAATTCTGTATAGTCATACAGACGTTTTCTCCTCCCAAGTAGCCTTGGTGATGGCACATACGGTTATCCCAGCACTGACAGAGCTTTGGGTTTGTCCACAGCAGGAACACCCATGGATGCAGATCAGCTGCAAAGTGGCACAAATTCTGCAGTTCCTCCTACAGAACAAACCCTTCTCTGACATCACCAGATTAACACGTGGTTGAATCTGGAGTTTCAGGTAAGGTGTCATCTCAAACCATGAGATGAGACTACTGATGTAGTCTATTTCTGAAAGACTCAATGAATACATGACTCAATGAAATATGACTCAGTGAACCTACTAGAGCAATTCATTAATGCATTTGCGACCCTGCTCCTAGGGAGACCTAGGAAGCCACAAAGAGAGCTCACGAGGATGCGACATCAGTGCTGTGAGTAGCCAAAACACAAGACCCAGAGGAAAGGTGCAGAAGAAGCCCCTGGTACTCACACAGCGCCGTGGTGAGTTTCTCTGGCTGATCGTAGTGCACCATCGCGACGCAGAGCGTGTTGAGGGCAACCACGCAGAGCACGATCCAGTAGAAGCTCTGAGCTTTCACCATGCGCCGGATGAAGAAGCGGAACATTTTCTCTTTCCTCCTGAAGTAGGATGAGCTCTCGTTCTTCCCACTCTTCAAACTGGCACGGGCAAAAGGAGACCCTGGGCAGTGGGGCACAGAAAGAAGAGTCACCACAGCACATGCAGGCAGGAGAAAGGCCAGAGGATGCCCACGGGCACACGGACCGACTCCCAAGCACCAGGCTGAGCACAAAGCTGGGCACACCGAGAATGGACTGAGCATGGGCATCTCGCTTGCAATGACATTGCGAGGGATGAAGGCTGAGATTTTAGAACTTCATGGCTTAATACCCAGTTCCATCATCAGTAGGAACTGGGCTCCCAACTCCCTGGAGCTATCCTGAATATCCCAGCTGAACTCATTACCTTCAGGATCCCAACTGACTGCGGTAACAACGTGTTGCGCATGGTGGTGTTTGTGGATGGAGCACATCCCCTTGGAGCTGTGCAGCTGGCAATAGGTCCCTACATCCCCACTCAGAGCATCAGGCACAGCCAAGCCCTTACTACCAAACTGAGTCTCCTTATTTTACTCCGACTTCATGTCTCCCTGCAGCAGAGGGCTTAATCTGCCTCCATGCATCATGTTTTGGGCACAGCTACTCATTTGTATCCATTCCACCTTTATCAGCTACATTTCAAGTCTGCTCTGAAACCTTGGAAGAAAATCAAATGTTTTAATAATAGCAAGCTGACAGAAGAAACAATTCCTAATGTAAGCTCTCCCCCCGAGGTAGAAGCACTGTTGAAAGGAGTGATGGAAAGGCAATCTCCGGTCAGCGCTGAGCACGTGCATCCGTGGGAGTTCTTCAGCAACAGCTACAGGCACTGCTGCAAGCAGGGTAAATGGTGATGGCCGTGGGCTGTCTGCTACCTGCTTCACGCTGTGCTCACACTCCTCTGATTGCAAACCTTGTTTCTAGGTGGCTCGAGGCAAGGCAGCGTGCTGTTGGCCTTTGCTGTCATCCGCTGTTGCCTCCCAGTGATAGGACTGGCCAGGACACACACTGCCCTGCATGGACCAAGCACTGTGACAGCAGGTGACCCACACGGGCTCTCCTTGGAGATGGCTGAGTTACACGAACAAAATGTTCTGGCTGTGGCAGCCAAGTGATCTGAGTGTGCTCGTCGGCATTTCAACACCTCCAATCACGGAAGGGGTGAGGATCTCACCCTGTGTCATCTTGCAGTAACACCAAACACCGCAGTCGTAGATGGGTGGTGACAGCAGGGTGTTCTTCCCAGGAGCGTGCCACACCACCTCCCTACCAGCAAGCTCCATGCTTCTCTGCACAGCTCTGGCCATCCACCAACACGCCAAGTTCAGGCTGCCCCTGGCTGAGTTACAAACTAACTCCTTGCTGGAAAGCTCAGTGGGCTGTTGTCCTATTAGTTTGATAATCTTTCCTTTGGCGGTGTGAAAACTAACAGTAGTAGTGCCCATCTGATGTTTTAAGGCAATAAAATGAACTACAGGTTAAGAAATTTTACTCAGCCTCAGTGAGGCTGCACGTTGAGTACTGTGCTCAGTGTTGGGCTGCTCAGTGCAGGAAAGATGTCAGGGCCATGGAAGGTGTCCAGAGATGGGCAACAGAGCTGTGAGGGGTCTGGAGCACAAGTGTGATGGGGAGCGGCTGAGGGAACTGGGATGGAGAAGAGGAGGCACAGGGGAAACCTTATTGCTCTCAACAACTCTCTGAAAGGAGGTTGTGGTGAGGTGGGGGGTCAGCCTCTTCTCCCAGGTGACAGCAGTAGGATGAGAGGAAATGGCCTCAGGTTGTGCCAAGGGAGGTTCAGGCTGGGTATTAGGAAACATCTCTTACAAGAAAGAGCAGTTGGCCATTGGCACAGGCTGCCCAGGGAGTGGTGGAATCACCATCCCTGGAGGTGTTCCAGGACCGTGGAGATGTGGCACTGAGGGACGTGATCAGTGGGCACGGTGGCAATGGGTTGGGGTTGGACTTGATGATCTTAGAGGTCTCTTCCAACCTTAATGATTCTATGATTCTGTCTTCCAGGAAAGAACAGCAGCCCACATTCTGTATTTAAATTGATTTAAATGTGGAAAACATCCTCTTTTCTAGAGATGGCTCTTGCACAGCAAGGAGGGTGAGGAGCCAGCATTGACTGCTGCAGGCTGGTTAGTGCAGAGAAAAGTCAAAGAGACAGGAGAAAATGAAAGAATAAATCTTAAGAATAACTCCAGAGAACACACTGGGAAGTGTTTACCGCTATCGAGCTTTATAATGCAATTATAAGGCTCATTGAGGTACTTGTGTTTGAATTAAAGTGCAACGTATGCAGGCAACAGCCAGCAAGAGACCTGTCAGCATCTCTGCCCCTCTGGTCTGCATCACTTTGCACTCAGTAATTGCATTGTTAGTTCTTCCACAGTCCTTATGCTCTCATCAGCAAGACACGATAGCACACGGAAACCATCCAAAAAAAACTTTGCTCAAAAACATATTCTTCATGCATAATCACCCATATGATCTGATTGTTTATGTTATGAAGTTTCACCCTTTCCAGAGGCTGCAGAAGGATCTGCTTGCTTTATCCACTTCTTTTTCGACTTGTTCCATGAATCAGAATCAAACCCACTTTTCCCCAGTGGATGAACCACTTGCAGGAGGTGGAAAGCACTGCTGTTATTTTCCCTGCCATATGCTCCCGAGACAGTTCCCAGCTCTGCACCAGATTATGCACGAGCCCAGATGCTCCATCATCCTCTGCCACCTGAAAGGCTGAACGGAGAGATCTGTTTGTGTGGCATGGGTACCCAGCGCCTGGAGGGACTTGGATGTGAATGCAAAGATCTCATAATGATTGCAGCCATAAACAAATGTTCCAGAAATGACCATTGCTTATTATCCATGCAGGGATACGAGCAGCTCAGAAAGAAAATGAAACAAAAACCACACACGGCTGCTGCAGTTTTGCCTTCCTTCATCAGCATCTCTCATAGGATTGTCAGCAGTTTCGCCACAACACCCTGTGGCAGTTCAGCAGAGGGTGATGGTGTCAGGAACACACAGAGCAATGCTCATTTGCAGCGAACAGGTTTTCATTTAAGCAGGGGAAAAAAAAATCCAGCAGCAGCTGTAATCTTCTAAAAGGTTAATGCCAAATTTCCAAAGAGCATTTGAGGCACTCATGCTTGCAAGCATAGATGGACACGTACTCTCAAGTGTACTGTTTGTGCTGCTACCCTTATGCATCCAGGATTTGCTGCTTTGTGGTATCTGGGGTGCCAAGACATTTCTTTGGAAGATAATGAGAACATCTGCTACTTCAGCAGCAAAACAAAATACAGACTCAAAGAACAGGGAGAGGAGTAAGCAGGAGTAAGCAAAACAACTCCAAAGCAGGCAGGGAGATGTCTCTCCAGCCAGCAAGGAAAAGCCACAACTGACAGATGCCCACAGAGCTCCCCTTCTCTGGGGCACTGGGAGCTCCCATTAGCCATTGGCCTCCCCTGGCAGTGCCTGATGGGACCTGGCGCCCCAGTAATTGCAGGACAAGTAGGATCACTGGAGCCTGACACAGCTGTGTTCTCTGGAGCTGAAGCGTTTTGGATAGGACAAGAAGTTTTGCTAGAACAAAAGTTCCTCAAGTTGTGTCAGGGGAGGTTCAGGTTGGGTATTAGGAAAGATTTCTTCTCAGAAAGAGTGGTAACACACTGGCACAGGCCGCACAGGGAGTGGTGCAGTCACCCGTCCCTGGAGGTGTTCCAGGACCATGGAGATGTGGCACTGAGGGATGTGGTCAGTGGGCATGGTGGGGATGGACTTGGTGATCTTAGAGGTCATTCCAACCTTAATGATTCTGTGATTCTATACCAAATTTGCAGCAGCAACGGCAGACTTCGCAGGATGCCACCCTCTGCATTGGAGGTGTGTGGGCAATCACGTGGTTGTGCATCACCATATCTGGCCTTAGAAACTGGAAAACTCAATGAGAACCCTTCCTAAGGCAAGAACGAGGAAATGTGGGCCACTGTTGGGCATCTCCCAGGGCCCATTCTCTTGGCCAAACCATGCACTGCACTGTAGTGGCAGATGTGACTAAAAGTCTGTCCACTTCCTCTACTCACCACAACAGCTGAGGCTTAGTGGGAATGTTTGACATATTTGGGTTTCATTAGCATAAACGAGCATGTTCTGAGCAGAGCCGTGGGGTGCCCTGCACAGCATGGTGTCTCCAGGCATTTGGGCTCTACTGGAGGTGCAGCATGCAATAGCAGGGCAGCGAGGGGAGTGGGTGAATCTGCAATGCCTTTGGCTTTGGCAAACTGAGTAATTTCCCTTCTGGAGCAAAGGAGCCGCTCGGAAGAAACAGGACATGAACGTGTTTAGTTGAAGGTCTAAACCTGGGGGAATGCGAAGCCAGTACTCACCAACGGAGCAAATGTCTGTGAAATGGTCCTCACCTTCTTCAGCATGAATCAGGTCGTTTTTGCTCTTCTTTATTGCAGCTCTTTTCAACACTGTGTATAAATTAAAGAGAAAACACCCTGTGAGCTGTCAGAGTGGGTTCTCTCTCCCCCTCCCTTCTCTCTCTCCATGACCAGCACTTACTGCCCAACACCAGCTTCAAGCTCTCGCACAAGGGCAAGCTGGAGCAAATCGGCCAACCCACAGCCTTGCAGGGCCTCTGCATGCCTCGATGGCAGGGCACTTTTTCACTTAACCTTCTAGATCCTGAAGGCTTGCCAGGCACAGTTCTGCATGCTTACACAGAAGCAAGAGTATGTCACTGCAGCTGCTGGACCTTTTAGCGCAGCAGAAAGGCTGGGCAGGGTCACTGAACCTCCCTGAGCCCCCATGGGTCATGAGATGAGTGCTTCCATCCATTAAAAACATTAATGCTGTTTACAGTGTGCACCATTAAGAAGTTAGCATTTACAGGGCTTGGGTACAGCTTACCGCAGAGCGATGCCTTAAGCAGCGAAAACACTATGGTGAAAGCAACTGCTGCAAATCAGTGCACGCGCTCTTAATAGCACCCACTGCACAACCCCTTCCCTCTGGGAACGTCCTAGCTCTTTGAGAACACACTTTGTTCAACAGCATCTTTTGTCGGGAGGGTAAACATCGCTGCATCGTTTTACACGAAGGAAGGAGAACCGCAGCCCGAGGCTGGGAGAGGTCTGCACTGCTCACCCAGCACACACGGGGAAATGCAGGATGCTGGGCCCGCCACCACCTACCTGCAAACCTCGAGAACTAGCAGAGAAAAAATATGTTGACACGGTTTTGTCACAGCTTCAAGACATACAGGAACTAAGCACCGCTTGCTATCAGCAGTAAGACACCCCACGGTGTGGTGATACAGACTGGTCAGGAGGCACACACAGCAAGCCCATGCACTCCACAGAGACTGACATGGGGGTGGGTTCGTATGAGAAGACCCCCTCGCACTACATCACTTTCCCTGCCTTGCAGATGGATTCGTTCCTCCACAAATTAGTGCTCATGTCACCTCAAGGGAGCCCCCAGAACACCTCCCAGGTTCAGAGGCTCAAAGAAGAGAGAATGCTCTCCACCTGCAGCTGTGACCTGGATGTAATTTTTGCAGATAACCTCTTCTTTCTCTCCCCACCCAGTAGTAGGGCTGGACCCTCAGTCCCAGCAACACCAGCCTTAGTCTCCTTCAGGCTGCATCTCTCCCAGTAAACTCCAGTGTGTCCAGGGCCATCCCCAGCAGTAGAACATAACCAACCCCAGGAGTAAAGTTTTAGAGCGCTCCTTGGCATGAAATGAATACCTTCTCCTTTATCTTATTCCCCCCTCAAAAAAGCTCTAAATTTAGCAATTAGAGTATACCACCGAATCATAGAATGGCTTGGGTTGGAAGGGACCTCAAAGATCATCTAGTTCCAACCCCCCTGCTGTGGGCAGGGTTGCCAACTGCTAGATCAGGCACCAGATCAGGCTGCCCAGGGTCCCATCCAGCCTAGCCTTGAACAGTTCTAGGGATGGGTCAGCCACAACCTCTCTGGGCAGCCTGTGCCAGCACCTCACCACCCTCTGTGAAAAACTTCCCCTTGACATCTAATCTACATCTCCCCTCCTTTAGTTTAAAACCATTCCCCATCGCTACAGGTACTTTGGATGCAACATTCCCATGTTGGAGGCTGAGACCATTTACCAGCAGAGAGGAGGGCTGCTCCATATAGGTTGCCTTCGAGGCTGGGAACATCGTTTTAAGCAGGGATGGAGCCTCGGTGTACCTCTGTATTCTATGGCCTGCACCCACCTCTAGCGTGCTCACAGCACTCAACTCTTCAGCTCTTCCAGACGCTCATTGCAGCTCGAGACCACAAGCCCTGGCTATACTCACACACCACTGCACACATGCACACACACACAGAGATTTGCCAAGTGCACCTCAGCCCTGACCTCCTTCCAGCCCCAGGTCCTCCCGAGTCCAGGTCACGCAGCCAAGCCAGCGGCCGGGCATGGGTTGCACCGGGAACCACCGAGCTCAGAGCAAGGAGACAAAGCAGGTGGGAAGCATCGCTGGTGACCTGGGTGCTCGGGGCGAGGGGGACGCGCTGCCCCACTTGTGCCACCTGAGCCCCTGATGATTTGCAATCCACTCACTGTTGTAGCTGCTGCCGCTGCTAGTCTCTGCCGGTGCCGTGCCTTGTTGAATCGGCCCTTCCGAGGCGGCCCTCCCTGACAGTGAATGGGAGGAGAAAAAAAAAGAGGGGGGAAAGGGAGGGGAGGGGAAAGGAGGAGACATGGGAGGACGAAAGATGGTCAGAAAAGGGAGAGGGAAGAATCTTTAACTGAACTTTGACTGTCGCACCCTAAGAGCTCATCGGTCTCGAGGCACGGGGAGAGCGGTCCCCACGTCCTCACTGCACTGTGTCCAAAGCTCCAGCCGGCCTGACAGCTAGGGTCGCATGTTGGAAGATAGGATCACCACACCCTGTTATGTCTTACTGCTTACAAGTAACAGGGGTCTTAGTCTCTTTGTCACATCCGTTGGAAACCTCGGTTCAGAGCCCTGCCTTCTCTTGGTCAATGTATTTCTCTTCTGGCATCGCCTTGCAGCATATCCCCAGGCACAGCCGCCTCTGCTTGGGGCAGGTGCCCCCACCACACTGCGGGCCCCCAGGCAGTGCAGGGCCCGACTGACCCCAAGGGCAGATCCCATCCCAGAGTGGTGTCACATAACTGCTCATCATTCACCTGCAACCTCAAAAAGGCCCGGTACGGGAAAAGGGACTCTTTAGCCCGACTTATTCCAAGTGCATGCAAGAGCGTGTTCCTCACACCCTCCTGGTTGCAGCAGAAAGCCATGTCAGCATACAGCAGGTGAACCTCTTGTGTTGCGGGAGGAAAACCACACAGCAAAACGACCTACCGTCCAGAGGAGATTTCTCTTCCGCGTTCTTGTCTTCCTCGGCCAGCATGACCTCCTCTGTAAGAAGAAAAACATCCAGGCTCAACCTCAGATGCATCACATCCCCACTCTAAAAGCAGCTGAGCCGGGTGCAGCAGACCTCTGCCTCAGCTGCCGCCAGCCTTATCCCGTTGTATTACCGAGTTACACCAAGCCTGGGGAGGAAGGACGGTTTGCAGAGCGTTTTTTGTTACCCTGTACCCTTCTTGCGCAGGGAAGGAGGTTAGACAAACTGCCTACAGCATTCCTCTATGATCTCCTTCTTCGGAATGAGCCATGCACTCCAGTTTCTTCACCAAGCTACCACCCACAAAGGATTTCTGTAGAGCAAGAACCCTTCTCCAGCCCCAAGCAAAGCCAAAGCCAGAGGAGGGTCCCTCTTGCCCATCAATATTGGAGACACCAAGGAGTGAAAGATGTTTTATGGCCATTACCACAATTATGTCTCCATCAATAAGAGCAGGACTTAACCTAGGGAGAAAGGATCCATGTCTCACAGCACAGGGTAACACAAGTGGGGCTGTGCCACACTTCAGCTGTGTCACATCGCAGGGAACAAAAGTCACCAAACAGCCATCGGATCAAATCTTTGTCAAAATAAAATCAATGTCAAGATTGCCATAGCGGAGTTCAGGCTAGTACAGTTCAAAGTGCAACACACGAGAGATGCCACCGTTGGTTTTCCATTCCTGTATAGTCTCCAAAATACAAGTTTATACTTTCCAACAGTACGAGAATTCAAAGAGCACTGAAAAAAGACCCACCGCCCCTCAATCAGAAATGACTCATTTCTATCTGCATGAAGAACGACCAAATTTCCCAAGGTTTCACAATGCAAATGTCATCGCCCAAGTCAGCCTGCAGCACACACCACACACTGCACCAACACTTGAAACCTCACAGTTCATATGGTCTGAACTGCAGATTTTAGCTTGCTGCTGTAAAATTATGTAAGGGTTTTCTAAAGGACAATCTGAAGTGTACAAAATATTGAATTGGCAGCTGGTTAACTGTATGCTTCCTTGTATTATTAAAAGTGACAAATTCTTCCATGTTTGGCAGAGACGTAATTTAGGATCTTACTAAGAGATCTGACACTGCACTCCTACAAAACTTTACCCAAAATCCCATTTAAACCAGCCTAGATGGAAGGCTAACTACAAAAATAACAGCAAACCACAGCCAAACATCAAAGTGTGAAGCTGAAAGAGCTGTCTGGAGGAATACTGGAGGGATCAGCACTACCACACAAGTCTTATATAATCTCTTTATTAATCATCTGGGGGAGAGAGAGAATGAATGATACATTAATAAGACAGCAAATTGAGGCGGCTGGAAAATAATGTTAAGGACTCAGGCAGACAAGAAACTCAAGCAAGGGGGAACAAAACAAAATGCAAACTAATGCACCAAAGACGCAGAAGGGGGAAGGAAATCAGTGGTGCTGGGAGAGGGTTAAAAATGTCAACTGAGATGTAAATCTGCACTTAAAAAGTGTGAAATCCTTAAAAAAGAAAACAATACGAATTGGGTGTTTTTGGAAATTCCTTGGTTGGGTTGGACAACTAAAATGTACTTTTCTTTTTTAGATGGTTCAAGAATCTTTTCTCTCAAAGCTCAAAATCAAAAGGTACTTCTGAAGTCTCGCCTAAGGAAAAGCTGCACAGAAAGAGTTAAACAGAATTAACGACAATTAAAACAAACAGTTGCCCTAGAACAGAAGGGATGCTTAGATAAGACATCCCCTTCCCAGAGGCAGCCGGACAAAGGGTCTGCAAACGCGATGGACGAATACAAGCTACCCCGTGGGACTGCTGGGAGCAGATGCACAGCCATGCAGGTGGTAGCAGAAGTAATGAGCTAGCAAAGGGCAGCAGGCAGCGTCTCCTTAGGAGCTGCACTCAGAAGAGGGCAGTGCATGAGGTGTCTGTGAAAGGAAGAGCTCAGGCAGACCGGGCGTGCTCAATGGTCAGTGCTCCAAGAGTTGCTGGCTTCAATGATATCACGTTAAGAGTTACTTAACGTGCTCCAGTAAAGAAAGAGCCTGTTTGCTTAGATGGAGACTCAATTCTGCACTCAATTTGTAATAGTGCGGGAAGAAAATCACTGCATTAGTTCCTTACAGAGATCTCAGATTGGGTAGGAAAATAAACTATCGTTTCTCCTGTTGCTGAGTGGCCTCACACTTGATGTGCTCCTGTAATAATCAGGCATGGCTCTTCTCCACCTTTTGGGCAGCAGCTGAAGAGCAGTCCTGAGACTCTGCATTCCCTAGGGGCGTGAGAACTGCACAAACATCGTGGTTTGCAATGTGTACTGGGACCTTCTGGTCTTCCAGAGTCATGTGTGTCCCCACAGCCAGATAGAGGACAGATTTAACTACACGAGGTTTCAGAAACCAGAATGGCACATACCAGTGGGTCCTCCGAATTTGCAAGTAGCAATTTGGTATCAGTGTATTTTCACCTACAAAATACGGAGTCCTGAGATAACTCTGCAGACCAGATGAGCCTTTACCCCAAATCCAAGGCCACCACTTGATCCCCAACCTATCTTCCTCCACAGACATTCCTCAGCCAAGGTTCAGCTCTGCTGTCACTTTAAAATAACCAAAAACTCCATCTCATATATGCATTGTCTCCAGCCTGACTCTCCTCCATTCTTACCCTTGACAGTCACTCCCATCTGCTTTACATCCACTGGGGAACTGCAAGATCACATCCACCCCAGTGGGACTTTATGAGGTTTCAAAGCCTGCTAATAAGACAGTTCAGCAGAAGATATCACATTGTTACCAGGATGTTTTTCTTAACCAGGCAGCAACCTCAGCAGACGCTCAGAAGTCGCATTGCCTTTAGTCATCACTGTAATAGAGACTGGCAGAAGATAATTAAGGAGCCTGAAAAGCCTCCAAAGAACAGTTCCTCTACATTAAAAGAAATATTCAACAAAGACACAGTATTGTATCAGCAACTTCTAGCCTCCAAACAAAGGCATGGGGCCTTCACTAGTATATCAGAGTGAGAAGTGTCTCAGCGGTAAGATTTATTGCTGGTCATTAAGCACTGACAATCTTCAGCACATCGAAGGACTGGGAATCAAGGCAGGCATCTTGTACTGAAGAAGAGAAGGGAAGGGAGGGGAAGGGAGGGGAAGGGAGGGGAAGGGAGGGGAAGAGATTTAACCACTGAAGCTTCAAATTTGTTAAGTAAATAAAGCGAATAAAATGCATCCCTTAGAAAAAGGCCTCGCACTTTCACTCTGATTTTGGGTCTCTAATTTGCTTTTCTAACAATTACCCTCTCTGGCAATCTCATGCATGTTGCTGACATTTTTCATGGATGTAAGGTTATTTTTCCCAGCTGTATCAAGGGCTTGTTGCTCTATTTCTTCTACAGAAAGCTGAAACCTGAGGTTTGCTAAGTTTTGTTGTGTCGGGGAATGGCATGGATTGATGGCAGTCACAAGCATGCGTTGATGGTTGGACTAGATGATCTTAGTGGTCTTTCCAACCTTTATCACTCTATGTTACAGTGAGCTGAAAGAGAGAACTGCCACCCTTTTACAAAGCCTGCTTACTCCAGAAGAAAAGTAACGCTCAGAATCAGTGTTGTGTGAAAGAGCTGGACTGGCAAAGAATTAAAATGCAGAAGACAGGCGACCTGATTGGCTCTGAACAGAAACACTTTGAGTCCCTGAGCAATGTGTTTTCAGAATGATGTATGTCCTTGTAAGATAAGAGAAACATCTTCAAAAGAATATTTGTGGACTTATAAGCTCTTTACTCTGTGCAGAGAACCTAGTTCTCCGCTCTCTGATAGAAAGGCAGTGTGACAGCCTCATAGCTGCTACAGTTTTGAGGAGTTTGACTGAAAAAGCATGTTTTAATTCCTCTGAAAGACACAATTTCAAACTGACTTGATACCGTTTTTGCACGGAGCCAGAAGAAAACATAAAACAAAGAGCACAAAGAGCAGCCTCGTCCTGACAAGGGGCAGATGGGACAGGACAGGGCTGCTGATCACCAGCAAGACTTTATTTGACATTGGTTGAACTGGAGAAGAGCCATTTTATGGGAATGCTTCACCTGTGCCTAGAGGAGCCCCATGGTGGGAAGCACTGGTTTTTGCACCTCTGTCAGCTGACTCCCGGCATTGGGAAGAGTTGGTCTCTTTAAGGAATTTGCTAAAAAAAGATAATTGACTTCTTCCGTTGACATTCAAGTTAGGACTACGCGCCCCTTTCTAAATGAACCACACCTTTTGCTTTTGAATAATACATACAGTCAATATTTATGGGTTTGACATGGTAATTAACGAATAAATTACTGGCCTAAGTTCTGTGAGAAGAAAAAATCGTGATTTGATCACTGCTTCTGGTCTGAAACTCGCAGCACTAAGCATCTTACAGCCTTGAAGATGCTTCCAGGTTTGTAACTCACGTGGTGCAACAGGACACTTTCTCACAACATTCCCAAAAGGACTCCACTGAGTTACAATTTTCCATGCTTAGTCTTTTCTCTTGGCCCCACAACAAACATGTATAGGCATTCTACATGAAATCTCCTGTTATTTCATTTTAAAGATATTTAAACTCTCCTGAGCATGCCTTCATTCTTCAACATACACATGAGAAGTAGGTGAAGCAACAGCCTCATCCCTGATCTTTCTATGATCCTATGTCAAGAAAGTCAATCCAACTTCTAAGGAAACTGACTGGACAGTTGGTTGAGTTTTCATTTAAGTCATGCATGTCTAAATTCAGCACTGCATTAGCTTTGTTACAATTCTCTCCTTTGTTCCCAGCCTTTCAGTAAAGAAGGCATTTGTTAATCACTCCATCAATTAAGGCTTCCAGTATTAAGTAGTCACACATTAAGGATGTCACTGTTTAAAACACCTTAGTATAGATTCCTCAAGCAGATACACCGCTGATTATATTAAACAATCCACATCTAAAATAGCCTTAGATACATTTGCTTCAGTTTCAAGTACAGCTGTACTTCTAGTGATTTATCAGTAATGAGCTGGCACCAAAATATGTTAGCTGTGCCAAGGTACCTCCTTGAAAACTTTGCAGGTATTATTTATTAATATTTTCTTCCTTTTTATAGGCTTATTTCACCACAGGAAAAAAAAATAAATAAAAGTACTCCTAGAAAAAAGGAAAGATGTATAGACAGTTACTCAAGGTCCAGGCTGCTAAGGAGTTCCATTCTTACAACACAAGTGTCAACTAGGGTAAGTCCGTAGACTGAGTCTAGAACATGATCAATTCACATAGCATTTAAGAAGTAGAAAACAAAGACCTATTGTTTTCTTCTAGTGTACTAAACAGACTATGATCTCAATATAAAAAGGAGTTAATAGTATCAACCTCCAAAGTTTATCAGAATCACGTGTTTAATGCAACAAATGCAGCAAGAGGTAATAAAATTTTATGCGCTTTACAAATAAAGATGACTCTAAGAAACATCAAAAGCAATCAATAAATGATGAGCAGAATGCTAAATCAAAATCACTGTTGACAAACGGGAGGTAGCATACAGATGAAGGAATATTTCAGTCATTAAAATACTTCCCTTGGTTCTAAACCAGTTACAGCCCTTGAGGTAAGAACTTGAGCATGACAGAGAACAAGGAAACCTCCCTTCCAGCACCAGTAACTACTCAATATATGGAAACTGCTACAGAGCAAAGTCAACCAGATTAAGACACCCCTTAGGATGCTGGGACACAGCTTTCCATTCTTCCTATCTTGCATCAAAAATAAATGAGGAAAAAAAATGAACAAACAAAATGCTCGGAGATAGATACTATAAATATTAGAAGCCTGGAGAGCCTTCCATGGGAAGGAAGGGAAAGAGCAGATTGGCTCTGCATGCTTTACAGCAGAAAAAAAAAATAGGTGATACAAGGTAGAAATGCAGCAGAAAAGAGGAGTAATAAAAAGAAATACATTCCTGTGCAGAAAGACAACATATTTAAAATCAAGGAAGAAAATATTTTTCTTCATTCAAACCAACTATTAATGTGTGGAACTCCTTGCTACAAGGATTCTCTGAGGTCAATGATGCTAGAAGGATTTAAAAACAATTAGGTATTTACATGAGTAATAAACAAAAATCTCCACAGTTACGTTAGAGCAGAACATCAAGACCTTTTGCTCTTTCATTTATGCAAATGCTTTATAACATCATTATGAGATATTTCTGCTTTTCCCACAAAGCAATTTGGTTTTACTTTGGTCATTGGCCTGTACACAGTCCTGGACAAGGAATCTGCTTTGGAAATTCCTGATGCACAGGATCATAGCTGAAAATCCTGGCCTCAGAAACAGAAATGGGAAATCCCAATTGATGGCACAGTTCTACATTTCAGTGCCCAAATTCCAAAAACTTCATTCTGTCTTTGGTCTAGCCTTCATGCTATATTTTGTATTTGAAGATTTACTAACATTAAGTTGATTTTAATTATTGTTATTATTCAGCTGTACTAGAAAGCTTTTTTTATATTCCTATCATACTTTCAACAGTGCTTTTACAGGACGTTTTTATTATTCCCTAATTCAGCTGGTTTGCATACGCTGCTTGTTCTATAAGACCTTCTGAACCTCATGTTATTAAACAAAAAAAAGATGGGTATTTTAGAGCAACTTCACTGTATATTCATGTGGCATTTATGCAGCACTGGCAACACAGAAATTGAAAAGCCAGCCATTCCCACAGGGATTCAATGCTTGGAGCAGCTAGCTGTGTTTCATAACTTCTCCACCTCAGCTTTCAGACCTCGAGGTTCAGCTAATGATCTCCTCATAGTGGATTGTTCATAACAGAACAATCTCCAGAATGAAACAAAGCAATGCACAACCATGCAAAAAATTCTCATTTTTATTGCATTAATGGAGAATTTGGGTTTTAGAGTCCAAGAAAAGACAAAATCCTTAAAAGCGAGATGGCAGCAGAGTCAAGGCAGAACTCTGCTCCAGCTAACCAATAAACTATTAATTAATTTGAATTTGGGCTAGAAAAACAGCTGCAAAACAATGAGCAGACAAGTTCCAAATTGAAAGAAAAGCAAATGGTCCTTTTTTTGAATCCTACAGTCACAGAATTAAGGGGAGGTAAAGCGTGGTTGCTTAATTGAGGACAGTTGCTACTGAACAGACACAGTGATAAAAGTCAATACAACTGGCACTCCGTTGTCACTGTGGACAGTGCTCTGGGGAATAATGGGTTCAAGCCACCACACAGTTCAGAGCAGAGATATAGCAGCAGCCCACAGCTTTGGCAAAACGTCACGTGCCAGTTCTGCCACTGGCCTCTCAACTGGTGTCCAGCGAGTCTCCGTACAGTGTTGGACCTCAGTTTCCCTAGTCAGAGTGGGCAGGGATTAAGCTGACCTGCCTACAAAGACACCTGAAAATCCACTTGTGAAGCCAACACTTCTTTTTCTCTCCAACATTTTTTTAAAAGGCATTTTCATTTTACTCCATTGTTTAAGCTTTGCAGAAATACAAGCACGGAAGCAAATGTTAATGAATTGCGCTGTGGCTATGTCAATATATATCAGAAGGATTACTGGTAATCTTTACTGTCCAATTAAAAAAAAGAAAAATACGCTTTTTTGTTAAATTGAAGAATTTAGGTCTTTGTTAAAGTTGATCACTGCTTGCAATAAAGTGTAATGTTCAGTTATAATCGTTATAAAGCAATGTTAATGTGTGCTGGGGTAAGTTTAATGAAAGTCATCTTTGTAGCTCATAAAAATGACATTGCAGTGTATTTTGCCATCATAGCAACAGAGGCTTATGAAATAGCTGCGGTGGAAAGTAAATAAAATATAAATGACTCACGTAAGACAACAGCTTCACCACAGTGGAGACTTAGCGCTGTATTGCTTTTTGTATTGTACTGTTTTAAGACACTTAATGCCCTAATGTTTTGCTCTCAGCAGTAAAGTTGGCTCAAGTCCTTTATTTGTGCTTAACCAACCTGGGATCATCTGCAATAACTTCAGTGTGACTGCTCAGAAACAACTCCAACAAAACCAGTAAGTGCTTAGCTGGGCCATGCCCAGTCTTGGATGATCAGGAGCACCAAGGACAGACCCTTGCCATCATCAGCCTCTACACGCCACACACCATAGTGAACCAACATTAGCTGTCTCCACTTACCTGCTTTGAAGATCCACTCCAAATATCCATTTAGTTCCCGTTCTATTTGCTGTTGCCTACGGAGTTTCAGGAAAGCTCGACGGTTTTCTACCCTCTCTCGTTCTTTGGCAAATTCACTACAGAGGGAGAAGAATGAGAAAGTACATCACAAAAGGTCAGGGAAAATAGGCAACTCCTCCTTAGTTTTTGAGAATAACTTCACAATGACTGTGCAGTCAGCACCAGCAGTGAGTGGAAACCATAGCACACTGTGCATCAATGTCCAACAAGCTACCACTCTGATTCCACTAGAAGCAAAATACTTCGTCATAGAGGCACTAGCAATCTTTGAGTTTTGGAAGCGATCTGCTCTTCCCAGTTAGCCTTCTTCAGAGTTTTCCCAGGCAGCCTTCTTCAGAGTTTTCCCAGGCTTAAGCCAGCTTTGACAAACACAAACCAAATGAGAGCAGTAGGTGAGGCTGGGTATTCTGGGGTCAGGAGAAATACCTCAGATGCTGTGGGTTCAGGGTAACAATGATCTAGCTTTGCCAAGTCATGTGGAAAGATTCAAATCACCACAATGGGACTATATAAAATGAGTGGGTCAGGAAGTAACCAAATAACACAGGCTAGGAAAAGAGGAAGAGACACTCAACCACTGCCAAAACCTTTCCAAGTACATCCTACAGCCTACTTTGAAATGATGCTAAGACAACTGTGCCACCACCTCCAGTCACCCACAATGGGGCTTTCCCCAGGCTAATCCCTATCACCTCTAAGGAACTCGTGATGCTCCAGCTGAGCTGACCTCTGCAAGCACATGTGTCCATCTACTGCTTACAGATCTCTGAACCAGCCCCTACAACCTCTCACTCTGAGCACACAACAATGAGCGTTTACAAGAATGAATCCCACGGTAGCTTAACCTGTATGGTTATAAGAGCAATGAGGTTTTGTCCCTCACATATACCAGTGCCCTACTCTTTGTCCCATTTAACATCTTAGAACTGCTGTGTCCTTCCTTGCAAGCCTTACTTAATTTTGCTCTTTGCTAAAGTCTCCCCTCATCACCTACTTGTTATCCACAAATACTTTTCAGTTAGAATCTAACAAGGTGCAGGAGATGGGAGGAAGCAGGAAGAATGGAGAAAAAGGAACTGCAAGCACCAAAGCCAGCTTTACATTTCAACCTTCAAAGATGACACTTCTGTTCAGTTTGGCAGGACTGACCTGAGGAGAAGGGGACTGCAGGAGATCTCGGCTCAGCACTGCGGCATACACTGCTACAGCCATGATGAGAGAGCTGCAATTAGCCAAGACGCAATCCTCATTCCCCTATCCTGTCTCCCACTGATCTCATAGCCCATGGCCCATCCTTGAAACAGAAGAAGCCGAAACATCGCTCTGCACTGACAGCTTCTGGACAGGCCTGAGAGGTGGGCCCATGTGAATCTCATGGAGTTCAATGAGACCAAGTGTCAGGTCCTGCACTCGAGCTGAGGCAACTGTAAGCACAAATGCAGGCTGTATGATTAGTAGACAGAAAGGAGCCCTAAAGAGAACTTGGGGATTCCGGTGGAAAAAAGCTTGGCGTGAGCCAGCAGTGTGCCCTTGCAGCCTACAAAGTCAACCATATCCTGGGGCTATACCAAGAGCAGTGTGGTCGGAAGATCACGGAGCTGACTGTGCCACTCTACTCCTCTCTCACTTCCCTAAAGGTGGCTGGTTTACCCTGCCATAGAGGGGAGGGTCCTGATGTATGGTCTTCCTAGTGGAGAAAAGCATTGCACACCTTTCTCCTACCTCATGAGATTTGATTAAGCTGGAATCTGCCACAAGGTTTTTTCTTTATGAAATGCATTAATAAAAGCATGCTTCTCTCTCTTCCACTGCATTCATCATCATTTGAGAACAGAAATATATTCCCCATCTGCAGTAACTGGAAACATCTCAGAATTTCTTTATGAGAGATTTTCAGCAAAATTTCGGAAAGATTGTTCCCTTTTCCACGAAAAAGGGAACAAATTATAAAAATGGCATATTTCATCTAGAAATACTTAAGCTGAAGGTTTTCTGCCTGATCTAACTGAAGCTTGGAAAACCCCATACGAATGTTTCATAGCAGTAAATAAATCTATTTTTTATCCAGCATAATTGCTATTTATGCCACTGACTTTAAAAATGAAAAAAATCTCCCAAATTTTCACAGAAATCTGAGCAGAAAATAGGCCGCCTCCTGCCCAGCTTTACATCCAGGACATTCTTTATAGCAGCTAATTCTAGAATGAAGAATATTAAACAACGTTCATCCATTCTTGTCCTTCACTCTTAACAGCCACTGTGTGCCCCAAGATGTCCCCCAAAACACTCCTCTTTCAGCACTGCCTGGAGAGGCGTTAGGAGGTGGAGAGCTGGAAAGGTTGGCACTCCTACACACAGCACAGCATCAGGAGACACTGCTTAGGATGAAGATGAGATCTGCCTGGATAGATGACTACAGTGCATTTTAGTTAAAACATGACAGTTGCGAATAACTGATCCTACAGAGACAGCCGGAGTAGACATCGACGGAAGGGCATTCATCATGGAAACCATATGCCATACCAGTCAAGCTCAATGTGTCGCATTTTTCTTCTCAAGAATGGTCGGTGCTTAAAGTCACCAGGAAAATGAATGATTGCTACTTGTCACATTGGTAGGAGGAAGAGTAAAATAAATCACAGTGTAAATATGCACTGGAATGGCCACTTCAGGGAAACTCAAGAGTTTCCCAGTCACAAGAGAGGCAAGGTCAACTCATGAGTAACCACCAGGGTCTATAAAATACTATACTCCAGTGACATTCTTACAATTAATTTTTCCATGCTAGTCATAAGTGAAAAACACTGTCACACTAATCGAAAAGGAAAACAAACAAACACAAACCCTGATCTACGTCCTCTGATCAATTTTCCCATAGAAGAGCTGAAGTGGAGTACTGTGTAACGGTCTGCCTGGTCTTGGGTTTTGTGGCACGCACCCAGGCTTGCTGCAACACTAATCACATCATTCAACATCTGTAATTCATGCTTCCCCAGTAGAAAGAAGACAGAAAATCTTCCCACTCAAAAGAAAGAGGTAGAGAGAGATGATACAGCATTACTGTCATTGCTAGTGCTAATAGTGGTGGTGATTAGCGATTCATGATAATGACATAGGTAATTAGCTCCTCATTCAGAACAGCACTACTGAGCTACACATGATCTCATGAAAACTCTTATATTGAGAGAAAAGCCTTCCTCTACTGAATCTAAAGCACTGCTCACAGCAAGCAAAAAGAAGCAAAAATCTCAGGAGGAATTCAACAAGGATTCCCAGAAAGGAGTTTAAAAAGTCTTCAGAATTTTAAGTCTAGAGCAAATAAAACCAGTGAGTTTAAGAACTGGCTTCATCTTTAGTCCAAGTATTTCAAAGGAATGAGCAAAACTGAGGCACTGAGGGACAGGAGCCCCCCAAAACTGCCAGAGAAATTCAAATGGGTGAGTAACTAGCCAGGCCTACAGATGTTTGACTGCCTGAGTCACTCACAGGCCAAAATGAATTCTCCAGGTGGAGAAAGAAAATTGGCCAAGACAGAGCGTTTAACTTGTGAGCTTTGTTGCTTGAACATGGAACAGTGCCCAAGAACAGACTTGTTATTTGACAGCAGCCTGTTAAACAGCCCACATCACTCAGGAGCAGTGAGGGATGGGCTGGAGACAGCTGATGGAATACTCCAACTCCTCTGGCTGCTTAACATGCAAGTTGGAGGAGCATCACTGTAGGAGACACAAGCCAGAGGAGCAGCAGTTGTGCAAACTCACATGTTTTGTGCTACTCAGGGACTATCTGGATGGGGAGAGACCAAGGGAAGAACCTCAAAAAAAAAGATTCAGTGCCAGTTATCTACCTAACTGTAAGCATTCAGCAAGAACAACTCTGAAATAGAAATTTCTATAACATACTAGAGTAGGAACCCAGAGATGCACTTGTAGGACACCTGACCAATGAACATGTCAGCTGATAAAACTTGTAAGATGGACATGAACTACCTGCATTTTTTTTTTCAGTAAAACCAGGTTTCTGGTGCTTCTGCTCACTCAGGGGTTGTACTTTACTCACTCCAGAGCCCTAGGATAACCTCCCAGCACTAGGGAAGAGACAATCTACATGCAAGCAGAAACATTTAATTGGGTATTAAGGGTGGATGTCCACTTCCTACCACTTGTTACAGTTAATCAACTGCAGGACAGAACCAGAAAAAGAACCTTCAGTTCATGTTTAGTTTCATTCTCAGGTCTCTGTGATGAAGGGGTTTGCCACCTTTTCCCAAACCAACAAAGCCCCTACTGTCCTTCAGTAGAACAAGAGGTAATGCCTTTAAGTTGCAGCAGGGGAGATTTATGTTGGATATTAGGAAAATCTTGTCAGAAATGGTGGTGAGGTACTGGAATAGGCTGCCCAGGGATGTGGTGGAGTCACCATCTCTGGAGGTTTTCAAGAAGCATGGAGATGCTGCACTGAGTGACATGATTTAGTGCTATGGTGGAGATGGGTTGATGGTTGGACTTGATGGTCTTAGTGGTCTTTCCAACCTTGATGATTCCATGATTCTGCTGCTTGAGTGAAGCTCGTTATGACAGTGTGGTGGGCAGATTCCTGCTGAGCCCCCTCCTCGTGCTCCTGCCATCCTGCAGTGCTGCAAGACTTGTGTGATTGAATTTCCTGCCTCACCCACACAGTCCTGCAAAGCCCCTTGCAGCTTGCTTCAGCAGGGCCTGATCTGGTTAAAACTCCCAGCATTTCATTCACTAACCACATCAGCACCCAAGTGTCTACAGAAAAGTAGATTCTTGCTCCAGGGAAATAATTTGTTCTGCAGGTTCTTATCTCTGTCTTTTGTCTTTCTGAAGAACAGTAAATCCTTTATAAGGGGAAGTCTCTGCTGGATGCGGCAAAAAAAAAAAAAAAAAAAAAGCTCAACACCTTTATGACTGTAACTGTTTATACAACAAAGGACACAAAGCCTTGGCAGTGCTAAACATTTATCTTACCTTCTGCAAATCTGTACTTTGAGAGGAAAAAACACAGAGGGAGTCCTGGAAGAAAGGGAGCACATGGAGAGCCAGCAGGAGCAAGATGGACAGTGGGGCTGAATTGCTCATGGCAGAACACAGGAGGCTGGGAGCCAGGGGAGAGGATGGGGGGAGAAGAGCACTCAGTGTTCCCTTCAGTGCAATCACCAAGGTGGGTGCCAGTACGTTAAAAATAGAGGTGGAGAGTAGAATGGGTAGAAGTGAAGTTTCTTCGTGCTGAAAACAACAAAGTTGTGTGGGTTCTCACCTGCCCCACATTGTACCATCAGCTGAACGAAATCCCAAATACACCCAGTGTCATCTGTTTCTATCTCACAACCAACCAAGATGACCTTGGGCATGTTTTGAGGGGGAATGCCCGTCTCCCCCGGACATTCAGACCCAGCTGGTTGAACTGCTTCACCCATCCTAACATCCCCCACTTAGGGATAAGGACGGGCTCTATCAATCCTGCATGGCCAGAGCTGCTGCTACTTCTTCCTCATCGCTCTTACAAGGAGGACAAAATTTCCTCAACCAGCTGATAAAGGATGAAAGTAACACTGTGAGACTGATCTCTCAGCACTGAGCCAGGCTTCACAGCCACTTTTATCACTGAACA
Organism: Numida meleagris; assembly: GCF_002078875.1. Lineage (NCBI taxonomy): Eukaryota > Metazoa > Chordata > Aves > Galliformes > Numididae > Numida > Numida meleagris. The sequence goes on along the minus strand of NC_034424.1, from coordinate 2,011,826 downwards.
TAGAGGAAAATGCTTCAATTTCAAGCCAGATATGGGAAACATCTTTTATTTCTAGAAAGACAGTGCAGAGGTGAAGCCTTCAATACACCTTCTTTCCTTTTGTCATTACATCCAGCTTGTGCCAATTTCACTTTGATTCCACCTATCCTAATTTGAAATGCTGCAAATGCAACAGTTGGGCACATCCGGCCCCAGCAAAGCAACAGCAGGTGCTGGGGGGACACGGACACATCATTTATCTCCTAGTATCAGCAGACAGTATCAGCTCAGTGCACATGCTGGATGAACCACCACCTCTGTCCATCAAGCCTCCAGCTCAGTCAAAGCAGAGTCCCCGGGCAACTCAGATTTTTATCTCCTATGTGTCATTCCTAACTTACAGGCTTTAATTCCCATTGCAGCATAACAGAAGGACGAGTAAACCTAGAAATGTAGAATCGTTAAATGACCTTTGAGATCATCAAGTCCAAACGTCAACCTGACCTAAAGAAGGAAGCTCTGGTTAATAAAAAAGCAGCTTTGGGCCCTGTTACTGTGCTTTAGAGTCAAAAAAAGAGGGCTTGTACTCTACAAAGGATGGTCTGGACCTCAATATGAAGCTTTGAACCTTTCAAAGTGGGGCTTTGGACTCTCCAGTTCAGGGGCTAGACTCTGAAGTTATGCTTTGATCTCTCAAAATGAGAGTTTGACCCCCAAAAGAGACTTTGGGACCTACATATCAGGATTTGCCCCTTGGCATGTAGCTTTGGGCATGGGAAAGGAGGCTCTGAGCACTAAAATGAGGCTTTGGGCCCTCACAAAGGGGAGTTTTGGCTATTAAAGGAGATTTTGAGCCCTAAAATTCAGCCTTGGCCCCTAGAATGAGGATTTGAACACTAAAAAGGAGGATTTGTCCTGTGAGAGAAGACCATGGAGCCCCAAGAGGAGGCTTTCTACCCTAAAAATAATGCCTTGGGCCCTAAAATAAGACTCTGGGTCAAAAAAGTTAGGCTGCGGGTGATAAAATGATAGCTTTGGAGTTGAAGTATAGGCTCTGGTCCCTGAAAATACAGGTTTGGTGCTTAATGATGAAGCTGTGGCTTGTACAGTAGAATCATAGCATAACCTGAATTGGAAGGGACCCCCAAACATAGAATTAGTAAGGCTGGAAAAGACCCGCAAGGTCATCTAGTCCAACCATCAACCCATTTATCCTGTCTTTCCCATCCCTTTTAAGCACAGGTTTGAGGGGAAAAAAAAAAGCCATGTGAAAGCAGGCAGACTTTCATATCTTTTCAGGATGGCTCTTCCAATGCAAATAGTTAACAGCAGCCAAAGTCAGATCGCAGCAGGTAACAGCAGACTTGGAACAAATTTTCAGGGAAAATGAATGATTGTCTCTGTAATGAGGGAGAAGGAGGACAGAAGAACACTTTGCCATTATGACAAATTAATCAGCCTCATTCTCCTCCAGCCTCTGCACATCTTGCAGGCTGAAGTTTTACGATCTCAATCTGGCAAAAATCCTCAGGCTGGGAAAACATGTCATGAAACCCAGCAGAGCAAGTCATCAAGACAGCCAGTTCAACAAGGTCCGAGCAGGGCTGTGCTTCTTCCCCTCGAGCTGCTCGAACAGCCCCAAGGTCTCAGCAACCCAAGGCACTGTTGTCAGATATCCCCTAGGGAGACCAGAACACAAGACAGTGTGTGCCCCCAGAGCATCATCCCACATTGCAGACTGCTCAGAACAGTCTGCAGCAGCGAAGAGTGAAAGCACCATTTACCCGACCCTCATTTCACCTGCAAGGTGCCTGCACAGTCTGTGGCCATGTCCCTTGCCAGGCTCTTACTGTTACAAAGATGCTACATCCATAGAAAACATCTCCCTGCCATTCTTACAGCAGGTGGTCCGACACAGCACGAGGCTGCTGCTGCACGTCACAGGTCAGAGCAGGTCTGAACAACATTAAGGTGAGACTTAAGCAGGGAAGATGCAAACTGGCAAAGTGTGCCACTCCACACTTCGGTCATGGCTGCCAGATGAGTAAACCCCAGGAAAGATCATTACTCTTTATTGGCCACTCTGGAAACACCTCAGGCTTCACCATAAATATCTGAGGACGTGACAAGCAGCATTTTTCACATTGAAAGGCACAGGCTCAGTATTCCAACGCATCATCCCCAGCAGGATGCTCTCTCCGGACGGCGCTCCCGCTGTCTCATCCCCCACATCACTCCCCACTGTTGTGGGAAACCGTGCCAGAAAGCACTTAGACTTGAAAAGTCAAATTATCTCCGTTGCAGCATCCCATGGTCACATTTATCCTCTTTGCATTGTGTAATCCAAAGCGTCAAAACAGTAACAAATATATTGTACAGAATCATTCAACTCATTGCCAGGCAAAATTAATGACAATTCAACACCGAAGCAGTAGGAAGCGCTGCAATCCCATCAGCCCATAGCTGGGCTGAGAGGGGAACAGCACCGGGATGAGAAAAATAGCTTTTCAAGTCACTGCAAAGAGAGGGAAGCCACTGGAAAGCTAATGATACTCATGGAGATGGGTGGCAAGAGCCACCAGATGCCTACTAGTATCCTGCTAGTAAGAAATCAATACAAAGGCATAGAAATGAACCAGCATTGGTCAGGACTTCCCCACTTCAAGGGGGATTTTATTCTCCCTTCACTGGAAACCACAGAGCCATGGGCAGAGTTCAATAAAAAATTTTCAGGAACATCACAGAGAATTTTCTAGCTAGAATCAAAGCTAAATCCCATGGCATCCTCAGCAGCAAACAACTTTGTGTTTTTGGGAAAAGTAAAAGGAATCTAAGGTCAAATGTTCTTAGAATCATAGAATCATGAAGGTTGGAAAAGACCTCTAAGATCACCAAGCCCAACCCCAACCCATCCCACCATGCCCACTGACCACATCCCTCAGTGCCACATCTCCACAATTCTGGAACTCCTCCAGGAACGGTGACTCCACCACTCCCTGGGTTCTCCGGGCCCCACACAGCCCCAGCCTTCCCATGGATCAGCCACAGCACTCAGCAAATGCTCCTCCAGAAAATAAGTTCACCTCATTTCTCCTACTCCGCTGATTTCTTCAGGGCAGTTCAGTTTTATCAGTTCACAGAGAGATCAAACAAGCAGCAAGCAGGGGGGATACGCAGCGAGAAGTACAGAGGAAAAGTCCCAACAGGGAACACAAACCTGTATTACCTCTAAAACACTGCAAGCTGGATGCTGTGCTCCTGCTGGTGAGACCCACATCTTTTGTAAACAAAGACAGAAGGACTGTAGGACTTGTTTGAGCTGCAGTTCACTTGTACATATGTGTGACCACCACAATACACTGGGAAAACCGTACGTCTTACCACATCCACAGTTTGAGAAAAGCACACTCGTGCTCATGACCCACAACCTGGCTGGGGGGTGAAACAGCTACCAATTTCCCAAGGCTGATGCCCATCTTTAGTATGGTGGGCAGGCATGACACGTTATCCACCTCAGCACATCCTGTAAAGATACAGGAGAATCCAGCACTCCTATTGCACCATCAGAAAAATAATGATCCCAAGAACTCTGCGCCCCATATCCTAGGGCCATTGGGGATGCCTCAATATTCAGTGGCACAAGGAGAGCCAAGCTGTGCCAGCAGTCTAGCTACAGAGCTTGTGTCAAGGGATAGGAAAGGAACAGAAGGCAGAGAGCACCTTTTAGGGAGGGTGCTTAAATATTAGCTGATGACAAGTGCACCAGCAGGGCTTAGATCAGCATGCTGGAGGAGGACACTCTGTACAGCAGGAAGAGTCTCATTTAATCTGAATGATAACATCCACATGCTTTTAATTACCTCTTTAGCCATGTACTCAGAGGATTCTGACATCTCATCTGTGGCCTCAGATTTGGGGTTATTTTTATACAAGTTTTTACTAAGACTTACATATTTCCAATCTCCCTGCCACTTCGCTGTCTTCGCATTTATTGTAATTCCAGAAGCAGCAGCAGAGGGGAAAGGTTGTTTGCTCTTCACTTTAAAACAGGTATCATCTCTTCTGTAACATTTGCATTGCAAATGCTGCCATATTTTGCAGGCAGATGAGGCTCAGGATCCCAGGCCAATCTATCTCCACTGCTCAAACAGATAAACCCAGGAGCTAAGCCCACCTTATGAGGTATCTGCCCAGTGTTGACATGGATTCACAAGCAACTACAATAAGGCAGAAAATTCCATTAAGATTTACAGAAAAACTCTGTATAATCTAGCATCAGGAGGGAGCTCAATTACTTTGTTGTCATTTCAGCTTGTTTATATTGCTATATTCAGTGGTAGTGTCCACATACCTACTTCAGAAATACGTGCCTTCCTTATTGTCCACCACAGACCACAAATACATGAGAAAAAATAACTCAAAACCAACAGCAATGAAAAATATTCTGGTAAAAGACTTTTCTTTGGCTTTCCAAAGTACGGTGGCATACTGAAGATTAACTCTCTGATACTGAGGATGAATACTCATGGTCGGGCATTGGAACAGGCAGCAGAGGGAAGCAGTGAAATCACTGTCCCTGGAGGTGTTCAAGAACCATGGAGACGTGGCACTGAGGGACATGGCCAGTGGGTATGGTGGGATGGGTTGACTTTTGAACTCCATGATCTTAGAGGTCTTTTCCAACCTTAATGATTCTATGAATACGGCAAAAGACTGAAGAGTCATTAGTAACAAAGGTTAGTAACAAAGGTCCTGAAAGAACCTGTGAAACCGGTGATCTAATCTTGGCATTCCCATCGTTGCCTGGGGACATTACGTCCCTTCCTTCTACCTCACTGCTCCCATTGCAAAGTGCAGAGAGGGAAGAGGGCAGAGCACTGCATCACCCTCAGGACACAGCAGGGGTAATATTGAAGGCTGTGAGGTGCTCAGATCACAAAAACAAGCAGCAGGGGAGCAAATGCTGAGATCACCTGGATTACAGGCTCTTTGTAGAAGCCCTAACCCTAAATTAACTTTCTTTCATAGAAAGAAGGTGGCACACTGCTGAGGGTCCCCACTGCAGGAGCTGCCAGCTGACGCTGTCGCTGTAATGGGGACTGTGTTACATCCTTGAATGAAACCCTACTCTGTGAAAGTCAACATGCATTTACCAACGACCCCTTCTCTGTAGTTCTATTTCAATGATCAAAACCTCCCCACACACAGTCTTGTGCAAAGAATAACCTCGAGCTAAAATGCATATTTTTCTAAAGTGCTGTCTGGGGCTTTCTGTTCTAAATATGACAACAGTCTCTGCCTTCAGAACGTCTTTTTGTTTCTGCAGCACCTTTCCCTCTCTGGGCCATTCCAATACACACAGGCTCCTTCATTGCTCAGCAGCTGCAAGCCCACCAGGAGCCTGCTGAGCAATGTGGTCAACACCTGTGCTGCATGGTTTATTTTCTTCAGTCTCTCCCCAGCAATTATTCCACCCAAGGACATCGAACCACGATACACAGTAGAATTTAGAAGCTTCCCTCTGCGAAGAAAATACCATCATGCTTACCACTAGCAAAGGGAAGCTAGACACGCAGAGCTGCCTTTTTGCTTCCCTCCCCCCGAAGATACACATTTATATAATATTCATATCTTGCCCCAAGCAACAAGAGGCTTTCAGGAGAGCCAGTCCAAGGTCCCCACCTTTCCGTCACCAAACACTCTTGAATCAGACAAAGGAGCAGGAGCCTGCAGGCTTCCAGGCTTTGGTTTAAATCACCAGCATCCATTTCAGCCCACATGGGCTGACCCCACCGTGGAAAGAAGAAGATGAACTTCCTAATGAACCACACTCAGCCCTGCCTCTGGTGCTTGCTTTAAATCATATGTCAAACACGCGCAGTCACCAAGCTCTCCTTTGCAGAGCATCTAATATGATAGGATGTCTGAGGAAAGGCTTTGATTCAATGGCTTTCACTGATCATAGCCACTATTCCTGGACTGAAGAATCAATGTGTTGGACCACCTGGCCTTCCCCATGACCTCGTCTTGTTAGATAGCACCTATCTCCCCATCCTCAAGCAAAACTGCCTTGCTGCTTCCTACTCCTCACCTCAGCTCATGCTCTGAGGATGAGGATCCTGAATACAATGCTAAAATTGAGCATTAATCTATTCTTTGGAAAATGTTTTTCTTTCTCTAGTAACTTAAAGAGCAAACACGCAGCACCAGAAGGCATTTATCAGTCAACAGCATTAACTCTTTTCTCTCTTCCTCAGCTGCCAAGAGACAGAAATAAATCTAGATCTTTACAGATCTGCATAATTGAGATCACCTGGATGAGCAAAGAAGAAATTGCGTGCAAAGTGAGGTGCCACAGTCTAAGAGCTCACAAATCATTAAGATGAGTCAGATTGTTAAATGCAGATCAAATTTCCACAGACGCTGGGGCGTTCCAGCTAGGCTTCAGACCTGGCAGCCTGATCTCCACAATGGCCCAAGCCCAACATTCGTGGCCAGCAAATGCCGAATCCTTGGCTGACCCCTGCAGTTTGAGCATCAAGAGACCAGGATGTCCCTAAAATCCAGACACTGGCTTAAACAGCTAGAGATTATTAAAAAAAAAAATAAAAAAAAAAAATTAAAACTGAGATCTTTTAATTAGCTTTTGTTTGAGCTTCTTATTTCCCCATGCTGCACAGCTAGACCAAATGCAATGCGAACACTGATTTTCAAGGCATCACAAGAGTAAGCAGCGGCAGAACAGGCCCAAGGTGGTATAATTAGACGGAGGTCACTTAACTCATGTCTGGAATTGAATCATGTCAACGAAGGATTTCTTGCCAGCTTATCCTGTGACCTATGGCTCTATAGTGTTATAGAAACCATCCACAGGAGGGGAAGGGTAAGGTATGAAATGTGCAGATAGGGACAATTTACAGTGTGATGGATCACTCCATCTACTCTTTTTCACCTACATCCTCTCCACAGTGCTATAATAGATACATGGTCCCTTCTGGTATCCAGGCAGAGACAGACAAAGAAGTCATTAGTGTCTTACCCTGATAGGACACCCAACACCAAGTTGAGCATGAAGAAAGAGCCGATGATGATGAGAGGGATGAAGTAAAGCCAGTTCCAGGTATTTCCTGCAGCATCGTTTGTCTGGAAAGCAACAGAAGAGGAGAGAGACAAATAAATAAATATTAATGAGCCTCAGAAACAAAATACCATAAAGTGCAGGGCCGGGGACACTGGTGATTCCCTTCAAATTTCCATGGGGATGTCCACCATTGATGCATTGGTTAGCTATGATGACCAGTTGGAATGCCAACAGGTGATGCAATGAACCACTGCCTGCACCACAATTTATTGTCAGCTCCAGCACAAAGGCTCATCTCTAATTCTGCAGGGCACCAAAATATGAATGTTAGCGGCCTGACTCTGTGTACCTTCTACAGCACCCTCGTTCCTGCCCCCCACTCTGAGTTCCCTCATGCTGAGCATCAGTGCAGTATCTTTATCTGGAGTATGGGAAGGAACCACAGCCTTCCGCTAATCCGAGCTGCGTGGCACTGTGCCCAGGGTCTGCACACACAGAGCAGAAGACAAGAAGTCTGCAAGAAAATGAGGCATCTTCAGAGCAACTGCAATGCCACAGCTGCTTGCTCAGCACCTCGGAATTGTCATCAAAGCTCCGTCTGAGGCTCCCTGAGTAAGCAGCAGCCCAGATTAGGGGGAGGGAAGGGTGGTTGAGTTTGTGACAGTTTCTGCATTCACCAAGCACAAGGGAGCTCTTTAAGGAGCTGCTGAAAAGTAAAATGCCACACAGCCGCTTCCTGAGAAAAATGCAAATTCTGCTCTTGTGAGTGAAGAATGCAGCAATCTGAGAATGTCAGGTGTAAGGGAGGGAGAAGGGGAAGAAAGACAGAGACCCAAATACATTTCTGCTGCTCCTGCCTCCTCCTTGCAGCAGGTACGGAATAGCACGACCTACCTGTTCAACCAGATTAAATGCAGCCAGGGCTATTCCAGCTGTGTGTGCTCAGTGCCATTTCAAAGTGTCTTTGCATAAGTAGAGTGCACCCGTGACATAGGTGACCAACATCATCACTTTTTGTGCGGGTAATAACGCTCATAACACTGATGCAAATCAATACCTTCTGAACTGTTTTCCAATATGGTGCACAAATCCTTCCTCAAGGAATCTTTTCCGGATCAAATGAATGACAAGCCTTTCTCCAGACAACTAACATATTCAGAAATACCCATATCAGTTGGGCAGTGACTCACCTGAGAGGAGCAGGGACTAACCGACCCAACCACCTACCAGCCAAGGCAAAACCATCATGTGACAGAGAAATGAAGAGAAAACAGGCTGGGAAAATGAGAGCAGAAAGGCAGGAAAACTCTGTTCAGCCTGTTATCTCCTTACAGGGATTTTAATGCCATTTCTACTACTTGTCATCACACCCCAGCCTCCATTCTCGTGGTGGCAGCCCTCATGCCACCCATTGCTCAGTAAGGCTGGGAGCTGCCATCGGCCAGGCAAAGGGGGCTGAAACCCAAAAGGAAGAGCTGGAAGAAGGCAACAGATGGGAAAAGAGAAACCACATAAACATGCAAAGAGAGTGCAGCAGGTTCATTGCTGCCAAATGATCGTTTATCATTTATTTATTCATTTGAAGCCCAAACTTGGCGACGGATCCACAATTCCATGCCACGATCAAAGCCCTTAAAATGAAATGTGCTGAAATACGACTAATTGACCTCCCTCCTCTGAGCTCCTGCTAGACTGCCTGATGCTCAGGGCAGGGCAGAGCCTTGCTCTGGCTCTTCTCTCTCACTTAGGAATCCAGGACAACCCAGAGGGCAAAACATCAGCAAGAAGGTGAGCAGAAACCCCCTCCCATGAAAGCAGACCCTTCATGGACATGTAGTATCCTCCCCAGTGCTGCTAAACACACTTGAACCCAAGCAGATTTTATGGCAGCAGCTCTGCCATGGCGAGATGCTTCAGTGAATCAGATCTGGGAGCTGACAGGAAAGCCATGCTCCTCTCCTCCAGGAAAAGTCCTGCAGGCACCTCTCTTCACACAGCAGCTGGGGCTTGGGCTGTGGCCCAACTCCAGACTTGCTCATTAAGTAGGATGAGCCAAAAGACAAAATCAATTTTAATGTTCCAGCTGACATATTTCGCCGGAGAAATGCCTGGCTGACTGTCAGTGCCACTTGATCCTAACTGCAGGTCTAACTCAACAGGGAAGAAGTAGAAACAAAATACTTGTAACGATGTGCCACAATTACATCAGGATAAAGCACGGGCTTGCAAGAGAGCTCCCTTGTTGCTCACCCACTGCTTTCACCAGCAGCACCTCAACAGCACCCGAAGCAAAGTGAAGCCTTGCTGCAAGAGCACCCCGGGTACAGGCAAGAATAAATCTGGCAGCATCAGACTCCTATAGGAGATGTGCTGCACAGTGGGAAACTGAGGTACAGGAAGGCTAAGGGACAATGCAGAGTCATGATAGAAACAGAGAGCCAGAGATCTGTTCCTCAGGCACCTGAAGCCCATAAAAACAGTCCAGCCACTCGAGTGCTCTTCCCAATGAGCCCAGCAGACTTAGCTTCCTCTGCCCAACCTCTGCTCACCTGCAAGATGCTTCTCACTTGGCACAAGCATCCAAATGCACCCTCACAGATGTTCCCCATCTTTCATCACTCTGTTTTCTACAAGCTCCTCCATGTGGCCCTGCTGCATCAGCCATCCCAGAGCCCAGTGCCACTGCTCAACTGGAGAGCTCAGGTCACACCTGGGTGCCAAAGAACAACCTTGGCATTAATCTGGGAGCTTTCTTCTCCTTGTCATGCAGCACCAAGCAGACTGACAGCATCCTCAAGCAGCCACCCCACGGCCACCTCTCAGCAGGGATCAGTGGATGAATATTGTCATCTGTAACAAACACAGGAGCTAAAAGGTTTCTGTCATGCAGGGAGATTAATGCCCTGAGCTCCCAATCAAGCCAAGAGAACAGAGTGTACTCCAGCCAAGCACAAGGTGCTCCCCACTGCCAGGCCTCGTGCAACCTGTCTGACAGCAGGGGAAGGCCAGCACTAACACAGACATGGAGTTGGGCCACTGCCTCATTATGCTAACAAGATGGCAGCTGTGTCTCTATTAATTCATTTAAAGGTATGTTTTGAACTAATCACTACAGCTTGCAATGGGCTGCTGAGAGCAGAAATGCTCTTCTATTACCTTTTGCCTTCCTTTTTTGCAGTCCTGGCCATAACCCTACCTCCCAGGACACACAGGGAGACAAATCCCCAAGATGAGTTTTTCATGTCACTGGAGCTCCTTGCCACTGTAGCACCTCTACCCCAGCCAGCTTCATCCCACCCCCATGCACTGCAACTTCTCCAGCCAACAAAGGCCAGCAGAGCCCTGCTCAGCCATTGCTTTCCCACCCCATCCCATCCCATCCCATCAGTTAGTGCTCTGGGGACCCTAATTCTGGCTCTGTGCTCCCCATGGAACAGGCTGGCCAGGGAGGTGATGGAGTCTCAATCATTGGAAGTCTTCAATAAAAAGTGGACGTGGCACTGAAGGACATGGTTTAGTAGGCATGGGGGGGATGAGGTGATGGTTGGACTGGATTATCTTAGTGGTATTTTTCAACCTTAATGATTCTATGATTTCATGGCTGGGGCATCACCAGGGACTCATGGCCCTCCAGCCTTGCAGCCTAACCCTGACTTCAGGCAGCATCTATTCCCTTTGATCAGCCCTGAGTTTGGTACCAGAAGAAGCCCTCCATAGCACTTTCTTGCCAGCAAGGCTTCCACCAGAAGTGGGAAAACTGTCATAGCCTCTGCAGAAAGAGGCCCACAGCACCAAGGAAGAGAAGCCTGTGCTTTTTCATCACAGTTGCTTAGAGCCATAGAATCATTAAGGCTGGAAAAGACCTCTAACATCATCAAGTCCAACTATCAACTTATCCCCACCATGCCCCTCAGTGCCACATCTCCACGGTTCTGAACACCTCCAGGGATGGTGACTCCACCACTCCCTGGGCAGCCTGTGCCAGTGCACTACCACCCTTTTGGAGAATAAATGGTTCCTAATACCCAACCTGAACCTCCCCTGGCACAACGTAAGACCATTGCTTCTCATCCTATCACTGTTAACTGGAAGCAGAGGTCAAGCTCACCTCACCACAACCTCCTTTCTGGCAATGCATAGAGCAATAATGTCTCCCCTGAGCCTCCTCTTCTCCAGACTGACCCATCCCAGGTCCCTCAGCTGTTCCCCGTAAGCTTGTGCTCCAGACCCTTCACAGCTTCACTGCCCTTCTTTGGGCATGCTCCAGAGCTTGCATCAGTGATGGGTTCCTGGTTCTGGAATCCCAACATGATGAATGTATATGACATGAAATTTGGTTTACACGCGGCATTGGGAACAGGGGAGCTCCTGCCTCTGTTCAGCGGATGGCAAACCTGAGGCTTCAGGAGATTTACAGACTGAAAATTAGAGCAAGTCAAACAAAGAATAATCCCCCAAATCCTAACCCCCTCTTTTCTCTAAGCAGACAGCACAGCTGCCCACACATTCCCACACTCCTCCAGCTACAGTACAGAACACATCTATATTCTGAAACAGAACCTAAATCCGTATTTCACGTAGGAGATGACTGGGAGATTCCCACACATCTGGGCACATGTGCCACCTTCCAACAGGCAGCAAAGTGAACACTGAAGCCATGGTCTGGGTGAATTTAAGAGCTGAGGAATGTGCAGACTGGAGCTGGTGCAAGCAAAAGAGCTGCCACCGCCCTGTGCTGCCCACAGCCTCATCCAGCAGAGACAGCATATTTTTCACTTTTTTTTTTTTTTTTAAATACCAGTAGAAGAGGAAAATATCTCCCTTTTCTAAACAAGGACCCATTCCGCTGCTTACACCTCTCTTTTCTTAGCCACTTTAGAAAGGAACTACAACCCGGAGGCAATTTTCTCATCTCTCTGAAGAAGATACTCTTAGTCCATCTCTCAGCATATTCTGTTGATATGAAAGACAAGCAATTAATGGACCAGCATGCAAACCTTTGGAAAAGTTTCCAAAGCAGGGTTCAATAAAGAAGAGATCTAATTTGACAGATGCAGCCCAAGCTGAAACAGACCTCAGCTCCCTACTATGATTTTAATCAAAACGTGAAGTACATCTAGAGTTTACTCACTTTAATTCAACCAATGGCAGACCCTGGCTTATTTGGGGCAATTAAAGTGCAATCTTCCCTTAGATAAGAGCTTTTGCTTTGGGGAAAACTCTCGGCTGTCTTTGAGAGATGAACTTTATTTACCTTTCATCTGATTTCTCACAACTCTCTCCACTCTGCTCCTGTTAATTAGCAACACCATTTATGTTTGATTCATTTCTGCCTGTTCCTATCTTAGGATTAGGCAAACACGGAAATTACCAGGAACAAAGCAAAACCAAAGCAATGAAAAGCACGTACAATAAGCACACGGAGCCCTGCCCTATCCAGCACATTTTCTCCAGGCACCAAGCCGCTCCTGCTGAGCTCTTTTTTGTCAGAGAAAGACCTCACACAAGGCACTACAAGGGCAGCAAACACAAATTTGAGAAGGCCATTCTCAGTTCATCCTGTGGAATTAATGACTGACCTACTCACAAAATCATCACAGACTCTAATTAAGTTTAATCTAGTCACTTCTCTAGGATGCTGCATGCTCCACATTGTATTCCAAAGCACTAAGCTTCAATTATAGAAAGTAACAAGTCCTCTCACAGATGGACAATGAGTTATATAGGCTTCATATGAAGTTAATAGGTCCAAGTTCAAATCTAACTGTCATCTAAAGTCTTTAAATGTATACCTGTGGGCAAGCATAAGCTTTGCCCATCCAGGGCAAGAAGATCCGCTACAAAGTCTAGATCCCATTCTGTTGAAATCCCTACAGAAAACACATCCACCCCCAAATCCTCCCTAAAATATAATCTCAAACCTAATGCCTAGCAGGACATCTGGTATAATATTCCATATTTTATTTTCAACAAAGATGGTTACAAAATGGGACCGAAGGGATTTGTGTAAACCTTTTACAATACTGCAACCCTCAGAAATAAGGCTTTTCACCGAGAAGTACCACCACATCCTGCACTGGCAAGTTTATCCTTGGGTTTCCAGCAGGTGAAATGGGGTCACAGGCAGGGGAGAGGAGAGCTGCTCCCACATTTCCCAGTAGATCACTATAAGAACCAGTGAGACAAGTCCTATCTCTCAAGTCCCGACCCCACATTCTGGTTTATCATATGGAATATTAGAATCTGCAAAATAGTTGCGTTCAATTCTTTTAGATATTTTTTCCTTTTTTGCCAGTCACAGCTTAAATAAAACCTTGGCACAAAGTCAGTCCAATAACTTTGGTTACTGACTTTCTGATGTTACAGTCCATTTGCAGAGAGCATCTGGTCTTGAGCTCTGCAGGAACACAACAGCCAGGGATGGGAAACTGCTGGCGATTGACCCTTCCAAGCAAAATTAAATTGGCAGTGAGATGCATGTCCAATTGATGCTCAGGGGTTGTACGACCCACAGGAAGCAGATGACAGAGCACCTGCCTGGTGTGCTTGTCTGTGTGAAGGAGAAAAGAAGAACGCGTTGGTTAATGACATCAGTGGTCAGCCCAAATCACATTCCTGCACACACTGGGATTCAGATGGTGCCCTTGAGCATCCTTCCATTTGGGAACAATGGGTTTACATCCATTCAGGTGCTGAAAGGTCCAGAAGTGATTCAAAATGGAAGAATCCCAGTCCAGCAAGATGCAAGGAAATCTGGGGCCACACACCAACACCATCTACATCTTGTCATTTTGTCTGCTTACATATGTTCTAAGGCTAACTCCTGAGCTGGAGGTCTCCATGTGTGTCCTGGGCAGGACAAGATCTCGGGAACCCAGAGGTCCACCCAAGGTCCAGCCAGCAGTAAATGATTGGACAATCTCCTCCTTTAATACATTGTATTTGTGCCTCCTCTACCTTCATGGTAATTCCTGAATGGATTTTGGACTTTGTGGCAGAGTGCTTTCTGGAGGCTCTTTGGGATGCCCCCAGTAGTTGAAAGAAAAGCATTCCAAGAGTCCACTGGCCTTCTACACTGCTTTTTGCATTGAACACTGGCTAAAAGCAACCAAATCCTGAGCACAACGTCTGCTCAAAATGAACTCTCTAGGAAGAGGTTCTCTACACCCTTGGACTATTTATACCCAAATCAGTGTTTCTGAGAAGATCCTCTCTCTTCACAGAAGACCTTTGAGTTATTCCACTCCTACTTTTTACCTTCAGGATGTGAGTCAGCCTCCTTCACCACTGTTAGAAAATAACAATCCACCTTGTTCAAAGCTTACTGCTACTGCCTGCATCCACCCATAACTCCCAGTGACCAAGCAGGCATCAGAAAAAAGCATCCACAAATCTTTTGGTTTGTGACACTAAAATCAGTGGTGTTCTGAAACAAAGATTATCCGTCTGCCCCCAAAAGAAGCATCCAACACCTCGGTCACTTGATATTTAGAGGAGAAGAACACAAAGTTATTCCCTACTGGGATCAACTCAAGAAGCAGAAGGTGACTCTTGGTAAAATCCTTGATGCTGGCAGCATTTAAGTTGTCCTAGGATATTGCTAGCCATGGACGAGCATGTTTTAAGTACAGTTGTTACACACAGTAATAACGTTAATTCAACCAAATTAAAATAGAAACTCAAATCTTTCCCCTTGTTTCTTCCCTCTTCCAGCCTTATGCTTTCCAAAGAAGCACAGAGCTGGGGAGATGGAAAAAGCAAAAATGCTGATGTTTTATGCCTTGATCTGGAGGCTTACGGCTCCAACAAATCAATACGTAAATATGCTAACAGCACTTCTTGATAAAAAATTCATTCTGTCCCCTGATAGTGTGGACTCACTCAGCTGCTTTATTCATGAGCGTGCCCAGCACTGTGAGAACTCTCATTCAGTGTCAGAAATTACAGGCAGGCCAAGGGACTCTACCTATTTATTTTTGCTAATCTCTCCTCTTTCTTATTTTAAACAGCTTTGAACTTGAATTATGAATGTAAACTAGGTCTGAGCAGCTCCTTTAGGAAACAGGCAATGTATGCTCATGCTAAGGAAGGTCAGATCTATGATGGAGTAACCAGGAGAAAGCATTACCCAGCAGACATGCAACCAGTCACCCTGGGAACCACACTGGGCAGTTACAGCACAGACCTTGTTGGGAACAAGCATTTTACACATATGAGCACCTTCTACGTGGCCACAGAGCAAGTCAGCAGCACAATGATGAATAGAGCCCAGAATGTCCAAAGCTCTAACCAGAGACACCTCAAAGCAGCTCCTAGGCTACCTGCAACCTCAACACTCCTTGCAACTTCTGTTCAGCCATGGGTGACAAGAGACCACTGCTGATGACCCATGGACCAACCCATGGTTTACCCAACAGCACTATGTGGCATCTGCACCAAGCCAGACCCTTTTATTTCAAAGCTCTTAAAAGCAATGTCTAACAAATAGCAAATCTTCCCTCTATGCATTTAATATTCATCATACTTCAGATAATTTCACCTAGGCATGACTCAAACAGAGATGCTAATGGGCAGCCAATTCATCCAGCATAACTTCAGTTTAATCTACCATTAAAATCAGTACTGCAGTTGACTTTGTTGTTTTCAAGTTTCTATTCTCTGAGCGCACAGCCAAGATTTGCTTTCTGGGAAGGGAGAGACCTTACATTGCCAGGTGACCCCAGAAGGTTAGCACAGATGTCATGGAGAGTTTGAGGAAGGGTTGCTCCTTGGAAAACAGGTGCTGCTTTTGAGTTTGAGATTCTTGGAAAGTAAGAGTGCTTTGTATTTCACTCATTGCTTGAAAAGACCCATGTGTAAGTAATGTTATACTTAGAATAAGTCTAGGGCTTCCTTGATCTTTTTTCTTTTATCACATAACCAACCATCAAGGCTTAAGGAACATGCTGTCTTTCATCAAATAGCCAAAGTTATCCCCAGAATTACTCTGAAAGTCATAAAGAGAGAGGAGTACAAACACTTATGCATGCACACAGACACAGTTATTTATGAGCTACGGTTGCTCCAGGATACATGCAATATTTACATAAGGAAAAATATACATTCAGACTAAAATATGAATTTTGTTGGTTTGGTGAGTAGACGTAGAATAAACTTGTTCTCCTGCTCAGCATCCCCCATGGCCTATACCCCTAAGTCAGCAAGACAGAGCCACTCACATGGACAGATTCCCAGAACACTTAACAAAGAACTCAATACTCAGTCAGTTTCTGACAATGACCATGGGAAATTGTGGATCGATGCCCAAAATCACTGCAGATAATGACAGTCCTAAGAATAATGCACTGGCTTGCTCATCATCTCAAAAGTAGGTCTAGACTCTTCCTGAAATAATAAACCTATACCCTTCAAGCACTGATTTTCCCTCCCAACACTGCAGGCAAAAGCTTCCCAAGAAATTTGCAATAGCTGAAATCTGTTTAAATGAATTAAGTTCTTGATTTTATTGCATAAAATGTGAACAATAAGTTATTGTTATATGCATTCCTCTACAGAGAATTAGGTTTGTGCAGAGTATGGATCTATTTAGGTCAGGCCACCTTCTCATTTTGTCTTCTAATGAGAATACCTCCAGCTGTACAGCTATCTCCTCCAGTCAATTATAAGCAAAAAATATCTTTGTAGGCATTTCTACAGCCTACAAAACAAGCTTGAGCTGAGAGCTCAATCACACAAACTTCAGAACACAGCAAGACCCTCAGGTCCAACAGTCCTTTGTCAATGCAAACTCTGCTTCTCAGGACAGGAGCCCCAAACTGGTTTATTACTACTGTTTCCCATTTCAGACAGGAAAAAAATGGCAGTTGGTCAAGATCCTCCCAGTTCTACCTAACGATGTTTCACAAGGTTTTATGCAACATGTTAAATAGAGCAGCAGTGCAGGCTTGGTTTGTCGGGTCTCAGTCAAGTAAGAACTTTGTACAAGTGTTGTGCGTGTATCCTTCGATATAGCAAATATATACTTTTATCCAAGTCAGGATAACCATCCTTGGAACTGCTAACGGGAATAGAGCAGAGAAACTCTTCTTCACAATGCCACAATTAAAGTTGTCTTTAAAGACAGGAGCATCCTGAAAAAATTAATTACTTCATTAGCATGACTAGCATAGCCTGCAGGTAGGGAGATAAGCCCTATCTTTAACTGACCAATTTAGGATAGAGGCCGTAGCAGAATCAAATGATAAAAATATGTATAAAAAGGCATAGTGAAAATCCTGGGTGTGGTCACTCTGTGGAAGATCACCTAGCACCCAAGCTTGCACAACTTTGCAATGAATCAGTATCTTGTCTCTGTGTGTGAATGGATTACTGCACACCAAGTAACGAATCCATCTTTCACACAAGTTGGCTGTGGCACCAGAAGCCATGCACAGCAAAATTCTCCAAATTTACCTGCTCCTCTGCTGGGAAACAAGTCAGTGTATGTTTTTAATCCAGCTAAATGCCAACTGGTTTAGTGGAGCTAAATAACAGCACTGCAGCCAATTCAATGTGCTGTACCCTGAGCTCCTGTGTGACTACAAACTCTTGTATATCCATGAATCTCTCACTTTATTAGGACTTTTCTGTCTAGACAAGGTGACTTTGACCTAGAGCATGTCTTGTTTCATGAACAGTTATGTTGCTCTCCATACTTACTGGACAATTACCACCTGTAAGAGAGAAGCAGAGTGCATGCTTGACTTTGATGCATGGAACTGCAAGCAGTAAGGGCAATAAGAGCATTGCTGGAAGAATCATAGAATCATTAAGGTTGGAAAAGGCCAGTAAGGTCATCTAGTCCAACCATCAACCCATCACCACTATGCACACTAAACTATGTTCCTCAGAAGATGCATCTGGATTAAAAAAAAATCCCACTTGAAAGACTCTATAATACTAGAAACTTCATCTGTTAGAGGAGGAAGAGAGGCTTTGCTTGCAAAGGAGAATGATGAACCTCCTGCCAAACAGCAGCTTCAGTCTGCACCTTGTAGCACCCTCATGAGATGTGCCAACATGTTGAGCACAGAGGACCCCTGCCCCAGCAGATTGTTCCTTGCCTCCCTGTCACTGGCACAACACAGAAAACAGACCCGTGATCACCATCTGTGCAGGTTCCTAAACCCAGCATCCCACCCACACACTGAGCATCCTACTCATCCCACTGTCAAGCTGCCTGAAGGCAGCACAACCCCATATGCCAATACTGCACCCATTAGTGCAGCCTCGCTCTGTCTGCTGCTGCTCATCTGTGCCCTAGGGCAGGCAGTCTGCAGATCAAAGACATCATCCTGAATCCCTTGCACATCCGGCCTCTTCTGCAGAAGCACCTAGCACTAGGGTATTCTGGATTGCTGTAGGAACTACAAGAGCAAGTGAAGCCTTCGCCTTTTTTTTTTCTTTTCTGTTTCTTTTTTTTCTTTTTCCAAAGAAGTTTTCTGTTATTCTTTTCCACTTCAACCACAGATGTAGCAGTCATGGCTCAAGCAGGCTGGCATGCTTCTGAAAGCACCCAGCTGCTTTTATTTCCCTTTGTAGGAAACCAATTGCAGGGCATGTAAGAGAGCTGCTTATACCCTCGCTGCTGTAATGTTGTCAAGCTGCAAGCAAATTTCTTCAGCTGGAGTTTTCACTTCTTGGCAGGCAATGGTGATTAAGCTGTTGTTTGGAGAGATTTTCATTTCTTTTCAGAGAGCAATTGCTCTGTTGAAAGGGCTCTTTAAGTTTGTATGATGTATGTCATTCCACGACTGTATATGTTCAAGTCTCCTATCAAAGCCTGAAGGTGGCTGCCCCACAGTCATTCTGAATATACCTTCATTGAGACATTCAGTAAAACGCAAAAATGTCAGTGAGGCACTTAAACACTTGCTCAACTTTACATTTCCATTTGCTCAAGTGGTTTTCTGAGCAGGGTAATGTGCTGATTCAGAGCTGAAATGCCCTACCCATTCAGCTTTACAGAGAACTTCCAGCAGACATGGGGGCAGACAGCCTGTTTTGCCAGACAGATGGAGGCCCAGACGTGGCCAGCGACATGCATCAGACCTGTCTTAGCGTCCAGATATTGCAAAGCTACTTCAGCCCTAGACAAGCTCCCCATTTTCTATTACAATATCTTTGGAAGCATGCGAAGTATGCCGTACAGCAGAAATGCATCTCTAGGGGGGCTATAATAAAGAAGCGGATGAACTCTTCAGCAGGGTCTGGGAACAAGGGGAAATGATTTCCAACTAAAAGAGGAGACATTTAGATTGGATATAAGGAAGATGTTTATAGTAAGGGCAGTGAGGCACAGGCACAGGTTGCCTAGAGTGGTGGTGGTGCCCCGTCCCTGCAGATACCCAAGGTCAGGCTGGACAGGGCTCTGAGCACTGATGGAGCTGTGGGTGTCCCTGTTCATTGCAGGGAGTTGGACCAGATATCCTTTAAGGTCCCTTCCAACTCAAATAATTCTATCATTCTAAAAGATCTGGGGCTTCACCCTTTGGCAAACAGACTGTATGGTGCTCCAAAATCCAGGAGAAGGGGGAGGAAAGCATGAATAAATGGATGCTGGCCAAGGCATAATTTAGTGTGGTGAAAATCTGTTGTGCAGGCAGGTCGTCCTCTCACACAAGACCCATCGGGGTGCAGATTCCTCTCATTTAGATCTACCTCACAGGGGCCAGAAGAGAAATTCAGCCGAGCAGGTGAAGGCTGTGCTTCTCATTCATGCTAATTTATTATACTGCTCTATTACATAGAGCCAACCAGCTCTCATCGCTAACAGTGCTATTTCAAAGCCTGTTGTTAGACATCTCTCTGGGGAAACCCAAGTGAGAAATCCAGTCCACCTTCTTCTCCAGAGCGAGGTGCTCAGGATAGAGCACGGAGGGGCATGGAGAACACCTGTTATTTTCACGTAGCCATTAGGTTTGTGCCTGGAGCAGGATACAGATGGTAGGTTGTTCTGTTTGTACAAGAGTTTTTGAAACCTGGGAAAGATGCTGAGAACTATACAACTGCCACAAACAAGTGATAACAACAGTTTAAATGAATGAATGTCAACCTCAGAGATTCGTTTGTCTACACAATAATAATCTTCCCTGTTATTCGAGCCAAACACACATTGCAACAACACAGTGGGGATGCAGCAGGCTGAGAGCCAGCATGAAGCATGGGTGAAACCCAAACCTCTGTAACCAGGTCTGTGCATCAACCCATTCCAGACCTCTCTGCCTAATTTTCCTGTGAGCGATTGGTCATACTGAACCACCAGAAGCCAACACCAGCCCTCAGCAGCAGCGAGAGGGATTATTCATCACCCTGTGTGGACACAGGAGATGGCCGACTCTTATTAGAAGATTGCAGTCATCCTAACTGAAGAGTAAATACTATTTAACACTAACAGCATTTGGGGATTGTTTCTTCTTTATGAAACTGCAGGGAGAAGAAGAGCATCATTACTCACATCCATGCAGTAGTACCTAACTCTGGTATAGGTGCTCAGCTGCTGCTGCACTGGCACGCACTGCACATGCACTGCCAGCTCTGTAACCAGTGCTCCGACCTGGGCATCTCCCTCCATGCTCAACATATTTCCAAGTGCACCCTCACCGTGATGATAAATGCTCAGCTCTGTTGAACACCAGATCCCACGGATAGTCCTTCCCCTAAGTAGTGCCATGGGGAGTTTTGCTGTGTATATCCTCCCTGCACTCACATCCCAGGCTTTAGGTAGATGCCATGTTCCCAGATAGCATTTTGGCTTATGCAACACAACATCAGAAAGTAAAAAGTCCCCAGAAACACATGTGAGCTCTCCAAACAACTAGGTAAAACAGTTTTTCTTCTGCCCCAATAAATTCCAGCACATCCACCACCTCTGGGTGGGCTGGGCATGGAACAATAATTACATCCTGACCTTCTCTTCTTGTGTCTTTATAGGAATCAGGAAATTCAAAGACACAAAAAGGAATGAAAAAATACCAGGTGAATCATCCTAAATTCAGTGAGGGTATAGTTCTAGTTGAGATCCAATTTAGGGTAAACTTACATTTTATTTGAACTGTTCCTTTCTACTTACAGCATATTAGGTTAGGCCTAGTCCACGCTCTTGTAATACCCATTGGACACTAATATTTGACAGTAGAAAACAGAAGAAACAGGAAAATCTCTTGCCATTAAGATCAAAAGAGAGTGAGCGTACACTCTGACATTTCTCCTTTCCTGCAAGGAGTCCCTGTTTTGCAAAGCAAATTCCACCATGTTATCATTGAGCTCCTGCAGAGGAAAGAGAAAAGGTGAAAATCTGGCTCTTTGAAAGTCAACATCCAGATTCCTACCAGCTTCAGGTAAGTCAGGTTGGAGCCCTGGTTTCCTGTAGGAGATCTGGGACTGCAAAGCTCCAAACCACTCTCCTCAGCTCCTTGGAAGTTCAGCATGCACCTCAACTGCAAAGGCACGACTGCACCTCCCAGAGGGTTATGTATTTGGGAGACATAGTTTAGTGGGGTTGTTGGAGGTAGGTGGATGGTTGGACTAGGTGATCTTGTAGGTCTTTTCCAACCTAGCTAATTCTATGATTCTATGTACCAGCTAAGTGGAAGAGGACCACAGCACGGAGCCCAAAAACCTTCCCAAACTACTGAGTATATAACAAAAGCACTGAGCCCCATCCAACCACAGCCATGGCATTGGGTCTACTTGGGCTATCTCATTTACAGCTACCAATAACATCTCACATGTAGTTAAAGACTCTGTAGAGTAACTGGTGCTTCTACACAGAATAGCAAGGCGTTTTACAGCGGGGAGTTCATAGGCAGGCACAAAACATCTCTGGTTTCTTGCACTTTGCAGTACAATCTGAGGTTTCCACAGTGATTAGGACTGGGGGCAGGAGAGGGCTCACGATGGATGAGAAGGTCCTTGCATGGGAAAAGCTGAGAATCACTGCCATGGGAAGGAAATCAGGACTTATATTATTGTCTGCTTCATGGATGTCCAACCTTTTGGCTTGCCTGGGCTGCATTAAGTGAATGGCAATTGTCTTGGGCTGCATACACGAAGGTCACCCCAAAAGTAATGCCTCCTATTTATTTCCATGGAAACTATAACTGGTACAAAGAGCACAATAACGCTATTTGATAGAGCAAAATCTCAGCTATAAAATACTGTTTTTCAACATGGTCACCACCATTAGCTCTGCATTTTCACCAGCAATGAACAAGAGCCTGGATGCCGCACTCCTTAAATTCTGCACCAGCAGAGGTGACCACTGTCACTGTCACCACTGCTGAAGTGCACCACCCACCCCTCACTGTGGTCACATCCACTGTTTGGTCCCCATAAACATTCAGCAAATGTTGATGAGTGCTAATGGGCGTCATTTTTCCTCGTGAAGGAATGTGATGACACACTTTTGCTCCATACACCCTTCCATGTCAGACACCATTCTCTCAGACTGCCTTTCTGCTGCCATCTGTCACACAGCAAGAAAATGTAACAGAATATTGTTGGGAAAGCTCAGCCCCTACTGCCATCCCACCAACATCCACCTCTGACACCATGGGCCAATATAACAAAATAGCAGGCATTACTTTCAGAGCAGCCTTTATAAAATATATAATATAGTTCGTGCCTATAAGTAACAAAACATTTTTATCTTTAATATTTTTCATTAAAACAGAAAAAGAGAGCAACTAAAACACCGAGCTTGTTGGATATTTGGCCTTGTTTTTGTGACGCTAACACATCAGGCTGGTTCCACTGCAGCGGGTGCCATTCTCAGTGAGTTCTCAAGGTGCTCATCAGAGATTTTTGATGAAATTTTACTCTTCCTGTACTTCATCTTTGATAACAGCTGTTCACAAATGTCCATTCTGCCAAACAGCGATGACGTGAGTAAGGCGTGCTAGTGAAGTGGGGAATGTTTTTCTCTGGTAAGAGACACGGCCAGATTTTTGAGTGGAATGCCTGATTGCAACCCTATGCACTCCATCTGAAAATTCACAGGTAATGTACTTACGTCGACTGAAAATGGAGTTGCAAATATACTAAAAAATCAATGATTTTTTTTTTTTTTTTTTTTTCAATCTTGAAGCCTGTTCTCAGATTCCTTTATCAAAACAGGAACAAGGCTGTGTATTTTTTGCTGTTCACGGGACCGTGTTTAGCCAAGGAATCAAAACGCATACAATGATTTGCGGTAACCTGAGTCAGCACTGCACTGCGCTCTCTCCTTGCCAAGGGTGATCCATAATACCATTTTTTAATTGGATAATTATGCATGGAGAAAGATCTAGACCGATCTACCTCAACCAGAACGTTCCTGAGAGCTTTATCTGCTCTGGTTTTAAGGGGTTTGCAAACCAGGACACCATAGACCTCTTGTAGAACATCTGTGTTATTCCTTTCTGCCTCCATGCTTGTCCCCAACACTTGGTCTCAGCTCACCTATTCTCTCTCTGCACCTTTGGCAAAAACTTGGAGGCATCATGGAACCATTCTTCCCCCTCAGTGCTGACATCGTTGTCAGATAGCTGTGCTTCCAACAGGATAACAAGTGCAGCGTTATAATATTTAGCATATTAATATACCTTATGAGCACTAATTAATACATTTACACAATGGTCCCAAGAGACACTCTGATCTCCAGTTACTACTTATCAGCTCAACAATAGTGCTTTCAGGCACAAGCAAAGCAGACACTGCAGCTCATGCTGTCCTACATCACACCTGTCCCTTGTGTGATGCTCGAGGTGAATGCTACTTATCACAGGAAGGCCCTGTCCCGAGCAGAGCCCAGTGTCAGCACCACCAAAGCAAAACACAGAATGGTGCATCAGCCTGCTGCAGTGGCCAGAGCATCTTGTACTTGAACAGCATTGCTACTCATGGTGAGCTGGTGCTCTAAGGTTTTCCTTTATTTCCCAGTCCAAAAGAAGCTCTGCCTCTACTTCAGAAGACAAAAGGTACTTTCTTGTCTCCTGTCCTCAGGACACAGTGACCTCCCCAAATCACCTGTTGCTCCTCGTGTCTTTTTAGCTATAAACACACCACAGCCAACAGATCTGCAGCCCACAAAAGTGCTCCTTTGGAGATATTGCTCTGGTGCTCTTGTGCTGCTGACTCAGGAAGGAGTTTTCCCCAGCTTACTCTTAAAGCATTTCACCTGATTAACAATTCAGTCTTTTTGCTTCGAGCATAAATCACCCTCCAGATAAAGCCTTGCTAGAAAGCTTTCTTTGGCCCCAATTAAAACGAAACTCTATGAAAGTATAAACAGTGGATCAGCAAGGAAAAATCAGGCTGAGATTTGTGATCCAGCATTCTCTCTGCTCTCCTAATTCCCCAATTTATCACGAGGAGTGGATACTAGCAAGGTAATTACTGACTGCAAAGCTTTGCCTTTGATAGCATTTTTCTCTAAATCTGTATGGAAGTTGCATCTGCACCCCATGCGAAATCATGAAGAAATGACTCAATAACCCTCACAAAGCAACTCTCATTTGGAAACCTTTGGAAAGACCTGAGCCAAGCCATCGAACTCAAGCCCAAGCTCCCTCTTTTCGTGAGCATCAGTTCACACCAACCTTCAGACACAGCCCTCATTTTTCTGTCTTAAAGCTGCTTTCAGGATAGATAGCTCTGTCCCTGGTTATGTCCATGCAGAAGTGGCAGAGCATGTCTCACCCTGCAGCTGACCCCATCCTGACTGCAAAGACAAATTCTAGCTCTTAGCCCCCCATGGCAGGAAGAGAAGCAGTAACAAAGCCCCATTCATGCAGTGCCATCAATGAATTACTATTTTTGCAGAAGGAAATGAATGGCCCATTAAGGAAGCAGTCGGTAACCTCAGCTTCCCCATTATTGCACTCAGTCCTAGCTACCTGGCATCCCAGGGATTTCAGCCCTAAGGACAGACCCAAGGTGAGGCCATCTGCTTTAACATCAGGAAGGTGGGTGTTCAAAAGCAAGGCAGAAAACCCACCCCAGCCAAACAAACCCAGCTTATGGCAGTGGTCATACAAGGGCAGGGGGAAAGGAAGAGCAGCCTTCCTCGGTTTCTGCTTGGTGGGAGAAGAAGCACCAGGTTTGTTCCTTATTAATGCATAGTCACAGTTTACACAGACTGCATCTTGTAGTCTCACAGCCCTTTGCAAATCTTAATTAAGCTACACACTGAAAGTAGGTTCATAGCTCTGACGAGGATCCTGCACCTGGGGAATGCAGCTTTCCTTCAGGAGAGCTGGCAGAAAAATGCGCTCCGCCACTGCAAGATTTTCCTGGATGCAAAAGGCAACACCTCATGATAATCCAGTATGGCTCCAGTAGGAACCCAGCTGACTGCAACTGAGAGCAGATGTGGGACTGGTCAGAGCTGGAAGGACTCTTTGCACTGCTGTTAGCCACAGGCACTCGCTACACTGGGTGTGCTGTCATAGCTGCAGCAAGGTTTGGGCTCTTGCTTCTTTTTTTACTTTTGACAAAGCTAGAGTGGGCATGGGAGAAACCAAGATGAAAGCCAAGCAGCCAGAGAAGAGCCAATGACTGAAGCTGTGAAAAACTTAAGGGCTGCATCTTCTCCACCCACATCTTTTCTTGGCTGCTAACCTGCAAAAGGACAGCCAGCTCTTCAGCAAGCAGAGCAGCACAGGAATGGGGTGACAGTGTGCGGAGAGGGCTCAGGAAGAGGGGCAGAGCTGGCTGCAGGCACCAGATGTGGCTGCAAAGTGGTCCAGTTACACCGCACACAGCACTCTGCAAGTAAACCATCCAGAGATCCTTGTATCCAACAGAGAGGTGAACCCATCAACCATTAAAACCTAACCAGGGTTGGGGTCTGATGTTGTACAGCAAATACATGCATCTCATCCAGGCGTCTATTTCCAATTAGATTAAGGGACATCTAAAATGATACTGTAATAATTTTCAAAGCAACCCCCCACAGTCAATACCAAACTCTGTTTTTTGCATGTGGTACAAAAAGTGGTTTGGGAGAAAATGATCTAATACACCACATATTGATTAATCAATCCCAGCCAGGATGCTAATGGGCTTTTCTTACAACAGTAGAGGAAGGAGTGGGATTGTTGAATGAGAGTGGGAGAAGCTGGTTGTGTGATAAAGTTTCAGGGCAAGGGGAGGGCATGCAATGGGGAAATGGGCCCTTCTAGGGATCACTTTAAGCAGGCGAAGACTTGGAAGAAATGGAGGAACTGAGCTATGAATAGTGAAGGTGATAAATCAGATATATCAGCTTCAAACACTGCAGAACTGTACCTTACAATTCACCATGGTTGATATTAATAATACTTCCCTGTTGCTACAGAAACCCTCACAGGAAGGTCTGCAGAAGAGCCCAGCGTGGGTCCAAAGTCTATAATGAAGTAGATGGAATATTTTGTAGTCCTACCAGTCAGGGAAATGGTTTATTAATGCCTGCCATGGTTTATTTTCCACATTGGCACTTCTGCCTAAGATAGGACATGGTAATTCAGATCATCCACGCATAGCTGTCAGACCATCCTTCCTTCCACAGTCAACAGAAAGAAGCAGCTGATGTAGTCATACATTGCTAAATCATCACCATTCCTAAACAAAATTGAAAAGTGCTCTCTCCTTCATGCCCCTGCGCTGGATAAAGTCCTTTATTATCCTAGGATCAACCTCCAGACCTGTTACACCCACTGTGGAAATATGGGAAGTGCTTAGCAAAGCGTGAAGGTGGAGACAGTTCTGCAAAAGGGACAAGATCCCCATTGATCTCAAAGAGTCAAAAAGGACCAAAAAAAAAAAAAAAAGACAAAGGAATTGACTTTTTTTTCTGCGCAACCGCTCTCAAACCAGTGCAATGCATACCAGCGCCCAGGAGCCCTACAGCCCCAGCTGCAGACTCACATTGTAGAGGATGTCGGTCCATCCCTCCATGGTGATGCACTGGAAGACGGTGAGCACAGCAAAGAGGATGTTGTCAAAGTTGGTGATGCCGTAGTTGGGCCCTTGCCAGTACTCCCTGCAGGTGGTCCCACTCTCGCACTGCCTGGCAGGAGGTTCCTCTCCACAAGGAAAATCTCCCACCTCTTCACCTGTACAGGAGAACAGAGGAAGAAAAACCTACTGACCAAAGCCAGCCAAGCAGCTGGCACTGCTGGATCCTCCTTGCACCATCACATGAACCTGGTTTGCATTTCACGATTCCTGGTGCCACTCCGGGCACATAGATGATGTTACACTCGTGCAAGCATTTATGTACCACCATGCTTAAAGGGGCAGTTAAGTGGCAGAGTGGAGCAGAACTACCCCTGAACTGCCCACATTTCATCCCAGTGCTCAGCCACATCATATATAGAACCATAATCATCTCGGTTAGAAAGAACTTCAGGATCACCACATCCAACCTGACCTACCGAGTCCCATCACTAACCCATGCCCGCTGGTGCCACCAATGAGAAGCACCATGAAAAAAAAAAATAGTGCAGTAAAATAAAAGCAAAGAATGGGAATGGTTGCATACAAAGATACACTGTGAGATATGGATCCAGCTTCACGCAGCATAGCTAATTGCTCAGCTCCAGTCTCATGGTAAGCTCCGTGTTTCTGCCCCAAGGTCAGAGACAGCATCCAGCAGCAGGGATGGGGCTGCTCCACTGAGCTTTGGTTCAGGGAATGCAAAGAGGGAAGCAGCCTGCAATGGCTTGGGACCACTGGGGATGGCCAAAAGTGTCCCACGTCTTCCAGGACCAGCTGTGAGTCATTGCAGCCCTCGAGAGACATTGTGAGCACCAGCAGAGAGCAGTTTGGAAAAACAAAGTGCTGAGTTTTCAAAGTAAATAAATATACCAAGCAACATCCCTGCTTACACAGAGTTGCAATTCTAGAAATATTAAATGGTTTTAAAAGTGACATGTTATGGTAGCAGAGCAGCACACTCCACAAAATCAAATTCACCAGGGGGGGAAACAAAATCAGCGCTAACAATAATTAGGAATAATCATTCCACAGAGCAAAGCCTGCAGGAGGGAAACAAGCCCATCAGTGTGGCTGCAGGATGTGGATGCATGTGCATGTGGAGCCTTTTCCTGTTGACTCAACTCCTCGATGAGGGGCATCGCTCCCCAGCTCCCATGTGGGTCACCACAAGCTTTTGTAAGAGGTTGGTGAGACAGGGCTGTGCAAAGAAATATCAAACCTGGCTCTTGCTGACAGACTGTGTGCTCTAATAGAGAATCCAGTTTTCTCTCTCTTTGGCTTTTTCCTGCTCTAAAAAAGCAAGGAGCATCGTTTTTCTTTTGGAGGGAAAGACACTGGCAGACAGAGCAGAACTGATCCCTACCCCCATAGCTGGGGAAGAGAGAGGAAGAAGGGGAGCACCAGGGAAAACTGAGAACTAAACATGATGTCCTCTTTTTAGAGTGGACTCAAGGTGCTTGGCCTGGGCAAGATGCAGAGGACATTTGCTTAAAAACCATCCTGTGTCAGCAGAGCAAGGCTGCACAGAGGCTGCCAGGAGAGGAAAACAAGTCTGGCACCCACCAGACAATACACAGCTATCAATTTTTTTTTTACCCATTTTTCATGCCGGGCTGAGTGGCGACAGCCTTGAATGAACTTTTTGCCGTATTTTGGTCCCCAGCATCCCTCTGTCATAGCCTATTCCTGCAGGGCTACTGGGCTCACAGGGCTACAGCAACATTGACTGCTGACACTTCCACTCTCTTCCTTCCACAATGAGCTGAACTCACGACTCATTGCAGTGAGCTGAGACCTCTCATCTGGTCCCTGATTCCAGGAAAAATCTGCAGAGGTTTCTCACTTTGAGAATTTGAATAGAAACCAACGTGAGCAAGTCCTCATCCACCAATTTGTGACCCTTTGACACGGGCATCATTTTAATGAGGTTCAGCCTTCGGAGCCCGTGGTCTCAGACCTGGGCTCGTTAATGCACTGCTTTGGAGCTGATGAGCACTTAGGGTTTAAAAGGCTGCTCTGACGGCATTGCGGGATGCTGTGCTGCTCTGCTCAGGGACTGCAGAGCCAGGAAGCCTCACTGCCTTTCCAGAAGCATCATTTCCTGCAAAGCAGGTGGCATCGATCCCCATAACTCACCCTACAACGAGTGCATCAGTAGGGCTCAGTGCCTGTAAGCACAGCCGCTTTCTGCACC
Source organism: Numida meleagris (assembly GCF_002078875.1). Lineage (NCBI taxonomy): Eukaryota > Metazoa > Chordata > Aves > Galliformes > Numididae > Numida > Numida meleagris. Next base: position 1,982,574 of record NC_034424.1, on the reverse strand, counting down.
ACCGAGATGCCAGGTGCAGAGATGTGACATGCAGCATTTTCTGGCTGCGCTCCCAATTCCTGGCTGGGGGTCACTCAGCAAGCAGCAGTCGCTTGCACACCATGGGGCACGTGACAAAATCTGTTCTCAGCCCCCAGCTCGGCACTGAGACCTGTCAGTCATCACTGTTGTCAGAGTTTTTTGCAGAGGAAAAAAAAAACAGTGCTGGTGTTTATTTTTCCATTCTAAGTTAACTAGTTTTCTGGGGAGGAAATATATTTATATCGATATTATTTTGCCCACTGGCTGCAGCCGCCTCAGCAGAGAGTGAGCCACAGAGCCCAGTGCTCCCAGCCTGCAACCACCAGCTGCAAGCTGAGGGTGCAAGAACTCTCCCACCTCATTCTAGGGCTGCAATGCAACAGATCTAAAAATGCTCCCTCAGAACTGCAAACCTTTTCTTAATTGCTTTCTCCTTGCCACCTCAGCAAGAGTGCTGCTACCTCCTGCACACGTCTGTGGTCACCATTATTGGTATTCCTCTGCAATCACTGCAGTGAGCTGAGACCTCTTCTGCTTGGCACCAAACCACACACACAGCAAAATGATTTTCCACTCCTACCAATCCAGCCCAAAAACTTATCTAAAAGAGCAGCTGGGCACTGGCACAGGCTGCCCAGGGAGGCGGTGGAGTGTCCATTCCTGGAGCTGTTCCAGAACTGTGGAGATGTGGCACTGAGGGACGTGGTTTAGTGGACAATACTGGTGGTAGGTGGACGGTTGGGTTGGATGATCTCAGAGGTCTTTTCCAACCTCAATGATTCTATGAAACTCCATTTCTTCTAGGAATCACTGTGTGCTGCTCACAAACTATCTCCAAACACCCAACTGTCCTTTACAGGCTTTTTGTTAATGTTTCTTAGGAACATAAGCAAGAAAACAATTTCTCCCTCTTTTTGCAAAGCTCTGTGTAAACTGAATATATTAAACTGTTTCCATGTTGTTTATTATAAATCCTTGTGAAGGATGCCCAGAGATTTGGCTGGGATGTTCTTTTATTACCATTTGAATGCACATAATAAATAAATATGAAGACCTATTAGTGATAATCACTGAAAATACAAGACTGTGCTTTAAAGACAGTCAATTATACCTTAAATTGCCATCTTTTGGAGACAGGAACAATATTTTCTTCTGTGGATAGTCCAGATAATCAGCACCTATTAGCACTATTATAGCAGGAATATTAAAAAATTACATGGGAAAAAATGTCTTTTTTTTTTTTTTAATTGAAATGAGTTCAGTGAAGCTGAGCACCTGCTGCACTGCCAATGCTGCACAGTTCCCGCTCCTGTCCACCTCGTTCACCTTCATGAGTGCTCCCTGCCCTGCTCTGTTTGAAGGGCATTTTTAACTTTCCCCCTTAGAGGGTTCCTCACTTTTCATCTATTTACCTACTTTTCTTTTTTTCCAAGTTTTTTGGGTTGCTCCCAGCCTTTCCAATATTACTGATGGCACTGATGTCCCCTGATACCCATGCAACTTGTCCAAGAGACCTTGCAAGGAAATTTCCAGTTAGTAGCAGTTTGTAAAGCTAAACCCACTGAAAACAAACATAGACCAACAAATTGAAATAAACAACTGCCCTGCATCCATCAGAATTTGTTTCTATACATCTATTATATGCCTCCCTGGAGGCGCGTGTGGCCGTGGATGGAGATCAGGGCAGCCTGATCTGATGGGGGCCAACCAGCCCATGGCAGGGCAGTTGGAATTGGATGATCTGGATGATCTTTAAGGTCCTTTCTAACCCAACCATTCTATGATTCTATGATGACTGTGAAACAAATCTCCCATGAGAGGAGGCCCCAAGCACCTTCATATCACTCTTGTATAGATCGACAGCAATCCGCTAGCACCAAGAGTTGGTGTTGAAGTGGCAGGAGGATCCATCCCAGGGTGTGTAGGGTGAACAAAAGTCTGTTAACTCAGTAAATAAGGGGAAGGAAAAGCCACATGAGAGCAGGATGGGGAAAGGAATCTTATGGAGATGGAAAAGATGGAAATGGAAAGGATGGGATTTCAAAGTGCCACGAGATACACTGGGATGGTAGCAAAGCTCCAAACTCACCTGTCTCGTTAGAGAAGCAGGTTTTGTGAAACTTCCCCATGTAGAACTCCAACCCGATGATGGCAAACATCACGATGGCGAAGAAGAGGAGCAGCCCAATCTGAAGCAGGGGCACCATCGCCTTCATGATGGACTTGAGGACGACCTGCAGACCTGCAGGGACAGGGAAATGCATGTCATCGGGGAGGGAAGGAAAACGAGGGCAGGGGGGTGAGGCAAGGGACATGGGGCATCTAAGGGGCATATTAGGACTGGAACACCGGGCAGTGCTGCTTTCCTAGGGTGCTGTAAAGAAGCCTTCACGCACTCAATATTTCAGACAAACAATCAGGAAAGTTATCTTTTTCTGATCTCCTTTCTTCAGATCCCAGATTCAAAGCTCTCTTAAACTTCAGAGACAGAAGAAGGACGTTTCCTGCAGTTGATGGAGTCCCCAAATTCAGCTGGGAGCCAAACCAGGCCCTTACAGCATCTCCCTGACAGTGTCGCTGGCCTGGGGCCTGCTTCCATGAGACCAGCACAGAAGCAAAAGGAACAAAACCAGACTCAAACACTCTGACAGGGCTCTCCATCTATGGCTTTTTCACAGGCACTAGAACTCATTTTCAATTAAAACCAGGGGAGATAAGGCTAGAGAGGCTGGCGAGATGGAGGTGTCAGATAACGTCATGCAGACGCACATAACAAAATAAATTCAGCGATAACTGGCAGCTGAAAGCCACCTTGGTGGCCTGTTGTAAGGCACTGAGAAGGAAGGGTCATCGCTGTCTCACCACCTTGCACTGCTCAGCACTGCTGAGGGCACTGTGGGGGCACACAGGAGGAAAAAAAAGCATTGCGATCTGTAGGAGAGGAAAAATCACCTAGAGTGTAGAAGAAAAGCATATAAGATGCTTGCGTGAATGAGCCTCAAGTTTAACATTTACTACAGGGGAAAAAAAAAAAAACAACTCAGCACACACAGCTTTCACTAAAACAATCAAATAATGCCGTATGGGGAAATATTGTTGCCCAGAGAGATGATGGTGCCCCAGCCCTGCAGACACCCAAGGTCAGGCTGGATGGAGCTCTGAGCACTGATGGAGTTGTGTGTGTCCCTGTGCATTGCAGGGGTTTGGACCAGATGACTGTTAAAGATCCCTTCCAACTCAAACGATTCTATGGTTATGATTGTGCAGGTCCAGGCCATGCCACCAGTTGGGAGAGCACGTCTTACCCGGACAGCAACACCCTAAGGGATCACAGCCCCTAGCAGGGACACCAGGGCCCGGTATTTCTGTAAATGTTTATATCATCACTTGAACTCTTTTTTTTTTTCCCCCTCAGCACTCAGTGAGCTGATATTTGTGTTGGCTGGAAGTAATTTAAGTCAAAATTCCCCCAACTTGAGGCCCTTTTCCCCATAGCAGTCATCAGCAGAAGCAATATCTTTTATTGAAGTGACTGCAGTATGTGGAGAAGGCCGATGATATTTTAGGTGCACAAGACACATCCTGAGCTACCTGAATTTAAAAAAAAAAATAAAAATCAGATAATTAAAAAAAAAAAAATCAGCTTCTCACCAAGCCTTGTTTCTCCAACAACCCTGGACACAAAGCATCTCCTTTTTAGAGACCTATTAGTAAGTGATGCCTTTCCCAGAGCTAACCAAGGCCCTGACCTATGTGGGCATTCAGACTGAAGCCCTGCCTATGAAAGGATGCTGATTTGGGGAAATTTTGATGCTGTTAAGGCAGCAAAAGTATGCCATGCACATCTATAGCACTAGCATTTCAGTCCCAAAGTAGCAGAGCTGATGGCATCTGGCCAGCAGGCAAGGAGTTAATGCAGAGCGGAGCATCCCCTGAGCTAAGGCATTTCCTTTCATTGGCTCTTGCTAGAGAGAAGACCTCTCTGTTCCACATCCAGAAAAGAAATACACTCCTGACAGCCAACTGTGCAGAGCAACTGGTGAACAAGGACAAAGAATCATAGAATCATGGAAGAGAATCATAGAATCACAAGGTTGGAAAAGACCTCCAAGATCAGCCAGTCCAGCTGTTCTCCTATCACCAATATTTCCCACTAACCACACCCCTTAGTACAACATCTAAACGTTTCTTGAATATCTCCAGGGTCTATGGTTCCACCACATCCCTGGGCAGCCGATTCCAGCACCTGACCACTCTTCTGGAGAAGAAATATTTCCTAATGTCCAACCTGAATCTCCCCTGGCCCAACTTGAGGCCATTCCCTCTTGTCCTATTGGTAGAAAAGAGCAGTAAGGAACAGCGTTGGGGCTAGGTGGTCTCAGCCTATAAGCAAGGCATAATGCATCAGACCTTTCACATCAGCACATAAAATAGGCTAAGTTGCCAATGAGAAGTTAAGACTAAGTCCTGTCTGCTCCTTGCCTCAGGATTTTCCCCAACATTACAGAAAGGACAAGATCCCCCCTGCAAGTTGCTGGGCTGGTAAAGCAGTCAGAAGTTCCAAGGTCAGGGAGAGGGGTCCAAAAGCTGTAAAATTCTGTTCTCAGAGCTGTGTGTGTGAATTGAAGCAATTCAAACCCAACAGCAAAGGAGTCCCAGGACAACACCCTGCCATGCACCTGCAGAATTCAGGAGTGCGTTGCTAAATCAAGTGGCTGTACCAAAACTGGGACAGCAAAAAACCTGGATCTGTGAAGGCGTAGGGGGAGAACATATTGTTCATAAAAGCATGTTACACCCCAAAAAGCACAGAACCAAATCGGCTGCGAAGGTGACAGGTTCATGGCACTCACTTGGGATTCCCGACACCAGCTTCAGCGGCCGCAGCACGCGGACAGCTCGCAGGGTCCGCAGGTCGAAGTCGGTCCCGGCAGTTGCTAGAATCCTAGTGTTCAAGAAGAGAAGAGAAAGAGAGGGGAAATTGGGATTAAATGCAAATTCCTGTTTCTAAAGCGTGGATAGGCATATTCAGGCCGCTTCCGTTTTTACACCTGTCATTAATTAGATCTGCTGAAAAACAATGATTTGTGGCCTCCTCCTGAGCAGCTGAGCTTTACTCAGACATAGGAAAATCCACAACACCTAATTGTGTATGAGGCTGTTTGCATTTAGAGTGGGCCTGGCTCTCGACCCTACAGAACAGCGCCCTGTACTTAGAGAACACATATACCATTTCAAGGGCAAGACAGTAAGGGGGAAAGAACCCCCTCAGCTGTGCTATAAATTACCTGCCAGAGCTTTTGCAATAAATTCAGAGATCTCCAGGTACCCACGTCTGGTGTTTCATAATATTTAAAGTTTCTGGTTATACATTTTATCTGTGCAAAATTAATTTCTGCTCAGAGAATCTTATTTGAGGAGAGCATCCAGAGAGCAGGGTGCATTTCCTCTGGTACGCTGATGTGGCTGTGATAAAAAAATACAGATCCCCAAATCAAATGATTCTTAAAAATGGAGTAGTTTCTGGAAACAAAACGGCATTGGTGTTTCAGGGCACAGCAAAGGAAGAGATATCGGAATAATAGAATCACAGAAACATTAAGGTTGATAAAGAACTCTATGATCATCTAGTCCAACCGTCCACCTACCACCAACACTGCCCAGTAAACCATGCCCCTTTGTACTATATTCACAGGTTTCATGGACACTTCCATGGATGGTGACTCCCCCACCTCTTGGGCAGCCTGTGCCAATGCATCACCACTCTTTTGGAGAGGAAATTCTTCCTAACATCCAACCCAAACCTCCCCTGGGGCAACTTGAGGCCATTCTCTCTCAACAGAAGAGCTCTCCTGTGATCTGTGGGCTAGCTGGAAGGAGGCTGCCAAACATGGGCATCCCCCTAGAAAGCAAGCACCCAGGCTTAGAAGTATTGGGTCATAGAATCAATGTAATTGTTTGAGTTGGAAGGAACACTTAAAGGTTATTTGGTCTGACCCCCTGCAATGAGCAGGGACATCTACATCTTGACTGGGTGCTTGGAGTCCCATCCAGCCTGACCTTGGGTGTCTCCAAGGATGAGGCATCCACTATCTCTCTGGGCAATCTGTGCTAGTGCTTCAGTACCTTAACTGTGAAAAACTTCTTCCTTATACCCAAGCTCAATCTCCTCTCTTTCAGTTTGAAACCATTTCCCATTGTCCATTTCCCTCACAGCAACATGCAGAGACACTCTGAGAGGTGTAGAGCACCTGCAACATGCACCCAAGATCAGCCTCCACCTGCCCAGGAACCATTTTCCTCAGTGCCTGATAACGTTGTGGCCAAGCACTCAGCCAAGTGGCCAGCTGCCATAAAAACACACAAAAAAAATCAGAGTTTTTCAGAAGGAGACATGTAGTTTTACTATGTAGTATGTATTATGCAGGATGTGTGGCAAAGTGGGCCATGGAAGACACGGCCATGGAGGATGGGGCTGCGCTCACAGTTCCCAGAATAAAAGCCCTGTCCTTGACTTACTGACTGACTGAGGGCTGCTGCCAAGTGTGGGCCAGGGAAGAGCAGGCTCAGCATTGCTGTGCGGAAAGGGCCAGACTCAATCAGCAGGAGGTGCTGGAGATCAGGAAAAAGCATGCTGAGATGCTGGATGGCAACAGAGGCAGCAGCAAGCCAGAACCTGAGGAGCAGAGTATCTATTCTATAGGACACCTGCTCCTACATTTCCACGACCTGAAAATTTGCGTGACATCAGCTCTATCGATGCAATTTGAGCAGAAGCAACAGGAGATGATTTAAACCAAGGGCTATCATATTCAGAGACTTTAATTTTCCTTTCTGCACTTGTGCCAATGATTTTGTTCCTCTTTTCCCTTCCTTCCATCCTCACAACATAATTGCTCGCTTATAAACCTCAGCAGCCAGGGAACTGTGCACACTTCACGCTGAAAGATAATCTTGAACATCCACCTCAGGTGTTGCTGCTAAAGGCACAATTAGTCTCCAGCGAGCTAAGATGGATTTGTGCTGTCATCAGGCAGGTTTGTGCCTGATGGGGGGGGGGGAATACTCTGTATGTTCATTAATTTGTTTCTGAGCTCATCAAGGAGAAAACAGGAGTGAGTGTGGGACACCATCAAACAGTCCCAGGGCATCAATGGCTGAAGGTCTTCATTCCAGTCCTGCCTTCTTTAGTAGTCTCGGTGTTAAAAAAAAAAAAAAAAAAACAACCTGTGGCAACCCTCTCTAGTCAAAAACACTAATTATTCATTAATTCCTATATCACTAATGCTGTAATTCCCTAGCTAAATAATATAGGGCACTCTACACCCCGTCACCTCCTGTAGTTGGAGAGCTGGTCCATGGATCATGCCAAATCTCAGTCAAATCTTGTGACCTGCCCATGCCTACATGGCTGAGCTGTAACTGCCAACTCAGTTCATGAATCAAACACACTGAAAAACCATAAAACCCCAGACAGATTTTGCCTAGAGAAATACACAGCAGCAAGCTAAACAGTACCACTTTCAGTGAAAGAAGTGGATGAACAAGGGGACAAAGTGGTAAAATAGACAGCAGCTCTGGTCTAAAAGTCCCCATTTGAGACTTGCAGTTAGATGAGGCAGGTGATGAGAAAGCCCAGGTGGGCGTCCAGCCTTGAGCAAAGCATTTTGGACAAGGAGGGCTGGGTGCTGCAGCCTTGCAGGCTGTGCAAATAGTGGCACTGGGAAAGAGGCACGCAAGATCTGGGTCTGACTGCAATAACACGACTCATCCTGGCCTGGGGCTCCCAAGGCATTTCTGGAACCGCTTTACACTGTCAAAAAGCTATTTACTCCAGGAGAAGTCACTCCTTTCCAGGTATCCTCTTGCAGACTGGATGGTGGGAGCAATTGGAAACCATTGCTGGCACAGACAGGTGGGAAGGGTATGCTCTACACCAAAGCCTGCAGGTTCACATCTCCAAAACACACTGCAGCATTTGCATTTCTCTGTTTGAGCGCAACAATTCCTCTGTGTCATTTGCCTTTAGCACAGGCTGGCCATCAGACCTTTCTTCCTGACATGCTACTGCAGACCTAGGGATCTGGGCACGCATCCTGCTAGCTCAGCAGTGCTCAGGGCTGCTGCATGCTGCTCCTCACTTAGATGCTAACTCGGCTACATACTGCACACTGTACCACCACCTCCACTAACAAGCTCTGACATCTGCTCCCAGACACAAAGGCCAAATTTGTGATAAATGCCCGATTTCTTTTGTTCTAAGAAAGCCTGGAATCAATTATATAAAGAGCTTGTTCCTCTGGGTATAAAAGGATGCAAGGAACAGAGGGGAAGTGTTCTTCCTGAACATTATGCTAACATAAATAATTAGCAATCCGCTTCTGGAAGTACCTCAGAGCTCAGTATTTCTACACACTGGTTCCTCAGAACACATTGTCACGCGGTGCTGCACATTTCAGAGCTGCCTGATATCGCTGCTATCTCCTGTTATCACTGTCCATAAATCACACTGGAGGCCACAAGAGATGCACACCAAAGAACTGGGGCTGGCTGCGAGTCCAGCAGCTTCGGTGTGTCTGCTTGCAAGCAGATAACACAAAGCTACAGCAAACAGCTGCAAGATAAACAACAGAATTATTAACACTTCCAAGCAGGTGTCTCTGCTGGACAACACTGGTGCCAGAGCAGGTTCTGCTAGAGGAGAAATCACTGGCATAAACGTAGGCATTTTTTAATGGAATCTTTTCATTTACTATAAACTCTAGTCCTAGAAGGTGAGCGGAAAGAGCAATTTTTTTCAGACAGCTTATTAAAAAGAAAAAAATTCATAAGAACTGAGTCAAACTCTTCAGTGGGATTAGGAGAGAGATTAAATACTGATGAGACAGCTTTCCTGGAGGGAAAAAGAAGAAAGAAAAAAGATCCAGCTCACCAACAGCACAGCAGCCGCCTTGTGGAGAGAAATGGCAACCACCAAGTCATACCCGTAGACTCTACTCCATCTAACACAGACACCTTGGTAGCACTGACCCCAAAATATGGGGCCCCAGTTATTCCCAGGTCCTTCACCAACACTGAAACCAATGGGAAGAAGGAGAAGTGGGCTTGGCCTCCCCACCTGTGGCTTGGAGGAGCCAATACTGATGGCTGTCAGCTGTGGTAGCTCTTCAGAAATATTGGCCAACCAGTTTGAAGATGTTTCCCCTTTCTGTGGGAGGCCCATGGCTGACTGCTATCTCTATCTGTGGTCTTCCCCCTGCAATTCTGTCTGATTTCTCCTCCAGGAGGCAGAGACAGACCCTAATCCCAACCCCTCGGTGGTTGACACCACCACCAGGATCACTGCCACGGTACTTGCAGTAGATGGGTATCTCAGAGCTGGAGAACCCACAAGCTATCATCTAAACACTTGAGAAATTTACAGCAAAAGTTTGTTGGAAATAAATAGATATACCTTTTGAAATGAAAGATTCTATCAAGAAGTTTCATTGCCCTGAGAAAAAAAAAGTCCTTTCGATTCATATTTAATAGACAGGCTTTTTTATTGGGTGTGTTTCCTTCAGCAACACAAGCAGAGCATTAAAAATGTACAAAACTATATGTTCTCCATTTCTTCTTTTCCCTGGCAACACTTGCCCTAGTAGGCTGCACTGACTGCTGCTTTCCCCAGCAACTGAAGCGTTTCACCCCAAACTGGCACACGACACTTGCCAGGATTTGGGAAGGGCAGCAGAGCACCAAAAAGTGGAGGATAACCACCAGCCTTGCCACGCACATGCTAAGCCTTTGAATGAATGCTCTTTATTTGGAAACACAAACTGCTCTGATGTTCGTCCTGCACAGCAAATGGCTTTGCTCTGACTCAGGCTCAATATCATCACATTCCTGGACTGATTATTTCAGATGCTGTAGTAGCAACTTTGAAGGGAATCAGCCTTATTTGGGGTCAGAATCAGGCCAAAGGACTGCTAGCTTTCTAGGTTTTGAGCTCTAAACTAAAGGAACATCGACAGACGTATACACCAACCTGTCCAATGCAGGAAGCATACACTCATGAAATACCCACAGAGAGTCACAAAGTACACCTTGCATCAGGAAAATTAACATAAACTTCATCCACAGAAAAATGAGAAGCCGTGACAACTGACTGAAGCTGGCTGTAACATCCATAGGTGCTGTAAAAGCGTATTACCCAGCCAATCTGATTCTTATCGTATTTTATACAACATTACAGCATTATAATCCCATCAGCTCTGTGGCACATTCCTACAAGCAAATCCTGCTGCTCTGGTCTCCAGACTGCACCACCTCTGTGTTTTCTACTGGACCACTTTTTCTGACCCTGGAAGGAGCAGATGCCTGCAGTTATGGAGGAAGACTGAGCATCTCCATCACTGAGCTGAACACCCAGTAGCACCTCCTCCCCAGCTTTCCTTTAGAGCTCATATCCCCAGCTGCAGTGCGAGCCCAAATGAGATCATGGGTCCCACTGCCCGCCCCACTTCTCCCAGCTGCAGCTCAAAGCTGCATGCGAGCAGAGCTGAGAGCTGCTGGAAAGATGCCCTCTTTCATTCCATTTGATTTCACAGTGTGTAAGCTTTATCTTGACTACCAATGACACACAGTCAACACCAGGTCGGAGCTGATAAGTAGATGTGACATGCTAATTGCACTGATTAATTTATGGCATGAACAGGTTCCACTTTTGGCTCCAGCACTCCTCATTGGTGATGTCCCCACCAGCTGTCCCCAGGCCTTTCCGTATGGAAGGACCCTGCTTGCCAGCTCTCTGCCTCATAGGATGGCCAACACCAATCTCAGCATCCAAATATCTGCATGTCTAAGCTTACTCCTTCCTTTCAATGCACATCTACAGCGGTGCGTAAAACATCCCAACTCTTTCCTTTGTAGGCATCACTGAATTTGCCACCAGCCTTCAGCATACAGAATGCTGCCTGGAAATCAGTGCAACCTCTTTGCATGGCAGACATGCTCCAGAGCCCTAGGAAGAGACACAGCAAAATGAGAGCAGAATTACCGCTCTCCTCCTCGAACCACCTGCAACCTATTTTCCTGACTGTAATTCCTGAACCAGGCTCCAGGGAGATAAAAGGGAGAGGAGCATCTGTAGGCACACACTCCTCCACTATAGTGAGACAGTCCACAGCCAAGCAGCGTGCAGCACTCAAACAAAAAGAATGAGGTTTTGCAGAGTGCAGGGCTGATGGCTTGGCATCTGCCCAGGATGAAGGGAGATATTCTGGTTACAACGGTGCAATTACTCAAATAAGTCCTTGTTGCTTCTAAGCAGGAAAGACATCAACACACCACAGCACGTAGTATAAAAGGAGGCTCATTTGCTGCAAGCCATGGCAGCTGGCAGGAAAATGCGTGTGTCCAAATCATTTTATTGAGCGTACACTGGGAAATCTGAGCACAGAGGAGTTAAAGCCGTCCTGCACTTCATCGTGGCTGGAAAGTAGGTCATACCTTGAGTCTTGCTAAATTAACATTACAAAGGAGAGATGACTGCTTTCTGTCCTTGGAAATGGGCATCTGAGAATTTTGTTCCTGGCACCAGAGAATGTGAAGAGCAGGAACTGGGAGCCCAAAGCACTTTCCTGGCGTCCCACAGTCTTTTGGGTATGGGCAGGAAAACAGAGGGGATTAGCTTAGTAGCACACAATCATAGAACCATAGGATGGTTGGGTTGGAAGGGACCTTAAGGAACACCCAGTTCCAACCTCCTGCCTCAGGCAGGGTTGCCAGCCACCAGATCAAGATTCTTAAACAGGAGAGGGAGGGAGATGTCAGGTTCAACAAAATGTTCAAAGTGTTTTTATTTTATGGCAGGGAAAGAAAAAAAAAAAAAGAAAGCAATGAAACACCATTTGGGATCATTTGTTCCACTTGTCAAATTCTAAAATGAACTATTCTGACTTCTAATGTGTTTTCCTTCTTAGCAAAAGCAATTCATGTCAAGTCTACAAATATTTTTGACTTGATTTGAAGCTGCCATTTTCCTGAAAAAAAAAATAAAAGAAAAAGAAAAGAAACACAAAACCTCAAATCCTGTGCACATGAAAAATATCACTCAAACTAGATGCTAGGTTTCAGAAAGTCAGGAGGAGTGTGACTGTGCTCTCTACTGGGCAAAGGGCAGAGGACAGGTGGTAGGTGGATGGGGGACGTGTTTTTCTGCCAGGTGGGCTAGCAGGGCAGCAAGGACACTGCAGGAGGGAAGAGGTCTGAGTCACTAAAAGCACATCTCTGTCCTCCGTCATCACAGGGCCCACCCAGCTCCAGCCTCCTTGCCAGGCTGCCCTGGGAGCAGTGACAAAACCTGCACTGTTTGGAACCAGAGCCACATCACCCTCTGCATTTGGCCGGTCCCCAGTGATAGCTGTTAAGGAGCTGAGCAGCAAATGTCATCACTGCCCAATTACACTGGTGTTGGGGGTAGGGGGGGAAGGAAAAAAGAAAAACACATACACAAAACCAGCCAACAGTAAAAGGTTCAGAACAGAGCTCAGCCTTCGCTCCTGGTGAAAGCAGGAGAGAGACGGAGAGCAACATTCATTGAGGAGCAGGTGCAGAGGAGAATATTTGGCAGTGCTGCACACACTGGTCAGGATGAAAAGGAGCTCCTTGTATCATTACTGTCGTATGGGTGTCTTTGCACTGCAGGATTTTCTTCCCAAAGAGATCCAGCTAAGCCATGCACTGATTCCTAGAGGGCATGTGTGGAGGGAAGACCTTCCCCTGCATCCATCCACTTCACCTTCTCATCACCAGTGCTCATCACCTCCCTGAACCAATCCACTTCTGAACACAAGACACAGGAAACAGCACAAGGAGGTGGCTGATCTTTGGAACTAGAGCCACCTTTCTGCTCTCCAATCTGTCATGATGTGGTCCTGAATTCCTAAACACTAACAAGTGTTAATGCAGCACTTTGCCACTGCACCACTGCAAGCTGTAAACTGGCAAAAAAATGGATCTGCATCATCTATGCATGGATATACTCGTGCACTTGGCAAACCAGAGATTCAAAACAGCACATGAATTGAACAGAACCATCCTAGCAAGAGAGCTTGACCAGAACCTCAAAAACATTCTTATTTTTTCCCTACAACATAGCAAAATGCTGACAAACAACAGGTCCCAGCTGCCACCAGCATGTCATTGCCCCTTTCCTGCCTGTACCCTTGTTGTTTTGCTCCTTCCAGTAAAAGCACGCTATGCCCAAGGAGAAACACTCGAGTCAGGCTGCTATTTGTACATCGTGACAGATGACCACTGAGGTGGTATAACCTGATATACCAACCAAGCATCAAATGGGGTTAGTGTGTGTATGAGCACCCACCACTGCTTGGTACTTCCTTACGTCTCCTCTACCAGCTCAGAAGGTCTTCCACGGAGACACAGCCTGGGTCCATCTGCATACCTGGGTCTAGCTAATGTAATGACCTGGTTTTGGTACTGTGCTCATGACTTCTACTTCAAGTCCATTGCTAGCAGATGAGACATTGAGCATTTAGCTCACAGCTGATTACTTAAAGAGTGGATAGGAGCCAACACTGAACTCAAGAGTGGTTGGACAGCACGTGGTTGTGCCATTTTTCCCTAGATACACGTTGAATGTCCCAGGCTGCTGCTCATGTTACACCATCGCATCAGACCCCGAAGGGTGTTCCAGCTCACTCCTCGCCTGTGCCTTCCCGGACATCTTAGCTTGAATCAATGCTGGAGCTGAATTCAGCCAGACTACAATACAAATGCATTTCACATCCAAATTTGCGACCTCAAAGTACCCAAGCATTTTTCCACCCTGCAGCAGGCGCCCCTTGCTCAGAGTTGCAGCATGACCAGGGTTCACACTCCAGAAATAAGTAGTCAGGCCCCAAATACACAAAGCTAGATCAATAATTATTAGACCATTTAAAGAATACTAATTGTATTAGGGCTATTTGCATCGATTCCTCAGGTTTTGTAGGCAGCTGGGGTCATGTTTTCAAGCTTTCATCTACAAGACACAAAAAACATGCATTTTCAAATGAAATGTGAAATCTCCTCTGTCATAGGGGTCTGGAAGATGGGGATTAAAGTAAGGCAACTGATATCAAAAGACTTGTAATGTAATATCCCTTCCTCAGTGCACACCTGATTGCTTCTCCCAAAAGATACTGCTTTCCCTCTTTCATAGAATTCTTTTCCTTTATTATTATTATTTTCTATTTTGGCCTGAACTATCACAGCAAATATGTAATGTTGTTCTAAGGAAAACACAGTTTGCCAAGACATCTAAAATATTGTGTATTCCCTCCATCTGCTTCCCCTAAATAAACCCAGGGCCTTATCTAATATAACAAGTAGATGTTGGCAATAATTGCATAGCCATCTGCACCGTGCTTTAAACCTGTTGCAAGCTGGGCTGTGGACATGAGAAAGTCAGAATTTATTCCTTCCATACTGCAAACAGAAACTGTAACTTCCCTCCTTCTGTTTTTTAGGATAATTTCACTGTAGCAGCTCATCTGCTTGGTGCTTGGGGACCTGTATTTCAGAACTGTGACAGATAAAATCCCTCTTTCCCCTATCTTGCATAGATAAAGCAGTGAATCTGGCAAGGGTCGGAACAGTCCCAGGTGAGTACTGCCTGTAGCAGAGCAGCCTTGAAGAGCAGGTTCTACCCAGCATGGTGCAACCATGACGCAATATATTTCAGCTGCGCCTACACAACAGCAGTGCTCTGCCTGTACCTGAGCCCTGCTGTGAAGGACCAATGCAGAGGAGACTTTCCCAGAAACCTTCATGCCTGATTAGAAAGTCTCTTCTGGCTGCACCCAGCTGCTTGTACCACTGCATGCAGGTCTCCATCACCCAAATTTACTGGGGAGTTACTTGTGTTATCATCCCAACTCAAACTGAGCCTGTATCAGTTGAAAAGTTTGGTCAAGTCTTTTTTAACCTTGTTCCTCTGCTAGGTGTGAGATATCACAGCACTCCTCACTGATAAAGCCAAAGAAATAGGGATTTCCTAGCAAGAGCAGCTGCTGGGTCAAGCTGCAGGGTCGGTCCCACCTCAAGTGTTGGACATACACTACTCGAACACAAGCCAGGTCCCATGATCTTACGTATAAGGAGGACAGACGTAAAATCCCACCAGCCTTCTCAGACACTGAGCAAGGCTCTGGGAACAAGGAGACACACCACCTTTTTGGATGCATTCTATCCTGACAGCAAGCAAGGTCCCAGCTCTGCCAGCTCTCCCACCAGACCATGGGGACGGATCTGGTTGGCACGTCTGTGCCCAGGTTTGGGACCCTGTAGGACCATGATGGGCAGCAAGAAGTCAATATCTGACTGTATTTACCCTCTGTAGAGCATGAGCAATGGTGTCTAGGGGATGAGTGCTCAACTACCCTACTCATGATTGAGAAACACCAAGGTCCATGGATAGAAAGAACTGGGGGGAAGACCACTTGCAGGCAAAATCTAATCACCTGGATGCATCAGGTATGCATTGGGTGTCAAGCTGTTTAGAGAAGACAGCGTAGCTCCTACCGGCCTCTATGTGCAATGACTGCAGGAACCCCCACCAATGCCAATACACACCATGCCCACAACCACCATCCCTCCGAGCCCTTCTTTCCACCTCTCCTCCATCCCACACTGCAGTTGCCCACTCTCTCCCTGCTCTCCCTTCCCTTTTCACCCACCACAACATGACAATCCGCTGCCTAAGACCAACACAACTGACCCAGGGTCAGCAATGTGGATCGGCATTGCCAGGTCACACCGAGCCAAGCCTGCTGACCTCAGAGGCCAGAGCAATGTCACCGATGCAGAGAAGTGACATCTTTATATCAGGAGAGGGGAATGTACTTAAATTAATTGGTGGTTCAGATAACGGAGGCTTTCGCTCTCCACTGGGCTGTTAAGAATGCTGGAATTGCTACATATAAAAGCCTGGTGGTATTTTCATCATGAGCTCAATGTCTCTGGACTGTATAATCCCACCATTAAAAAATATATGCTCTGGGCTTAAACTTGACATAGAAGGTCCCTGTGAAGCAGCAAACGTTTGCGTTTACCAAATTTCCAGGGCCCATTGGGGTAGCTACAAACCAGCAGAGATGGAAGCTGCAGTTTTCCAGATGAGGCTGTGCTGGCACAAACCTTTGCAGATTTGGGGTTTCATTTCACTGCACTGACCACACAGGCAAGTTTGCCTGCAGCTTATGAAATACAGGCAGGACCGGGTGCTCATCAGCACCACTGATTTGCTGCAGCAAGTTCCCCCCTGACACAAAGGCAGATCTGAGTTATGGGGTAGGAGGGAGAGATCTGTGGGGGATTTCTCAGCTGCAGAAGAGGCAAGAAGCATCCTGCAACCCACAGCAGCTTTCTGACAAGGTGGTGCATGAGAATATAGCACGGAGAACTTTGGGATGCAGGCCAACAGCATCAAATGCTTTTTGTTGATACAGCCTATTGCTGTGAAATGGTCCAGAAATCCCTCCTAGCTTCTCAGCACCAGAGTTAAGTGTCTAGTTAGGAGCTAAATCACCCCTGCAGCCAGTGGAGAAGAGCGTAAGTAGCAAAAAGGAAAGCAAAAGCAGCACCAGCAATTTCTGGCACCCAAAATGTGTGGGTCAAGCTCATTGAGGAGTAGCAAAAGTGGCTTTAACACCTGGCCTGAGTTTAATCACCAAGTGAGCAAGGCAAGACAAGTCAATGTTTCATCTCATGCTTTCTTTTTGTCTTTTACATACACCTCTTGTGCATTTTTAGGAAGGGGAATGCTGCACATTTGACTGGGTCCCAGCCCTTATCTCTGCCCATTGTTGTCCCAGAACATCTCCTCCCCTCCTCACAACATCCATCGCCATTACAACACCCAGCTCACTGCTCTCTGATTACCAAAACCCCCCAAAAAGAAGGCCTGAGGCTGCATCCAGCACTAGGGCAGCAAAGGCCTTCTGAGCACATTTCCAGCCCGTCAGCATCAGCTAATGGAGTTTGCACAGAACAGACCATCGTCTAGACAGCATTAAGCTCCAACTGGGGAAGGTGCAGGAGGACGCGGCGTGGTTTCCAGAGTAAGCATTTCTGACATTTGCTTAGTCATCCCCTTCCCTCCTGGTTGGTGCCTGAGTGATTCCTGGCTCCAGTAGCCCTGGAAACCACAGGAAGAGGCGGCTCCAGATGCATATGTGGCAGCTCCAGGTGTGGACTGCCACTATGAGGCATCACTGCAAGGACTTGTCACCCCTGCCTAAATCCTTGCTGCCACCCAGGGGACTCTTTGGGATAGGGCCAAAGTCAATTTGAAAGAGCTCTAGAAAGTTTTCTCCATCTTTTAGCTTAGGAAGGTGGCAACAAAGCAGGGCTGGGAGCTGTGGCACTCTTCAGCTCCAGCAAAGAAATGGTAATTAAGATGTTTCAGCTAAAATCTGGATGGAGATAGCAATCAGAAGCCATTCTCCCCACATCCCTCCTGAAGGAGCCACTTACTGTTTTATACCCCACAGAGCATAATATTTAAGCACATTGGCACAGAAGGAGACATCCCGACACGGTCCTAAGCCTCTTATACGGTCTGTATTGGTCCATACAGCAAAATGAAGTAATCCAGCATTGGGTTGGTTACACCAGCTGGGAAACCCCATCACACTTAGGGCTTCTGCCTCTTTCTGCCACCCTACAAGCAGGGGTAGCTGGATGCTGAGAGCAGGGGATGACATGCATTCATGACAGGTCTATGGGGACACCAACAGAGATAGAAGGGCCCTAAAAAATTCAAGTCCTACTTTGATCAGTGCCCCCAGCTTGTTCTGGGACCTGATTTCCTTTCCTTCTGCCCTGATTCTGCTTTTCCTCCAGCTTCACTGGACCAGTCCATAGCTTTGTCCACCACCAAAAGCTCTGAAGAGCTCCAGCACAGTGCCATTACCATCTTTTTTTCAGGGTTCTTAGCAGTACCTCAATTAAGAAACAGCAGAAGAAAGTACGAAACTCTGCATTGTGTAACTCCTACATTAAGAGCAGCCACAGCAAAGTGCAAATAGGTGGTATCTTAGAGGCAATAACTCAAGCAAATCAAGAAGAGTTGTTAGCTCTTAGAAAAAAGGACTCCGAAAAGAGGGCTTTTGAGCTGAAAAAAATACCCTTTTTCCACCCAAAATAAAAAAAAAAAAAAGGTATGTTGTTAGAGAAACATCAATTTCAGTTTTCCGGAGGGAAATAACAAACCATTTTGATTTCATTTTGTCTTCAAATATGACTTCAGATTTTATTTTTATTTGGTTGTTTCTAACTGCAATGATATTGTAAAGCTGGCTGAAAGCAGGCATTTCCACTTAAAATCAGGTTGAATCCTCCCAGGGGAAGCTCTGCATTTTGAAAGAAAACTTCGGGAACCAGGAATTTTCCTCTGATATTTCTCATTGGGGAAAAGCCTGAATTTCTCAGCAGCCATCCTGCAAGGCTGGAGAGAGGCAGCTCTCACCTGAAGCAGCTCATACTGCCTTCCCCTTGGACTTGGTGAGGTTTTGAGTGTCTGGGATGGAAGCAGATGTTGGGTGTGAATGCAATTCTCGGGCAAGGAAAAATTTGATTCAGAAGGAACAAGCATGGCAAGGTGCATCCTCCTTCTGGAAGGCAAGACCAGGGACCATGCAGGACACAGATCTCCAACAAATTTTTTACAAGAGAGGAAAAGTGAGGCTGTGGGAGGAGGAGAAAAGCAAGGGAGCAAAGAGAGAGGCTGGAGAATGCCAAGCAACATCAATTTGCATGGGTTTGCCAAGAGCGCAGGTGGAGCTGGAGTGATAAAGTTTGCATCTGGGTTTTGCAGATGACTAAATTTACAGGCTGGGGTAGAGTCAGAGTTTGGTGTTTTATCTCAGGTCCCGCACTGCTGCAATAACTAAAGGAGCATTTCAGCCTGAAATTTCCCCAGATCAGCAGTGGAGATGCTTGGATGCAATCAGCACGAAGCTCCCAAGGCCACACAAGTGCCCCCTTCCCATTTATGCAGTTTGCATCAGAACAGAGCCCAGAGCTCTGCTCACTGCCAGCAAACAGCTTTCTCCCTGCTATCCGAGTGCAGAGGGAAAGACATAAAAGCCTAATCCTAACTTCTGTAGCTCTTGTAGAACCTGAGACAACCCA
The DNA here is from genome assembly GCF_002078875.1 of Numida meleagris. Classification (NCBI taxonomy): domain Eukaryota; kingdom Metazoa; phylum Chordata; class Aves; order Galliformes; family Numididae; genus Numida; species Numida meleagris. Next base: position 1,963,374 of record NC_034424.1, on the reverse strand, counting down.
GTTCGGTTGCACCAAAGAGTACAGCTTCCACCTTGTCCTTTTCCCTGGCCCAGCTACATGAGGGAAGTCATCTTCCTCTTTTCAGTTTGCTCTCTTGTTCCAACTTTCTCCCTTGTTACACGAATGAGACAGCAGAATTTTAATGCCTCTCATGTTCTGTGAAAGGTAACAGTGAGCGGTACCACTCTGACCTTTTCAGCACTTTGCCATCTCGTTGGCTGTCCAGAACGACTCTTCCCCCTTGTGCACATCAGGGGTGGAGGGGAGCAGAATAGCAACACGGAGGGCTGGAAAAACATCTTTTCTATAGGGTTAACCCATTCTATAGAAGCAGCCCAGCTGCCAGCAGAGAGAGTATGGGAAGCAGAAGGCTGACAACAGTCCCTGTTACGTGTCCCCATAGCAAGTTGTGGGCACATCAGCATGGCACAGCAGCCTCAGTGGGGAAAATGCTTTGGATCAATCAGAGCAGACCCTCTCTGTGCTGCAGATCAAGAGCCCAGTTCACATGAGCCACAGATGGGACTACCTCCAAACACAACCTCTCCTTCAGAATGCTGCACCTTCCTCCAAGATGCTTCAGCAGCCCAAAGGCTCCTCCTCCTCTTCCAAAAATCACCCCATTCCCCAAATGCTGAACATGAAATCCCCTCTAACAAACTCCTCTCCACTGCGAGGAGAAAGCAGCTCTGGCTGCCAAAGGCAAGTGATAACCTAGTAAATTTTAATCCTTGCCTGTTATTGTGCTACCACTAGAAGTACACGGATTGAGATAAAAGGCTCACCAGCCCAACCGTAATTATATTAGAAAGGTAATTATCTCCTCTTCCACCCAACTTTGTGCTTTCTTTCTATAACGAAGTTTCCAGCTAATGTTTGTAGCGACAGGGCCAGCCGTCACAAAATCACCGGGAAATGTAGAAACTAATTGACTGTTTAGTGCATGAGAAACAGCGAATCAAGGCTGCGGAGGAAAGAAAGGAGAGGGAGAGCCCTGAGCCAGAGCCCATCAGAGCTCCTGGCTGCTGCTGCTGCTCTGGCAGCACCCAGGAGCAAATAGATTTATTTGTTTCAGTGCACTTGCCCCATAGATCTCACTCTTTCTTATGGCTTCCAAACTGTCACAGGGGTTAGAGATACATTAAAAAAAAAGACATTTTCATCACGTACAGGTTGACTTAGTAACTAAGGAGAGTGGCTGCTCTCCCATCCTCACCAATCCTCGCTGTGATGCTGGATGTATTGGGCAGGTTATAAGTGAAAAGGGAAACTGAGGCACAAAGAGGTCATCCTGCAAGACTGTCATAGAATTGTTAAGGTTGGAAAAGACCTCTAAGATCATCCAGTCCAACCATCCACCTACCACCAGTACTACTCGCTAAACCATGTTCCTAAGTACCACATCTAATGGCATTATGGGTACCTCAAGCCTTCGTCCACGTGCAGCCCCACCCAAACACACTCTCTACATCAATTTGGGCCACAGCTGCCTCTGTCCTCACTCATGTTTTTAAGTATGGAAGAAACACAAGGGCTCATCTCTAGCAGATAAGAAGTTATCTGGGACTGAATGAGCTAAATATAATTCTAAACAAGCACGTGTTGTACAGATCACAACACGAAGATGTTGGCTGTTTTGCGTTGGATCCATTGTTTCACAGAAGTTTCTTTGTGTTTTGTACCATTGCTGAGTAGAATAAAATTACCATTTAAGATGCTTAATTGTACTAATTATAATCTTTTGTGGAACATTTTGAAAAATTACTATCTTTTACCAATGCATAACTGACCAAATGATGCCCCCTCTATAGAACGGCCACCAGCCTTTCTTCTAGCTTTCCAAATTATGAGGTAGGACAGCTCTTTGCAACACTCCCAACAGGATTGGTTCCCACCCAACACATCAGCTTCAGCTGTTGCACACCACTGCAGAAGAGGATACTGTTTTTTCCCTTCAATGATAAATGATGCCCTAATGACTTGGAAAGGCATCCTGAAAAGTCAATGGTCAAATTTGCATTGGTTTTGCAAGGACTGAAAGTTTGGCAGCTTTGGGCTACTGCTCTCCACTTCCTGTGCTCCGTTTTTAAGATGGACCTAAACTATCCCAAAACTTTGGTCTCTGCTTTAAAAACTACTCAACATCTCCCAGTGCAGCAGAAGAACAAGCACAGGCAGTCTGTTCTTGAAACTGCCTTAAAAGTCGCCTGCCACTACGCACAGAGATGGGACAATTGGGAGAGGAGATTTGGCTGAAGATGGTGTTTTATTGTCTTAAGACTTCCAGCCTGTAAACAGCTCTCCCTTGGTAGCTGCTGAGTGCAGCTGGTTGGATCTGGATGCAGCAGAGGAGAAGTAAAGGCAGATAAAAATCAGTTGTGCAATCCAACACCAAGTTCTTCTAACGCAGCAGTTTAGAGACCTTGTGTGCTTACAGAAATACCTCTTTAATCCTTCATTTATCTAGAGATCTGTCCCACTCATCATTTCCAGGGGGCACTGACAGTAGTGTAGGAACAGCAGAACTCATTTGGGCAGTGCAGACCCCTGCAGGCCCCTGCCAGCTCCAGCCTCCCCACAGACGCAGAGCTCTGCACTGACACCAGAGCCAGCCATGGGAAATGCCTGGGGCTATGGAGCTGGTGTGACTTCATCAAGTTAAAAATGCATGGATTAAGTGATCTGCACCAGCACTTCAGCTTGATACCTGCAGAAGAGCCATGGCAGAGTCAACACCTCTCTGCAGCACAGCCAGTGCCAGTTACCTCAACCACAACTGCACAATGAGCAATTCTGAAAGGGCAAACAAGTGGCAAGCACTCAGTGCATCAGCTCTCCTGGGCCAGGCTCTCCTCTGAGCCCCTCGCCAGCCCTGAGGGATGCTCCCCTCTCTGGTGCCACCTCAACGACGGATCATCTCCCACCGCACTGTCCAACCTCACGGTAGGGTGCAAGGTCAGCAAATCCTCCTCCACATCTCAGCCAGTGGGTCGCCGGGCTCTGCAACCCAGATAATTGACTCATCTGTAGGCTTTCATCTCCTCCCTTTGCTGGAAAGATTAAGTCAAATTGCACCTTCAGCATTCAAGCTGTCTCTTGCCACCCTGGCCAGTCGATAAATCCCTACCACCCTCACCCTGTGGTTTTCAGCACAGCAATGAAAATATCAGGCCAAAGCACTTGCGGAAACATCCCTCTCATCTGTCACACAGCTTGCTCTGAAACATTAGCATCCTTTAACCTGCCTTTACTTATTTATTCAGGCAGGAAAGGAGGGGGAAAAACATCCCAGAGTAGCCTGTGTCAGCAATTAGGGGCATGAAATATCTGGCAAGAACAGCTTTATAATTAGAGCTTTGTCTTGTCCTTCTCTTCTCCTCCTGCCAAAAAGAAATCATTGAAGACTCCCCACTGTTGTCTCTGGCAAAGGATAAGGTGTGGGGTACAGGAATGGAGGCAGTTGGCTTTTTGTTAGCAAGCACTGAGAGAATGGAGGGGGAAAAGTCATGTGTCTCAGGCCCTTGTACTAAGGTCCCTGTTCCACGAACAGAGCAGATGTGGATATTAGGTTGGAAGCTTTTTCTGCTGGGGGATCTGAGTATCAACCTTTTCTTTGGGTCCCTGAATTCTATAGCACCTGGGTGTTTCAGCTTGTGCTCTGTCAGCAGCTGCTGCCCAGCTCAGCAAAGGCAGTTGGATGCCCAGAGCACACAGCCAGCCTGCTGCCTCACTCCCTCACCTCATAAACACACCTTTCCCATGTGATAACGCACAAGTGCTGGCCCTCAGGCTGTTCTCACCTTCCCCACTGCCTTTGGACCACTCACACAAAGGCATTGCACATGTCTACCCCCACCTTATATACCACAGTGTCCTCCAACCCCTTTGAAAACAGTCACCCCAAACCCACCACATCAGCAGCCTTCATGCACTCCACATCCACTGACACTGTCCGTATAACAAAAAGTCTTTTTTCCCATACACCCAGCTACTGCCAGCTTGCTCCACATCAGCTATCTCTGATAAGCCTTCTAATTCTGAAATCAAAAACAGCAATTTCTAGTGTCATATACCCTCAGGCTGGAATAAATACGTGTCCCCCAGCATCTATTTGTTAATGAGATTGGCCCCTCATAGCCAGAATCTGGTGGGTGACTGCCTGACAGCAGCAGCAGACATTTGGGGGGGCAAAGCTGTGCCATCCCTGGGCCACACGTATTGACATCTACTGGGCCAGGCCAGGGGAGCGTTGATCTGCCTGAGGGTAGGAAGGCCCTACAGAGGGATCCGATCAGGCTGATCAGTGGGCTGAGGCCAATAAGATGAAATTCAACAAGAACAAGTGCCAGGTCCTGCAGATGCAGTGCTACAGGCTCTGAAAAGCCGCACGAAGAAAAAGGTTCTGTGGGTGTGAGCTGATGGTCGGCCAAACATTAGCCAGCAGTGTGCCCAGGTGGCCGAGAAGGCCAGCAGCACCCTGGCTTGTGTCAGCAGCAGTGCAGCCAGCAGAAGCAGGACGGGATCGTCCCTCTGTACGGGCACTGGTGGGGCTGCACCTCAGTGCTGTGCTCAGTGCTGGGCCCCTCACTGCAATACAGACATGGAAGCCCTGGAGCGTGTCCAGAGATGGGCATGGAGCTGTGAGGGGTCTGGGGCACAGGTGTGATGGCGAGCGGCTGAGGGAGCTGGGATGGGTCAGCGCGGAGAAGAGGAGCTCAGGGGAGACCTCATTGTTCTCTGTGCTGGTGGGATGCATCCTGCACATCCCTCTCTTCCCTTAACAGCAGCTTGGCACATAGTTGCTATCTGAGAGAGAATTTCATCTTTAAAAAGCATGGAAGCATAGAAAAGAACAAAAGGCAGCCACCTGTATATCACACATACACGCAGGGACGGGGATGCTGGTGGGATGCATCCTGCACTGGGAACACAAGCTGTGTTTGCGAGGCAGCTACGTGCTAGCTCTGCCCAAAAGCAAGTCCCAGACAAGGCAATTCCTCACCAGAGCTTATCGGAACGACACTAGAGTATTTCTGCTGACTATTCAGCCAGCAGAGTATTAAGTTGCCTGAATCCGAGAGACATCACTGCCAAGGCCAAACCCCACACCCAACTCTTCTCACCCCAGAGACATGTAATGGCTTAACACTCAGTTTTCTACCTTGGACCAAAGGAACAGGAAAAAAAAGTATATAAAATCGGAGCAGCTGCTAGTAATTGTGAGAGTCTTTGGAGATTTGCAGCGTTTGTGCAGTAAGCGGATTTCAATTAAGGCTGCCCATGAAGAGAGAGGGCCCCTCTTTCTTTCTAAATCACAGCGGCACATCAGAAGGAGTTGAGAATGTATTTTTAAGCGATATACCTCAGATGGTGGAGAGCTGCATCCTCTTACACAGAGGCGGGAAAGAAATTAATTGATGCAGGTCAAACCAGAGCAAGAATCTCAATTATTCTACGGTAATTACCCTAATAAAAATTTAAACATGCGAGCCAGCTCGGTAGGTTTCAGTCTCAATATCAGCTGCATGAGAAATCCATCATCTACAGCTGCCCAAGGAAAAAGTGGGAGCTGAAGACAGATCTCCAGACCTCTGGACAGGTCTCCTTCCCACAAACAGCATTCAGCACACACAGAAATACATTGCCAGCACACACACAAGTACAAATTCCTTGCTTCTGTGCAAACACAGCTGTCACTTGAGGAAAGTAAAATGCTTGTAACACAATGCAACATCTTCAAGCCACAAACTCATTTTCCCTTACAAAAGCACTGATATACATCCTAAAGAACGTGAAATTTCACATCCAGGCTCCTTGGAGATTGAGAAGTATTATTTTTGTTCTCAGTTTAACACTGGGAATGTGTTAGAAGAGCTAAGTTTCTGGAAGATATTTTATCAAAAGAAAATGCACGTGGAATGAAACCCAAAGCGTTGGCTAATTTGGGCTGAATGCAGTAAATAGCCTCAGCCAGGAAAAGTGAAGAGCTGAAAGAGTAATCAAACATTTCCTCTCGGTGTTTGCTAAATTAGGTGGTTAAGGAGAGTGCTTTAACTTCAGCAATTCTCCAAATGTCAGCATAAACAAGCACCAAAATTATACATAAAAACAGAACAACAGAGTAGCACATCTTCTTTTCATATATTTAGGGAAAAGGCAATGAGGAATGTACCTAGGGTCTGCCAGCCATGGTGGGGCTTATGTTTCTCAGATTGCTCAACAGAAATGAAAAAGAATTGAGGAAGCTCTCAGTTTCTCCTCTTATTGTTGCATCCCTTGGTGCAGATGAACCCATGTTGAACAGGCAGCAGCAGGGTTGGTGCCCAAGGAACCAACCATGGACCTTTCCCACTCCCATAACTGATGTACAAGGAGCAGAGCTACTCCACCAGAAGGGACTCCAAACACCTGGTGATTACGTAGCTCATCCCTAATGAGTTTTGAGTTCTCATTTTAAAAATCAAGCAGAGCTTAGCTCTGAAGTTTTCTCTCCTGAATCCAAAAGCTCTGAGCACGATGCAGCAAGGAGTTCTAGGGCAAGTTGTGCCTCTTCACTTGGAGCTGTTCCACTTCATATAAACACTCCTAAACTCTCAGGGAGGCTGTCAAAGAGAGCAGTTATGGTTTCACCCCTACAGGAGGACACCCATCCTTCTGTTTACCATACATCGCTCAGCTAAACACAAAGTCAGATCAGGTCAATAGCCCTAAAACTGCTCAAAATGTTCTTATTTTGCTCCTTTGAGACACAAAGCCTTCAGCTGTCCACTCTGGGCACCCGAAATAATTACTACCCCTCAAATCCCAGCTGGTCCCATATCCGGGAAAGGTCATTCTGCTACGATGTTCCTCCCATCAACAGCAACCCTTGAGACAGACAGGAGGCTCATCATACCCCAGCATTCTAGAGCACATTTAGCTGCAAATTGGTGCCCAATGAGTGGCACTGGGGTTTTGTATCAAAAGGAAATGAGAAGCAACATGGAACACTTTCCTGCAAGGACAGGCTGAGAGAGCTGCGCAGGCTGGAGAAGAAAAGGCTCTGGGGAGAGCTGAGAGCAGCCTATCTATGTCTAAAGGGCTGTAAGAAGGAAGGGGACAGACTCTTTAGCAGGGGCTGCTGTGATAGCACAAGGTGAAAAGGTTTCTAACTAAAAGAGGGGAGATTTAGACTGGGTATGAGGAAGAACTTTTTTATACTAAGGGTGGTGAGTCAGTGGCACAGGCTGCCCAGAGAGGTGGTGGTGCCCCGTCCCTGCAGACACCCAAGGTTAGGCTGGACGGGGCTCTGAGCACTGATGGAACTGTGGGTGTCCCTGTGCGCTGCAGGGAGTTGGACCCGATGGCCTTTAAGGGACAACTCAAACAATTCTATTGCACTGATGCACGTTTCCTTGTTAGCTGAGGGTTGGTGAGCCCACGAAGAGTGGGAGTGCTGCTGCTGGACTGACACATCCTGGGAAAGGCACAGTCCCTCCACTCCTGCCTGCTGGAAGCTCGGCTTGTGCAAGCTGAAGGCGATGCTATTGCAAAACCAGCTCACACCATGAGCCACTTTCGCAGCTCTCGGTAAAGACCTTGCTGCCCTTAGGCAGCTCAGTTCTCTCCAGAGCACACACAGCTCCCAGGGGTTTTAATAGCTCCCTTCAGAGCCTGAAGTAGGGGCAAGGCCCCAATTACAGTGGCAAATTCAAGTATTCTTCATGTTATGTAAGAATTGGTGAATTCCTGACAGATGACAGGTGGGAACAGCAGGGCTAGCAGGACAGGCAATGTTTCCTATTAGGCCCTCTGGGAAAAGAGAGAAGCTTTCAGGAATTCATTTGCCATTAAATGATTGCTTAAAAAAAAATTGTGCATGTTTCTTGTAGCTGTATCATTTGGTCTAACAGAAGATTACATCTCATGAAACACCTGTGCAGCTTCTACAGCCCCCCACTGCTCAGCTCCAGCCCTGAAAATCTGTGTTTTTATCCTGGGATTCACCAGGCTCAGCCTTTATACGTCAGGAAAAACAGCAGACATTCAATTAGACTTAGTCCAACCTTGTCCCCTTCCCATCACCACCCCACAGGGATGCTTTCCATCAGCCCCACTGTAAGAGCAGTGCTCTGGGGCTCATTTCCCACCAGTCCTTCCAGTCTTGCTCCCACATCCTGATGTACAGGGGTGGAAATATTCCCTGCAGAAGGGGATGGGGACCAAAACGCTTCAAAATGTTTCAATATCTGCTGCAGAGAGGTACAGCCTGCCTACGTGGCCCGCGGCACAACCCCTTGCGGTGTGTGATGATTTCTCCCAGGATTTCCCAGTTTTGTTTCCAGCAGCACTGGGCTCCAGATGCCTGTAACCACGCCAGGGTGCTCACACTGCCAGAACAGCATGGAAAACCCTCTCTGGAGTCAAGGATCAAAGAGAGAAAAGGAATTCAGGGAGCACAAATGTTTCCACTGACTTCTGCAACTGCTTCCACATGCAGAGCCCCACGCTCAGCTCCCACCTGAATCCTCTGCCCTATAACAAGGCTGCATCTTCTCACTGCAGAGAAGCCCTGGCACAAAGCTTTCCCATTCTGCCAGGTGCTGTCAGCTCCGGGATGCAGCCAGCCCTGCAAACCCCCTACCCACAAACAGCACAGTGGCTCTGCAGTTGTGCATAAGGAACCAGGAGGGGTTCACTGAAGGATTTCAGCCCAGACAGGGAGCAGACAGGGTCCAACCTTGTGCCCAGATTCATGCCAGATAGACACATTCTGCTGAGGTCAGCAGCCTGCGGAGGAGGCAGCTCAGAGGCAGGGAAGGGGTTAAAAAGCCGCCTCTGTTGCCAGGTGTGATTTAGTTCAATTATGTCATCAGGAGAAGAAAAAATATTGCAATGAAGTGCACCTATATATCCATTTCCTAGGGTGCCCAGGCGGTGAGAAAGGAAAATATTGATTAGAGCTGGCTGCAGATTTTCTGGGAGAACAGTTTCCTGACAGAAAATGCCAACTTGATCATATCAAAAATATCCCGCTAGAATGGGTCAACCTCATAAAATTTTCATTCAGGAAAACAGCCACAATCTGTCTTATCATTAGGCTGAACATGTTTGTCCTCATTTTGAAACCATATTTACTTTCGTTAAGACTCTCACCCAAAATAAATTCTAAAAGCAAAATAAAAAATATTTTGATCTATCCCCAAAACAAACTATTTTTGTTTTGCTGCTAGTTTCACATTTCGGCTTTCCAAGCAGAAGCTGGAAAGCCACTGGGAAAATCCAACAGACCCAACCAGGGCTGCTGTGTGTGACCTGCCCCCATGGATGGGTGCTGGCAAGACAGGGACGTGGAGCATCGACTCCGGATCTTCCAGATGTGGCAAAAAGGAGAGAAAAGAACTGCAGTGCTCACAGAATCTAAAGTTAAGCAAAATGCTTGATGTCCAGAGTCACAGCAGCATTTATCCTTCCAACTCCCGCTGATTTCAAAGCAAGCCAGGAAACAAATCCTTCATGGATCCGCGCCAGGGATGGTATTTCTCACACCTGTTCCGTGCTCTTTCATTTCTCCCTTCGTTCCTGTCATCACACCATATTTCATTCACCATTGCCTTTGCCTTGTTCCCTCTGGTGCTCTGAAGGCATTCCTTTCATTCCCATTTCTCAGACATTAAAAGCATTTATTCTGAATTCTGGTGCCTCCAGCACGCGAAATCAGCCCCAGCTGCACTCAGAGCACCAGCCTGATCTCATTAGACGCCTGTACTTCACATGGAATTAAGGCAGGGAGGGAAGCCCAGCCGGCTTTCAGATAACCCTGTTCATTCACCCCACTCCAGGTTGGTGAGGATGGACCACGAGGTCACACCACGTCCCTATGCAGAATGGGCTCAGGGCTGGGCAGCAGTGGTGGAGCTGCACTGACTTCTTCCAGAGCAATGATAGCGCTGTATTGTTTTAAAGGTGACCAACAACAAGGATGGAAGTGGGTGTGCAGAGCGGAGGAGCCGCAGGGCCACCACCTCAGCTCCCTCCTGTGAACATTGCTGTTGTGTTGCACTCTATCCCGGTGGGAGGCACTCATCTCACCCTGGGGATGTGGCTCAGTGCTGCTCAAAGCATGGGACAGGGTGAAGGTGACCTCCCCTGTCTTGCTGCAGGGAGCTGGGTGCAAGCTCTGGGTGACCTTATCTCACCTCCCTCATTCTCCCTTGTAGACACAGTGCATTTTCCTGCAATTTTCCCCACTGTTACCCTCTAAACAGGAATGGGAACCTGCAGCAGAGGGCAGTAATTTCTCATCCCAACCTGCCCCTACCAGAACTTAGAGCAGTGCGCTGCGTGCACAGGCCCAGCAGCAAACCCTGCTTGCAAAACAACCCTACTACTCTCAGCAGCTTACACCAGACAGCCGTGCTCTGCAGCAGTGATCCCCTGGAGCCATGCAGGGTCTGCTGAAAGGTCCTCCAGGGACCAACGGGCTGAGCATCGTGAGCAGCTCCTAATCCAGGCAATGTAAGCAGCACTGTGCAAAACCCACAGAGCTCTGCTGGCATTGTTCAGCCAATGCTGAGTGGGAATTCTTCACTAATGCAAGCGGCAGCGTGAGCAGGACCTGACTTAGCGTGGTTCCGGGGAAGCAGACAGCACCTATGTTACATATACAATAAACCCAACCAGCTTTTGTGGGCTTTGCCATTCAGATTGCTCGGAGCTGGCGTTCCCCTATGCACACACTAGCACACATGAGCTGAGCAGCCCACTGCTCCATTTTTCACAGCAGCTTTGCAGGTTGATTAGGATTTGTGGTGGTTTTTAGCCTTTATCCCAATGGGAAAATGCACCCAACCAAAAAAAACCCCAAATCATTAGGCTGTGAGCTACCAGTAGTGATTAGCAATGAGACCAAAAAATGGGCTCCCAAAATGCAGGAGAGGGAACAATATAGGGGAGCTCTCCGAAAGGAAAGCTTTCCTTCAGCCTCAGCGTGGCATCGAGCCATTCCTCTGGCACACCACCTCCCCTCCCTGACACACACAGCACCCCAGTGTAAGGTCTGTTCTCACTAGCTGCCCGATTCACAGAACTGAAGATCACACCAGATCATCTGCTGTTGATGCGACCTGAACAGAGCAGGGGAAGCTGCATCACCTGAGGGCGATGCCCATGATTTGCCCAGATGACAACCTGAGCACTCCATTCTGGTTTCACCAACAGCCTACCCACTGCATCTGCAGCCTTCACATGGCTACCACGGGACCAGCATGAGCTCTTCTCTCCCAGGTGGGCAGATAGCCTGGAGAGACATCAATTGCCTTGCCCAGGGTCATGTAACAAAACCATGCAGGCAAGGCAGAGCCCAACAGCCCCAGCTGGAGCCTTCACACCAGGCAAAAAACATCATCCCCCTAGCCTGGATCCTGCACCCATCTCCAAGCTCCCTCTGCTGTTCCCAAGCACACGTTACAGTCTCTCATTCTTGTTACTCATTTTTCCATCTGCAGCAAGACCCCAAAATATGGATGAAATAAGGGGGGAAATCACCCTGCTTGCAAAGGGCTCGGAAGCTGTGCAGAAAAAAAAAAAAAAAAAACTGTAAAACAACTGCATTAAATAAACATCTGAGCTGCAGGTGACCATCCCACCTGTGGCTCTTCTCTCTACTTCTCCCAAGGCACAGCCCATCCTTTCTTACTCATCACCACCCACAAAACCCTCCAGAAAACATCCAGTGCATCCCAGGGTTAGCATGAACTCTAGTTCTTCTCCCGCTGCTTCTTGACCTTAAACCCATCTCAGTGGCTTGTGGTGATGAGCCTGCCTCCAAGGTCCACTGCAGCCTTCAGCAAAGACTCAGCAGAAAATGAGCTTTATCAGAACACCCTGAATTCCTGCGGTTTTCTAGGCTATTCAGAGGTCAGCTCATCCAAGCTTGATCCAAATGACATTTGTTGTCCCCAGTCAGTTTACAATCCACCACACACAAAGACCGGTCTCATAAAATTCAGTCTGTTTTTAGAGGAAATGATAGAATACAGCCAGCCTAGCCTAAATACAAATAACTCTTGGCTTGGATCAGTTGTCTCCTGAGTGGGTTGCAACTGCATTTTCATACAAGGAGAGGCATGAAAGGAAGCCACAAGCTCTGTTATGGAGGAGACCAAAGGCAGCAGAATGCTGTTATATGCACTCCCTGAGCACGCAGGTTGTTACCAATGTCTGCCCGAACTGGTAAATGATTCATCTCCGTCTCTGGAGGATTTTTCTGGTAGCTGCTGCAGATCCACCTTGGGATGACAGAGCAGCGCTAACAGAAAGCCAATCTCGTCAATTCTATTTATTCTACCAAAAAGGACAATTTCAGGATTGGGAAATCGGAATCAAAAATAATCTGATTCCTTACAAAGAGATTTTTTAAACCTCTTATCAGAATGCTGAGAGCTGATGCTCATGGATTTATTGGTGAAACCTATGAGCCAGTGAGGAAAAACCACCAAAAGGGAACGAATCAGAATCGATTCCAAATCTCAGGACAAGTAACAGCTTTCAGGAGGATTCCAAGGTGTTAAAGTCAGTAAGGCAGAGAGCAAGGAGTACGAAATGAGTACATACACCTTCTAATCTCCAACGTTTTTGTCAGGACATCGAGCACCATGCTGCAAACTAAAAGCAATAACTGAAGGACATCCAGGGCGTGTTGCCAGGCAGACCACACACAAAGCATCCTACATCTGTGCCCAAGGGAACGGACAGCAATCACCACCCCGTTGCCTAAACCTGCCTCCCTTTGGCCAGCAGCTGACACTGGAGACAATGTCCCTCTGCAGCTGTGACAGTAAACACAGCCCTGTGCTCCCCCAGCTATCCGATCCCAAGCTCTGCTCCCAGCCCACCATGGCATGGCCGCAAATCAATGACAAAGAGAAAAGAGAGGAACAAGCCTCCAAAATTGTTGCTCAGTCCAAGAGGCATATCTCCCAGATTCTGGGGTGCTATAAATACACAGATGCATATACATGCACACACGCACACATCGTTTTTTGCATCAGCCCGTTGTCATTTGGCACCTGGGGGAAGCAGGAGGTTGGCTCTGAGTCATTGCTGCCTTCAGCAGGAGCACAGAGCACAGCAAGAGCCGGATGGGCTGAGCTGCATGCAGAAAACGCTGTCATTGCAAAGGCCTCCTCCTCCCAAAAACCCATTCAGAAATTCCTAAAAAGACCGATTTGTGAAATGAAATTTGAGGTCACAAAGAGAGAACCACGACTGTCAGAAAGGCAGCAAGTGCAAACCGTCAGGGCAATCACATCAGTATCGCAGTGGTAATTCGAACTATTTGCTACAGTCATAAGAGCAGAGCACCAATGGGAGAAACTGGCAGGAGGTAGAGCTGGGGCCAGCTGAGAAATAAGAACTAGAACACCTGACTGGAGAAATGGCCTAAAACATCCTAACTAATTATCTCCTCAGCATACTTCGTTTATCCATTACAGCAGGAGTGAATGGAAATGAATCAGTTTCTAACCAACAGTTTGGAGCACAGCAATGCATTCAAGCCGTTAAGGGAGACATAGCTGAAAAATTCACTGAAGTTTTCAAGGCTGGATTAAGAGACTATTTAAAAAAAATCGAACTTGGAACACCAAATCAAGGGAATTTATGGTAATTTTTTGAGAGGTTATTGCTTCAGGCCTCGGGTGCAATCACAGAACCATAGAATTGTTAAGGTTGGAAAGACCAAAGAGATCGTCCAGTCTTACCATCAGCCCATGCCTGTGACCACTCCAGACCATGTCATCCAGTGCCATACTCTATTCCTGAAAACCTCCAGGGACAGTGATTCCATCACCTCCCTGGGCAGCCTGTTCCAATACCTCACCACTCTCTCTGAGAAAAAAGTTTTTCCTTATGTCCAACCTGAACCTCCCCTGATACAACATAAGGCCATTACCTCTTGTCTTATCATTAGTTATCTAGAAAAAGAGGCCAACCTCCACCTCGCGACAGCCTCCTTTCCAGTAGTTGTAAGAGCAATAAAGTCTCCCCTGATCCTCCTCTTCTCCTGATTGAACAATCTGAGTTCCCATCCTGGTGGCTTAGAGTGGGGACGGATGGTGGTTGTGCAGGAGGTGAGGAGGAATGGACAGGGATAGTGAGAGACTGTACTAGACTGGCTCAGCCTTCCCCAGTGGGATCAGATCTGCTAAACTTCATATTCCAAGAGATCACAATGCTAAGCATGGTTTTCTCCTGCAGCACCACAACGACTCTGTGCACCTGGCAGCATGAAAAGCTAGAATTCTTTCTGGAAACACTTCCAGCAGCTCTCTAAACTAGTTTGAGTCTTTCAATTTCTTGTCCTTCATGCTGTCCGCCTTTATCACAAGGAAATTTCTTACAGCTACCTCTGCAAAACCGCTCTTCACATGAACACTCACATTTTCACTTATTCTAGGGAGCCACCTGCAGAAGAGTCCTCCAAATCTACCATCCCTCAATGGAGCATCTCCAATCCCAGCACCACCAGCTGGGACTGGAGTGCCCAGACTGCAACTGAGGTTGAAGACTCAACCGAAGGTCAACAAAAAACCAGGGGTCAGATAATGGGGAGGAAATTAGTTTCTTCAGTAGTCCTGGCTCCATCAGCCATGAAAGGAAAGTTTAGGATGCTCTTGAGGGAGGAAAGATTCTTATCTCAAGGCAACCTGGCCTACTCACTCTATTTATAGACAAGAGGCAGCATTTTAGCCCTGCTACAGCTCAGCAGAGCCCACTTGGATGCTCTGCATGTTATGCAAGTGCTCCAGACCATTGGTCTCCTAGCTTATCCCCATGGGTATGTGGCTACCAGGAGCCCAAGGAGACATTCTGTCTTGGACAGGAGCATCCATCTGGCACAGGGATGGCAGAGCCCATGCTCTGCTGCAAAGTGGAAATGATGGCAAGAAGGGAAAGGCCCAAACTGAAGCATACCTGATAGCCCTCTTTGTTATTGATGTAAATTAGTCTCAGAAAGGCAAAACAGTCCTAAGAGTGAGGAACCCCAGAGTGCCATAAGAAAAAGAAAGCAGAAAATTGAATTATTTGAAACCTGTATTGAAGGGAATGGCAACAAAGTCTGATCTCAGGCCTAAATACCATGATTGTTCACCATGGGGCTGCTCAGGGACAGGATGGAGCCATCCCATGGGCCTCCCCAGTCACCTCACCTCCAGGAAGCAGAGCAGAAGATGCTGCACATTAGATTTCAACCTTCAAGATTATTTCTGTGCTTTTGGAACCAAAACAGTCACTTTGGCCATGAGACGCTGTGTTCCACATAAGGCTGACTTCAAGTGTATGTAGCCAAGTTAACTCTCCATCGTCTTCCATCTCCTGATCTTTCCAGAGCAAATTTAAGCTTCTAAAGAACTATTTGCATGTCTCCTACCTTGGTTATTAAGAAGGG
Source organism: Numida meleagris (assembly GCF_002078875.1). Classification (NCBI taxonomy): domain Eukaryota; kingdom Metazoa; phylum Chordata; class Aves; order Galliformes; family Numididae; genus Numida; species Numida meleagris. The sequence goes on along the minus strand of NC_034424.1, from coordinate 1,947,944 downwards.
TAACAAAGAAAGCCATTCCTGTTAATGGGAATTTAATCTTTGTCTTTGAGGACAGAGTTGCAGGGTGTCACAGGAATAAATCTCAGGAATCCACTCTGCTCCCATTCCCAACCAACCCGCACAATAAGGGGACATTTAGCAAATAGATCTTGTAAACTTCATACTGATGGGATCTCTCAAGACCAAAGATCCGTGTTTTATAAGCAAACACAAAATCTAGGTAGACTGTATGTATACAAACATTGAGTCTTTCCTTACATCCATCAGCTCCGCCCCCAGGACCTCCCTCGCTCTGGGATTAAACCAAAGGGCCACAGAGTGAAAGCTGACATCCAGCAGCAAAGCAGGTGCCATCCGTCTTTCCACAGCATCTGCCACCTCATCTAGCATGAAGTTCTGAAATAAGGTCACCAGAGAAAAACACAGAAATCTCAATGGGACAAGTTACCAACTAAGTGAATCCCCATGGACAGGGGCACTTAATGCACCAACCAATGGTTAGAGCTGATCTTGCTAAATAATACAGTATAATGCTTTCTAAGGATAATTCACAAAGACACAGACATTTCCTGGAATTGTCACATCACCCCATCAGCATGCCTCATCACTTATTAATCATCCCTTCTTAATATTAACCTTTGAGAAACTGGTTAACCCTCCAAATTCAAACATCTCAAGGATTCTTCCTACAATAATCATCATCTTTGGCCCAGAAGGGACACTTCAGAGATCATTGAGGAGCTTACTGTTAACTTCAACTTTCAGGGAGAATGGAACAAGATTCATAGCTGCAGCAAGAAGTTGCTGGATGGAACTGTGAGGAGCTGGAGAGCTACAGCAAGCATCACCCTGGTGACCCTCCAGGCATCTACATGGTATGGTGCAGTTCATAACACCTGCAGAAACACTAAAATTTACCTTCTAGATATGGACACTGCTAAGAGCAACTAAATTTCTCTGGCATGACCATGGTGTGGGCTGCCAAGATGCAAGGAAGTAGCTACGCCTGCTGGGGCTGAATTCTTCCCCATGCAACACCGCCCTGTGCTGCAATATCCAGCATAGCTCCAGAGCCAAGAACACATCACTACATGAGCACAGCCCTGCATCTGAACTATTCTGCCTTAGTGGGAGTAGGAGCACCTCAGAACGATCCCATCAGTGGCACCCAGGCTGCTGCCAGTGGATGCTGTTACCATGGTGTGGCCATGCTAGTCCCTCTGGCACAGCTTCACATCCCACAACGTCAAAACATCCCCTGCTAATGCCTTGGGCTGAGCTTCCGGCCCCTCCAGCTGAACAAACAGCCCCGCTGCCTCCTACACATCATTAGCCTAATTAAAGGGGGAAATGTGCTGCGCTGCTGCTCACTACAGGAACACGGAGAAAGAAACATCACAGCTCAGCAGGAGACCTCCCGCCAATCACTGGTCTGATGCAGGGCAAGAGGAGAGGCTGCAGTGAAGGAGAGAGAGAGATCAAACATGAGGCACTGAGGGACAGACCCAAGCCGCAGGGATCCAGCAATTAATGCTTGCTCTTCATTGTTGCGCAAACCATGAGATGGTTACGAGAGACAGAAAAACACTCTGGCTTCTACCCCTTGATGAAGGGCAAGAAACAGTTGTAGTAGTTGTCCAGCTGATGTTGGGACTGCTCCAATGGGGAGCAGGGGTCTGAGGTCTGCAAAGCTGCTTTGCATCCTCAGTGCATGCCCAAAGGCAGGATGGTGCATGCCGTGGTTTTCGGAAGGACACCACACTGCCCATGCTCAAAGCTTGGAGGAGTCCAGCTGGAGCCCTGCTACTTTTTCTCTGGCCTTGAGGTGGGAGATGTAGAGGAAACAAAAGCACAAGCAGCAGGTTTGAGTGTGGGAAGGAGTGCAGATGGCTGAGACTGACACTTCGGGGAGGAATGTGGGATCTTGGCAAGTTCCTAAAATATTACCTTTGTCTGTCTGACAAAAACTGGGTGAATGCTGAGTGTGCCCTAAAACAAAATCTCTTAATGAGAGTGGTAGCAGAGTCAGGGAAAGCTCTAAGGTACCGAATAAAAACTGGAAAGAAAATGATAACCCAAGTTGGCAAACATGTCTGTATGCCGGGTTAAGAGTCATGGGTCAAATTTTAGTATTTGACATCTCATTGCCTCTGTTTGTGTCAGACTCACAGCATCACAATGAATATGGCATCAGTTCTCATGTGGCGATGACACCAAGTGACAGGCAGACATCACTTACCATCCCCCAGAGTGCAAAATCCACTGTTGTCTTCAGGGTGGAGAGGAGACAAGACGTTGTAGCAGCTCAGTGCCTAACAGCAAGGGCCACTAGTACAGGCTCTTAAAGACAGGTAGCCATGGTGTGCCTCAGTTTCCCCAATGTACAAAGAGGGATTAAGGAAAGCATTCAGGGCTTCCAGAGATATTTGCAAGGCTTGAGTTAATACCACTGGATATTTCAGCAAAGGAAGGTAAAATAAATGTAGTATTGTTCAATTAACACCTGAATATATTTAGCATATAGCTGCACTGTGCTGTGTCAGAAGGCTTATTTCACTAAGCAGAGCTATCCTGTAGGAAACAAAGCTGTCCTCCATGCCTAGAGAGGAGTGACCCTCCATTGGCAGGTGGGATGCAGCAAAGCAGCAGTGCCAGTGTCTGTCCTTACCTCTCCTCCTCCCCAAGCAAGGGCAATAGCTTTTAATGTGAGAAATTAATAGAACAATGCTGAATATGAAGGATAATGCCAAGTACACTTGTCTATAAGATACTGGCAATGTGACTGCCTCCTCAGCAGCACCCTGAGCTGCTCCAGCAAGAAACATCCAGATCACCGCTGCACCAATGTTGTCCTCCCATGGATTAAACACACCTGGGGTGGAAGATGGCACAATGGCCACTTCCATTGGGAAAGCTGAGTGTGGGTCAGCTGGCACAGCCCAGGGAAAGCCTTCTCCATCCACTCAGCAGGTCGTCCAAACAATCTGTGGATGCCCCATCCCTGGAGGTGATCCAGGTCATGCTGGGTGGGGCCCTGAGCAGCCTGATTTGGTGGGTGGCAAATATGTCCACAGCAGAAGGGCTGGAACTGGATGATCTTAAAGGTCACTTCCAATTTAAGCCATTCTATGATCCCCTTGCCTTCTTTCTGGGTTTGGTCACACTCATGTCTCAAGCAGGGAAGCAGCAAATGCCCGCACAAGAGTGCTGCACTGGCTGGTCAAAGCTATGTTGAGAGGATCTAGCTAGCTCTTGGTAGAGGGAACGTTCTCCCAAGAAAGCAAGTCAAAAAGCAAAAGAAACCATGTCTTCAAGAGAGCAAAAAAGATCTACTGCTTGAGGTGAGGACAAGTTTCCCCAAAGCTCCAAATGCATTTGATTCCTCTTAGATGTTAAAAAAAAGAAAAAAGAAAGGAAAAAGAGGATCCCTCTGAGACCCACCAATCCCATTATTCTAGGCCAGTCAAGCAGTACCTGCACACAAGCTCTGTCCTAGCGACTGCTGGGAGCACATACCTGGGGGGGGGAAGGACTTGAGGCCAGCAAGCTTGTGGCAATAACTGGGCTGTTTCACACAAGCTCACAAGCTCCCCTTTCTGGGTCTTACCATACAAACCAGCTCCTGGCCAAGACAACTCAGCTCATGGTTCCTCTCTCCTCATTTCATGGGCTTTCAATAATTCCCAGCCTGCTCTCAGGGACCTTAAGCACTATTATTTCCTAGATGGTGCTAATGAGCTCAGCATCATCAGCAGTGAGGCTGATGTCCGTGTGTGTTCCTGCTATCCCTATGAACTCAAACTCAGTGCTCTATCAACCATGAGCTCAGAAAAGCTTCAGCTCCAAAAGCATGGCTTTCCTTGGACTCCAAGCTCCATCTAACATTGTCTAATAGAGAAATAAACATGTTTTGTGCCTTTCCGGTTGTGTATGCAGAAAGAGTAGTGTGCTTACCCAGCATCCAGGAGAGCCAGGTGGACTGTGTACCCAAGGCCATCAGCTGCATGACCAAGATTTGAGGTTATTAACAATGTCTCTTGGGAACACAGGTCAGCCACAGGTTCTGTTCCCTTCCAGAAAACCTAATTATTCACCTAATGGGTAATCTGCTGCCATCTGGACATTGAGAGCTTGACTTGCAATATGCCAGACGTCCCAATGAAGTCAGTGTTTGGCACCGACGTGGTGCTACTGCTGCCTGGCACTGCTGGAGAAGTGGATGCTGATGAGCACAGCAGCACAAATCAAACAAGCATTGAAGCTTTTGGGTGAATGTTCTGAAGCTGCTTAGCAAACACTCATCCACTTTCCTTTGAGATGAACGTAGTTTGAGACGCAGGTGTCGGGCAGAGCAGTGCATGGGAGGCAGCCCATATTCTGTTCCTTTATAGAGTTATCATCAGCTCGTAACTTTCACAGGCTACCAATTAGGCTGCTAAATGTCATTTTACAACGATGCACATGGAGCAGAGCCCTGAGCAGTTTGCTGGGAGAGTCGGTCCTTGGCACTCGCTCAGGATTGTTGCCAACAACAGAGCACCTCAAGGCTGTTCCAGCAAAGACCAAACCTACTTCAGCACCAGGTGATGGGCACTGAGAATATCAAGGAGAGGAAATGGTTGTAAAAGCACCATATCAGTAGATGCCCCTTTAGTGACTTAAGTCACACACGTGAGAATTCTATCAGGATTTAATGCAAAGAGTCAGGGCTTGGAACCAAAACTCTCTGCCCAAGCCGAGCACTACTCTAATGAAGAAGCTCAATGCTTGCTGCGTATTTGACTTTATTAGCTCTTGGAGAAACACAGAGTCCCACTAACCTCTTTCCATTGCAGCAGCAGGGCAGCGACAACATTTATCCATACAGAATCATAGAATCCTTTGAGTTGAAAGGGACCTTTAAATGTCACCTAATCCAACTCCCATGAAGGCACACTAATATAAAGACCATACAGAGAGGCACAAAAGTTATAGGGACTTAATTTTCCTACTTTTTAGCACTGAGGTGGAGCTGAGGAGTTGGCAAAGGATATGAATGAGTGCGTGGATGCAAGCTGGGATGAGTGAGCCCAGTGCCTGTAACCATGTGGAGGAGCGAGTATGTCTGAGCAAACAAGTGGGCTGGAGACGTGCATGCTACGGCAGCAGTGCCGCACATACCTAACTGCTCCATGCTCATCTTTCATCCAGCATCCAATGCGGGCTCATTTTCAAGTTATGAATTTCAAAAGACCCACAATTATGCTCAAGCAAACAAAAATAAATAAATAAATAAAAGAAATCAGACATGGGAAAGAAGGAGCAGGGAACAGGAAGCCAAACACAGAACTATTTCCAGCAGGAATAACAGCCATATGGAAAAAGTTACCAAGATGATGAATTCTGCCTTCAATATGTTCAAGAACAAAACTATACCAGACCCAGTCTGGGGGTGGCCAGATCCCTCAAGAGGGGGAAAAAAAGCTGCCACCCCAGCTTGAACTTGAACATTTGGTGTTTCATTTGCATCTTGGAATGAGGCAACTGTTATCATTCAAACTTTGCATTCTCCTCTTGGATTTCTGCCTTCTCAGGTCACATTTGTGGCTCTCACATAACCAGGAATCCCCCAGCTACAATATGCTTCTCCTGGCTCGGCCCTGAAACCAAATTCCAGAGCAGCTGACACGGAAATTTACCATCAAACAACTATAAAAGTTTTACTTCAGGCTGTAAAAACTGGTGTATGTGCTCTGCATAAAAAATGTAAATATGCACTCATCTCACGTGCTCCATGGCACATTGCCACTGAGCTTCATGCTGCAGTCTCCTCAGATTTCGGAAACCAGGCTGGACAAGTGTAGCCCCAATCCTACCAGTATGTAACACAAAAATGATCTCTACATATGGCTGGAGACATAGTGGCTCCGTTACAAATCACAAAGTCCACCTGAATGAGCCAACGTGGTTTTCAACTATTAATTAACTTCACAACCTCCATCTGACCACCACACCCAGTTTCTTTACCCAGTTCAAAGACTGGAGGAATGCACAGCAGAGCCACAGAGGGTCAGTGAACCCAGAAGCACATCAGCTACCCGGGGACACTCATTCCCCTCTTCCCAGTGCACAGAGGAGCTCCTGGGGTATTTCCACTACATGGAAGAGCCCCATTGAGATGCTTTTCTCTGCAGCGCCTGATCTTCTACTGCAGCCATCTGATTCAAGTACTTGAAGCTAACTGGGATGAATCCAGACTTTCCTCCAATTAATAACAATTTCCTTTTCTACTTTAAGTCCCAACTTTATCTTCCTTCTTCTTTTCCATGCAAATCACCACCCACTTTCCTCCAAGGGTGGACAGCCTTTGCCAATACAAGTACCTAGCAGAGAATTAAAGCTAGAAACTGTTAACCATTGTTGATTTTTTCTTCTATCACTATCAAGCTCAAAATCCTCTTCAATTCGAACTATAAGTGGGCTGATACATCTCTTCTGCAGATCTCTGTGTTCAAGGAAAAAAAGCAACAGCAACAAACCCTTATTTCAGCTAATAAACAGAAAGGAATTGCAGTTTCTTTCCTGGAAAAGGAGCTGTGCTACTGATGGCATTGGCTTTTGTACCAGCAGTTGTATCATTTGTTTCATGGTCTTCTGCTAAACCCTACCCACAGAGTAACTACTTCCCCCTTGGTCATCTGTTTTGTCCACCAATGTCTAGAGAACATACTCCCTTCATGGCAAGGATTGTTATTCTTTCCTTAGCATATCATAGAATCATTTCCTTAGTGTATCATAGTATCATTAAGGCTGGAAAAGACCTCTAAGATTATCAAGTTCAGCCATCACCCCATCCCCACCATGCCCACTGGACCACGTCCCTCAGTTCAAGCTACCTTTTGTCTAAGTTCTAGTTACCACATAACACAAATATAAACACAATTAGACTTTCTCCAGTGTAGCAGTAGTCACAACTTCATGCTAGTCTATGAGCCCCATGTAAGGAAAGTTATTTTGCCCAAGATGCAGAAGTTATTCCACAGCAATGAGGAATCCAAAGAGATTTTGCCATAAGCAGGGTTGAAAAAAAAAAAAAAAGAACTGCTTCTTCCTTTCTCCTCTATAAAGCAACTTTCTGATTAATTCAGAAGCAAGGTAAACAATAAAGAGTGATTATATCCATAGGGCTGATGATTTAGCCAAAGAAGCAGATAAGTGTTTGAGTAACAGGCTACAAATATGTATTTTATTTTCTCAATGATGATTCTCCAGTGAGCAAGGGAATGAGTTCTCTTATACAGCCACCAGACAACAGCATGTTCACAGTGTCAAGAGAGAATTCATGTGACTATCAACCTGAAAGATCCATTTAGAAAACAAAAAAGGAAAATCAGCTCCACAGGGGATCATGTTCTAGGATCAATTTTTTCTTAATTGTTTATATTCTTTTTCCATCCAGGCAACAGAAAGCACAGACCAGCTGGGATATTTCAGCTAGCAATAGTATGGAAGTGCCTAGAACACACTGTCAAAAAATGAGCGCCTGGAAAAGGGAAGATGCATAGGGACACCTGCAGAACAACTACTTTTTGTCTGAGTAACTGAGCTCTGCAAAATGTAAATGGGTAATGCAAGAAAAATACACTGGGAAAAGCTCTCCTATAAAGCCATCCAACACTTAGCCACAGAGGGGAACAAGGAAGTCGTGATGGAAAGCATTTGTGCTTCTGTATTATGTCTCATGTTTATTTTGCCTCATCGCAATCCTGATTTGTTCATGCCTGCTACTTGGAAAAAGAGAAGATGGAAAAGCTTTCTGTTGCATCAACAAAAACCAGCATGAAAGATAACTGCAAAGGCAGCAAGCCAGCTCCAAGGTAGCTGGAGGTCAGAGTCATTCTGCAGCAGTCAACAAAACAGCATGGACTTAGAAGAGTGCAATTTTGACCTGCCTGGATCTGTGATCAGAGTGATCTGCACATAAGCAGTTAGCTTGCAAACCCATTATATTCTTTCAAATGCAATTACCTGCACGTGGATGGGGAAAAAGACAATGGCAGCTGGTCCTTTGGGACTGCTGCTGGGCACCTGTGTGTTGTACAAGAACGTCACTAGGACTGAAGGCAAGTGAGAATTAAACCAGAAAATTCATCTGGTTTAATTCATCCCCGATTTGTGTCCTACCTGAATGTGCCTGATACATCCATGGGCAACTTTGCAACATACAATCATAGAATCAATCACCAAGGTTGGAAAAGACCTCTAAGATCATCCAGTCCAACCATCCACCTATGATCAGTATTTCCCACTAAACCATGTCCCTCAGCACAACATCTAAACATAACAGGTGCCTTCCAATAACACCTGTAAGTTTTATTATGTTAGTAGCAACCAAGTGGTTAACTAATCTAAGAAATATATCCACTCTACTTAAGCAAAGCAAAGCAGCAAGGGGGCCCTGTGGCGCTGACAACTCTAACAGCAAATTAAGAAGCTAAAATAAAATGCACCATCAAGCAAGCAGCTGGAGTGAGGACAGAAATCAGAAAAAGATGTAAAGAAAACTCTATCAAGAAATCAGCTCAAAGCAGGCTCATTGAGCTCAATTACTAGAAATTAGAAAAGGAAATGGAAAAATTTATATCGTAAGGACACAATGCATTATGTGGCATCAATGATGGCTGTTCTGTTTATTGTCTCTCTCCTAATCTCTTTTTTATAGCATGGGAATACCAGATCCAAGTGATACTGATACAAAAGTAAGCCTGCCACTTCCCGGCAGAACCCCACCGCTTACATTTAAGACATCAAACTAGAAGTGAAATCCAGCATCTGGGGCCTGTGTCCATGACATTGTTGACATTCCCCTGTGCTTACGCCTCCACAACCAGGAGCCCTCACAAGGCAGAGATTGGCCGAGAAAGGAGAGATTTCCACAAGGAACTCATCTTCTAGATTTTGAGCCAGTACCATCCTGCTTTGAACCTCTACTCTGTACTCAAGAGCACTAAGAAATAAAAGACATTTATTTAAAATGAAAGGAAGACCAAACAAACAACTCCTACAAGTAGTCATGCAAGTCTAAACAAAACATAAATTTATTTTTCCATCCCTGCCCTGTGCTCATAGCCAGTCTGAGTCCAAGATAGACTCCCAGCCTCTCATCCAGGCAGGTCAGGGCTGGGAAATGGTCCATGCCTTGTTCTAATCTGTCTCTTGCTTCAGCATAATTTGGCAAACTAAAGATGTGCTAGGTTGAAAACCAGCCAGGATCTTGAGACAGCAAGGGCCAGGTCAGACACAACCCATGGCTAACTCAATCCGTCACTGCCGTCTGTACACCCTGGGGAGTCAAGTCCTGTTGTAAAGTAAGACCCATCTGATGTTGCAACATTTTCCCATCCTTTGAACTGTAGTAAAAACTCAAGTCACAGGAAAAGACATAAAAAGGCTTCTGGGCATAGCCTGAATCATAGAATTAGCTAGGTTGGAAAAGACCTACAAGATCATCCAGTCCAACCATCCACTTACCACCAATAACCCCACTAAACCATGTCTCTTAAGATACCTTAAGAGAACAAATCCTCTTTGGCTGCAGGCAGTGGGACCCAAAAGTTGCCCCTAATTGAGTAGAAAAAACCCACATTGTTTTGCAGAAAGCTGCTGGCAGCACTTGGACATAGGTTTGGTGAGAAGCAGAAACAAGTGGACAGAGAAAGGAAAAGCCCACCGAGCCCACAGTTCACCGGACTCACTCATATGGCTCAGAAGAACACTGGAGCAGCCAAGTCTTGCAGTGTGTTTTCGTGACACAAAGACCTTTCATTCCAGATGTCTCAGAAATGAGGAGGCCAGGAACAGCACCCAAGTCTTCAGGTCCTTGTGCTTCCAGATCACCACAGCCCTGCCTGCAGTGTCCTGCCCATCCCACGAGTTGCCCCCTCACCTGCAAGCTGCAGGTTGCACATCTTTGGAGAGAAGATCACTGCTTTGTATCTAAATAGGCTACAAGAAACATAAAAATGAAGTATATTATACCAGAAAAATCTATTATATCAGAAACTCGGGAGCTTGTATCTCTTTCCTGGAGATCCAGGAACCAGAAGAAGTAGAATGCAGCTGCCTTGACTTGGTGAGTGCCATGAATCAATGGAAAACCACTTGTTTAGGGCCTGGGGAATCTGTCCTCCATTCCTGCAACCCTTTGCCTGAAAACAAATATCTTCTTGCAGGGCCCTTACTTTGCAAGGGTCCCCAGAAGAGGGACAGCTTGGACTAGTTGCCAGATCTGAGTCCCCATCCCATATCTCAGTGCATGACAGTGCTCAAGCACAGGTACCACCATCCCCATCTGGAGCAGCCCTTGAGCCCCTCTGAGCAGGATGCCAGCCTGGCTCTCCCTTCTCACTCTGCTTCTCATCCAGCTTTCTCTCAGCTAAGATGCAGATGGACTGCCGAGCTGCAGAGAGAGCTCTCTTTTCAGCACACTGTTTAAACTGATGTAATTTCTTCAAAAACAATTTCCTTTATTACATTCCAAGGGGAAAAAAAATCATGTGCAGTGACACACACAAAAGGAAGGAAACTTATTCCTGGGTTTGCTTATTTAGACAACTTATTGGTATATATGTCTAGAAGGTCACTCATTTAAAGCAGTCTGTTCATCAGGGTCATATCCTTGTAAGAGATTTCTTCTATTGCTCCAAACTGCATTGAGGCTTCCAGTACATTCAGCAGCTATCTAAAAAGCCTAAGAAATAACTCTGCTGTCCAAGGATATTTAGCCTCACATTAGGCATTTAAAATGAATTTTATCGCATTGACATTCCCTACCCATAAGAAAGTGCAAAGATATCACGTTGCTGCTTTCCTGCTGTGCAGGTCCTCGTGCAGCAGTGCCTGCATGTCCCCAGTGCACCAGGTAGCTGAGGGACCACCCCAATCCTACAGGCATTTGACTGGCACACAAGCTGCTGGTGTGCATCCAGTAGGGGTGGAGAGCCTTCATCCAGCAGCTGGGTGGAAGCTCACACAAAGCTCATGCAAAGCCACAAATATGACACAAGGGTTGGAACATCTCTCTGCAAGGACAGGCTGAGAGATGGGACTGTGCAGCCTGGAGAAGAGAAGGCTCCAGGGAGAGCTGAGAGCAGCCTGTCAGTATCCAAAGGGCTGTAAGAAGGAAGGGAATGGACTCTAGCAGGGTCTCTTCTGATAGGACAAGGGGAAATGGTTTCAAACCAAAGGAGGAGAAATTTAGATTGGGCATATGGGTAGCGAAGCACTGGCACAGGTTGCCCCGTCCCTGCAGACACCCAAGATCAGGCTGGACGGGGCTCTGAGCACTGATGGAGCTGTGGGTGTCCCTGTTCATTGCAGGGAGTTGAACTAGATAATCTTTAATGATCCTGTCAAACTCAAGCTATTCTGTGATCCCTTTTGAGTAATGCAGTTCCTCACCTCTCCATTTCCACCTTGTATCCCTTCTCTATGCCCAAGAGGACCTTCAGATCCCTGAGCTGCACAATAAAGAGCCTCCAAAGCCACAACCAACCCAAATCCCTTCCCAAGAAGGTGGTGAAGGGCTCACAAGGAAAGGAAGCAGTGGGATTAACACACGCTGTGGTTTTTGAAGCAAAGCGGGGACTTTTTGCCTAGGAGGACACAGCATGGAGAAGCAAGGAGGTGGTGTGGGCTCAAAACCCCAAGGAGGGCACTGGGGTCTATCAGGAAGAGGAGAAAAGCTGCCAAGGAGAAGGAGGCGATGAACATGCCAGCAAGGGAGAAGGAAGAGAGCAGAGATGGTGCTGAAGATGCTTGGGAAGCTGCTGAAGAGGTGGAGAAACATCCAAAAAAAAAAAAAAAGCCCACAATTTTCACAAAGGACTCTGAGTTTACAGTCTGGGACTTGGTAAAGCAACACTGAACGTCAGATGGAAAGGAGGGTAAATGCATTCAGACGATGAATTCTTGGCACAAAATTCCCAGTCTGCCTAGGCCAGGGCTTTCTTAGGGAGCTTGACTTCTACTTGTAACACCAGGAAAGAGTTGAAGGAGAGTCAGATGGGACTGACAAAGCAAAAAGCAATTCTGTACTGGCCTTTATGAGAGCCGTAGTGCTCCAAGGGCACCCAGGCAATGTGGGGTTTTGCTCATGCCCAGCAAAAAGCCTCACCAGCCTGACCACAGAGAGCCTCCTAGGGCACCTCTGTTCAGGAATGTGAGCTTTGATGCCTACAGCAGTGCAGGATGACAGCATCGCTCCTGAGTGGGTGGTGCAGCCTCATCCCTCATGAATGAAAATTAATATATATATATATATATATATATATATATATATATATATATACACAAGAAAGAATCACACCACCCACTAGCAGGTGTGCTATAAATGCCATGGCAGGGGGTGTCTGCAGAGGAACTGAAGGTAGTGGCTTTGTGGAGTACTTGCAGAGCCTCATAGAAAACTTAATTAGCATGTAGAGCTGGAGATATTTGGCCATGCTATGTAGGCCTGAGCTTACAGAATAGGGCTGGCTGCTTTGTTACAGCCATGCAGCCCTACAGCAGAGCAGAAAAACTATGACTCTGTCAAACTGCCTTTGTTGGAGAACAGGCAAAAGCATCACTTTCCTATTACAGTGGCACCTATACTCATCCCAGCCCTGGGGAAACTTTGCAGCAGAAAGAACTCTTGTGAGAGCATGAACTGCTTGTATGATCCTGTGTGAAAACGTGACATCCCAACCCTGCCTCAAGCACTGGTGATCAAAGTTGAGCTGAAGAAAGTTGGTGCGGATAGATGCTGACCTTCATCACAGAATGGAACATGCTGAGCTTTGCAACAGTGAGAGGAGGACAAAATTAAAATATTTGGCAAGGTTCATGCGAGATCACCTACCTGATGTGCTCACTAGGCTATGAGAAAAGAGGAATCCCAGCAGAATCCTTCCTAGGAATCAATTTAGTGTACGAAGTTATTGCTTTGTGGCTAAATTGATGCCAGTTGGGGTCCAAATCTGGTCTGAACTGCACGCAAATGACAAGAGTGGCTCATTTCTGGGTTGACACATCCTATGTAACAGTGATCAGACCCCAGTCCTTTCGTGCTTAAAAGTCCCTCCTAAAGGCCTTCTATAACAAAGATTGCAGCAAAATTTATATACAAAGACAAAAAAAAAGATAAAAATCACATAAAAGCACAAAGAGACTTGTCTGTTTAAAATAAGTGCTTGCTTCTACTGTTGCAGACAAGGAACATTGTTACCTGGAGAATGATCCAAGAGGAAAAGCTGAAATAACAGGAGCTGTTGGCAGAGGGAGGGGAAGAGCACGGTGGATGGCTCGCAGCAGGCAAAGCAGTTCCAAGCACAGGCAGAACCTGATTGCAGGGAGCCCTGGAGTCACATTTACCAATAGCTCTAAATAATAAACGAGGCCATGTGGACTCAGCCGTGGTGGTGGCTGCATGCAGCAAGCTTTGGCTTTGCCCTGCAGCAGCAAAGCAGGCAGAGGGAGCAAGGAAGCACAGTTCATCTCCCAGCAGGACACATGAATGTTCATCAACCACACATTTAACCTGAGGGCATCCCAAAAGTGCAAAAGGGCTCTGCTTACACGACTCATAAGAACCTTACTTATGGACTTATACGCTCAGTGCAGACAACGCTCTAGAACGTCCCCAGATTGAATAAAGAGAAACAATTAGGCAACTCTAAAGCTACCTGTACAGATCTCCTGCAGTATCTCCAAGCTTTAACCACATGTTGTTAAGTTGCTTGCACTCTTTGGCTGACTACTGAGCACCAATGGGATGTAACTTGGGATTTAGTCCTTTCTGAGTGCAAATCCACCTTGCAATTGCAGCTGCTCAATCCTGCAGCCACCTACAAAGGAAAGCTCATGGTTCCCTTTTCTCAGTGGATGCATTTGAAAAGAGAAAGCAAGCATCTCACTAAGGCAAAGGTGGTGCCACGTGCCAAAGCACAGGTTGCTTCCAGCCAGCCCATAGAATATACCACTCCTCCTTAAGCATCCTTCCAAGGAGTAGAACAGGGCAGAACTTACTACGAAGAAGCATTGCATATGAAATTTCCCAACATTAAGCAAGCCACTTTAGCAAGTGGCACTTTAGCAAGCCACATTAAGCAAGCCAGTGTTACAACTCCATTTTTGCTGGAGTTGTAACACTGGAAGTTTTCATTCCTGTCACTCAGCCTCTTTTATAAGAAACGTTACTTCAGCAAAAGCCTTTGCATACAGACAAAATAATAACATCCCAAAATATTTTTTCCAGATTTTTTTTCTGAAGAATGTGCTTTCCAGGAGGAGGAAGAGGTCTGGCTCACACAGTGCCAGCATAGGGAGCACAACTCCAGCTCTTACAATACTTCATATATGAAAATAATCCAGAGCTGGAGGTGCCTGGGAGCTAAAACCCAACTTTAAGAGGTTTGATTTTCTCTCTCCTCTACTCTGTGCCGCAGAGACATTGTACTCAAATAGTGCACTCTTGACTGTACAAAACAGGTTAATAATAGTTACCAGACTCTATCCAGAGGTTGAGCACGTTACTTCACAGTGAGATGCTTCCATCAACTGCTGGGATGTGGCACTCTGTACAGGAACACCTGTCTACCAGCACTGCCAGTGGGGTTTTGGAGACAGGGACTTGCCACACAAGCAGGATTGGCACCAATGGAAGACCAAAGACCTGGGACACCGGCTGCTGCCAGGTGACAGGCGTAGAGCCATCGACCTGGAAGGAGGTTCTAGACAAGGTCTGGGTCCACCCACTTACCCTAGAAGGGATGCTGACGAATGCTTGCCAATATCTTCTCAAAGATCCCCACTGGAGGAAAATCTCATTGCCTATGCCACATCTGCCTTGCCCTTCCTCTACAAAGCCTCCCTTGATGCCTAACTTGAATTTCGCTGGGGACATTATACCTTCTCATCATAGCTACTTTGGACACAAAGAGGTTTTCCTCCTTACAGCAACTGTCAACGAGTTGATCCTTGCAGGATCTGCTCTCAGAACACAGGGAAGCCATTCACAGAGGAAGCAAGAGGCCGTATTTCCTGGACATTCACCTGCCTTGCACCTCTACGGATTTCCCTTCATATTTCTCACCATTCAAGCACATCATCAATGGATGCTTAGGACCACAACATCAGGAGAGCCATGGCTGAGGCTAACTTCAGCAGCTTTTGGTGCACACGGAAATTGTCTCTTTATAATAAAATCTAATTACCACACCCTCCACGTGCTTCATGTCAAGGGAAAGATCACAGCTCCATCACCTCTGCAATAATGTTATGGCTTAACCCAGCACTGACTGCACCAGTCAGGAATGCATCGCTAAAATATTAGTGACCAGCGCACCTGGGTCTGAACTAAGGGCTTAAACAGCAAAACAAGATCTCTGTCATTCACATCCTCTATGGACTTGGAATAAAAAGGAGCAAGCATGGCTAACCACAGTTATCAGAGCAACATTTTGATGCTGTCAGATCCAAAGGATGGTGTCTCAGTCTTGCTTCTCCAAAATAAACATTTGTTTGAAGAGCAACAAGATACAAAATAAGGTTTCTCTAGGAGACCAAAACAAACATTGCCTTCTTCTATACTCACAGCCCTGCTCAAACTGCCTTTCTCGATTCTCTAACTGAAAAAGAAAGAAAGGAAAAAAAATTGCTTACCAAGATGATTAAATAAAACGTTAGCTATTCCAGCTACCCACTGGCTCTGGGTTTGACGTCAGTGCTGAATGCATTAACTATATTTGTCGCTCAAGATCTAAAAATATCTGAGGCATTAAAAAAAAAAAAATAGGGCAGCACTGGGAGAACTGTAGGCCCTTAGGAAGCACAAAGTCCCTCCAAGCCTTCGTGGGGTTTGCTGTGCCCCAGAAGATGTCCATGTTGTTGCACAGCCCAGAGGACTGGGAGGCTACAGAAAAGCTGATGATGATGAACAGCCTAAGGGAAGGAAATTGGATGCTATGTGTCTGTCATTCAGAGGGCTGATTTGCCAAGCACACCAAAGAAGTGCTTGAAGCATTTTTGCCTTGTACTCGGCTTCCCAAACTGATGAACAATGCAGCTGGTATGTTGGAACCAATAACCCATAACTTGCATGGGTAGCTAGAGGAAAGTAAATACTCTTACAGTGATGTCATGGTTCAATGTGTTGAGTTCCAGCCTCATTCTTTTCTAGTCTCTATCAACATTCTCTTCTTTCAGCAAGCTGAGTCTGCTTACAAAGGGTACTACGGGCACTACAGGTATGACTTCAAAAACAGAGCAGTCAGTGCAGAACAAACCCTGGAGCAAAGTTTTTGAAGTTGTTTACTTTTGCTTCTTGCCAGAGAGAGTTCCTGATGAGTCAAATATCCTTCAACCCCTCCTCACAGATTGCGAAGAGTCAGGCTGCTACTTGAAGGATTCCTATAGGGGTTGTTGCAGGGTAGTAAATATCCAAGCAGGGAAATAAGCTGCTATGTCTGGGCTCTTGTGAATTGCTCCCAGGTAGATGCAAAAGAAAGAGGGCCAGAAAACTTTGACTACAAGGCAAAACCAAGATGAAATAAGCTTGAGTTTTATTGCAAGTTATGGAAAGAAGTCTGCATCAACAACTTTTACTTGCTCTGTTGCTATTTGTGTAGGCCCTGTTTCAAAAGAGCACATATTTAACCCCAGGAATAAATCTTGCTGGTTTAAGTATGTTACTAATGTTTCACTGATTAGGGGAGGATTAAAACATCTGCTTTGGACTTGTCGCAGAAACCTCATATGATGCATAGTAAAGGGTGGCAGAGAAGGAAGAGAGAACCTGGAGTTCCTCCTGTTGCAGTTTCCTTGGGACTATGTGTAATGTGAGGGAAAATGCAGCAATTACAGCAAAGTAGCATGGTCCTAGGCTGCAGCAATCAGGGATTTGCTCAAATGCAACAGCCATGGGCACAGAAACAAAGGAAAGAAGTTGCTTACATTTAGAAGGCCTCAGGCATGCATGGATCTTAAGTGAGATACTCTTACCTCCACTACCAACCCTTAAATGAAGTCTGGGAAGGGGAGGATCCTGGCTCCACCCCTTCTAGTCACTCAGGTTCATTGCATGCACCTGAGCTCCCCTGGGTTGGCCCTGCCTTCCCACCAGGTGCTCAATCACCGTTTCAAGCTGTGACTTAGCATTTCCACTGCACTCAAACAGAAAGGTTTGCTTCACTAGCATTTTACTTTTCTAATTCTGTCCAAATTGGCATGGGAAAAATAGCATCAGGAGACAAAAACCCTAATCATCTGACCTGTGCACTTAGAGGGACCATTATAGTAGTGGTGCTGGATACCAAAAGCAAGAACATACAGTGATTTCACAAACTCAAAGCAAAAGTTCTAGGAACAACAACAGAAAGGGAAAAACCAGCTGAACAATGCTTAGATGATACCTGGACCCCTGGGGAAAGTTCTTCCCTGTAGGGCTGGAAAAGCACAGGCACACAGGAGATTTTCCCCTCCACTAAAAGCCTCTGGTTCTGCAGCCTGAGTCACAGCCTTTTGTGCTTTCACAGCCCCAGATTTTAGGCACAGGCTCCAGGGAGACAAAAATCAGATGTGTTTTTAAGCACACATGCTTGATGAATGACACAATGCAGAGACCAGTAAGTCAAAATCAGTTTAACGGCTCTGTAAGCTAGTATGCATTTGGTGCAATGAGAAACACACCATTCAGGTCGGATATTAAGAAAAGTTTCTTCTCATAAAGAGTGGTAATGCATTGGCAGAGGCTGCCCAGGGAGGTGGTGGAGTCACCGTCCCTGGAAGTGTTCAAGAACCATGGAGATGCAGCACTGAGGGTTGCGGTCAGTGGGCATGGTGGGATGGGTTGTGGTTAGATTTGGTGTTGTGAGAGGTCTTTTCTAACCTTAATGATTCTATGATCCCACTCCAGCCTTCAGAGTGTAACACTTCCCAAGGGAATACAAGCCCCCGCTGCTTCAGACATGGCATGCTGTGCTGGGTCATCCATGGGAAACAAGGTGCCCACCCGCAATAGTGTTCCTCCAGCATATTAGACCCATCCAGTTAGAGAGAAGAAACAACATCACAGGAATTTAATCAAGTGTCAATGTATGCTGATAGGAAACAAGCACAGTTGGCTTGAAATACTAACAGTGACAAGATGGAGAACAAAATGTATTTCCCCCCAAAATGTGATTCAAGGTACCTTATGCGGAAAGTTTAATGGAAGACTAGATGCATGGAGAAGCCACAGGAATGCTTAATTTTGTAACGGCAGCCATGAGCCTAGAAACTAACAAATTCCCTAACCTGAGCCCTAGCAGACACATTCTGTCATGGTTACCTCCTCCAGCAGATCTGCAGCTTGTTCACCTCCCTCTGACACTTTTTCCTCTCTATTGTGTGAGATTAACATATGTCCAATCTGTTGAGGGTTGTGGAAGGAATTTCTCGCTAAGAAAGGTTAATAAACAAAGAAGTCCTGCAGTAGCAATACAACTACTGTGTGAAAACTTAATTGGATCGGCAATACATCAAATATGTCAACATATAGACAAACCTGCAAAATGCTTGTTTAATCTCAGCCCTAGGTCATAGTTTCAATGAGTGCTTTGCAACAGAGACTGCTTTTAGCTGCACTGAGAAGTAGGTTACAGTGCATTGGAAATAAAAGCTGCTTTGTAGTTGTCTCCCTGTCTTTAAGGCAAAAAGTTATTGTCTTATTGAAGATTAAAAAAAAAACCCAAACCCTGAGAAATATAAACCATAATTTTGTTTAATACAATGTATTTTAGGGAAAGAAAGCTTTTTTTATTTTACAAAAAAAAAAAAGAATATTCTCCCAGCATCAGATTATTTGAAAACAAATTAGATTGAAGAGTACAGGAATTAGTCCATCAAAGCTGGGACAGTGGAGGGAGGCTCTCAAGACCATCTGCCAACAACATCACTACCACTGTCATGACACCTCCATGACATAAATGGGGACATTCAAACCATGAAGTCCAACATTAAAAATTTCATATTTTCAAATCAACTATGAATTGTTTGATTTTCCTTGAGGATTCAAGAATAAACCAACATTCTCCAGAAAACCAGTCAGTGTTACCTAGTGAAGCTGTACTAGTGTTTGACTTAAGAGTACAATTTCTATCCACTTTGAGTCCTCAGATCTCATTTGGCACGTGATGCCCCCGTGGTACTCAATTTACAGGATTACTTACAAGAACCCAACCTCACTTTGAAGCATAATAGACTATCCTCATCAAAGCAGCTAATTTCAACAAGGGGCAGCAAGCTGCTAAAAAAATGCGTTTCTGGATGTCTTAGTTTTAACTAGAAAAAATTGAAAATAAAAAGAAACTGATGCCAACAACCTGAAGATATACCACAGCCGCATCTGGTTTAGTTAAATAGACACTATTCTGCAGTTACTTAACTTCCAAAGTCATGTAGCTGTCTCAAGCAAGGAGCATTTTAAAAGTGACCACAGGAAGAAAAAAAAGCCCAGGAAATGTTGTTCCCCTTTTTAATGTATGGAGAACCATAAATTTCAGAGTGATTGAGTTGGGGAGTCTTCTTTTTTTTTTTTTTTCTTCTCTATTTCTGTGGTTTACTCCATATCTGGGAAGGAAGTCCATTTTGATGTGGTATTAGCAAAATGGCAGCTTCCCCTGGGAGAAGCCATTCACAGTTACAAATACCAGAGCAGTGGCATTTCTCATCAAATCACTCCTCTGAGAGTTGAGAAGAGGAATAATGAGCTGCAGCAGGAAGAGGCTGGTGCAAGCTTGTGCATGGAGAATGCTCAGCAAGCTAAGCACTGTTTCCAGCTCCCCTATGTCAACAGCAAATCTTCAATTCCAAGATGTGAATCCAGATACAAAGGGACCAAAGCATGGCTTAAGTATGAACTTTGTATAGGTACATACCCATGCATAGCATGGCTTTATTTTCCAGCATCCCAAGGTATCATGAAACGCCAGCAGGAATCCAAATCATAGCCTCACACAGTGGAGCATCAACCCAAAGTCATCAAAGCCTCTGCCCTATGGCACCAGAGATTCACTCGCCTCTCCTGTCTGCCTTGATCCACTCAGGAACACCAAGTTGTTTTCCATGTGTTGGAGAGGTGTCTAGCAAGCTCATTTCTTGAGATTCAAGCAGATCCCATCATCCCCGATGCTTCTGCCTTGTGCACACATACTCTGTCCCATAGGGGATGATGCTACAGACCCATGTATTCCCTGTTTGTGCAGCTCATCAGTATTTAACACTGTCAGAAGATTTGTCTGGCCTCATTCCTAATCCTCGTTTGTTCACTTTG
Source organism: Numida meleagris (assembly GCF_002078875.1). Lineage (NCBI taxonomy): Eukaryota > Metazoa > Chordata > Aves > Galliformes > Numididae > Numida > Numida meleagris. Next base: position 1,927,615 of record NC_034424.1, on the reverse strand, counting down.
CTTCAGAACAAGTCCCACATGGACATGGGAAGGTCCTGCTGGAAACCCACCTAGCACAGCCCAGGGTGCCTCGCCCGTCCCATCCCAGCGCATGTGGTCCATCAGGGCTGTTGCAGCCTAATCCTTCCTCATGCCCTCCCAAGCTCCCATTAGCTCCATATATGGCTCTCCTGTGAGCACCATCCAGTGCTGCCCCATCCACCTTGCTCTGGAACAGATCCCTGCTGATGTCCAACTGCAACACAGTCCTAGCACAACCAACACTGGAAAGAGAAGACAGAGTAGGAGCAGTAGGTGGGTGCATGAGAGAAGATGAGGTGAGAAATTTCTGGTCCTAGCTGCAATTCAAGGCCAAAACAAGGAGAGTTAGCAACAATGAGAATTCTCTCCCGTGGTAAGTGTCTGAAGAGAGCCTAGCACAATCATAATGTCTCCAACATCAACCACCCCTTCCCCTACAGCTAATCCCCTAGAACCTCACTCCAAGGAGGTGTGATCCAGATCCCTCCAGAGACACTGTCCTTTTATCTCTGTACTATTGCAGGGTCGCTACCGCTCCCTCCTCCCCACTCCCTCTCTTCAAGCTGCACTCATCCTCCACCTCCCATCTTTCCACATGAATATTTCATTGGTGTCAGTGATGGTGCAGAAGCATCATCACAGGCAGAGAGGAAACCTAGTGCGGAGACCTGAGGAGGCTGTCCCTGCCTCTGCCGGCCTCCCAGACCTGGGCTCTTTTTACTGCAATCAGCTCCAGAGGCTCCATCAGCATCCAGCCCCAGCCCCAGGAGGAAAGGAAGCAGTGCAAGAGCAACTCTCTAACGTTGCAGCACACAGGCAGTGATCAAAAACCGCTGTTGAATATGGAGGATAGTAGATATATGCTCACACATAAAACATAAATGCCATCATGCATCAATATTGATGTTTTCTTGCTCCCACAGACCCAGACCAAGGATAATTACATGCAATTTTTATGCTGCCTCTGACATGCTTAAGTCTCTGAACATCAAAGCATGGGGAGGTAATGTTACAAGTTGCCAGGAGGAGTGTGGATCAAAATGGAACTTGTGGAGAGAAGCAGTGGGGGGCAAGGTGGGTAATTGCTGCAACCTTTCAATGCTGCAAATGCTGCCTGGAGTTACAAGGAGAATGAAGCAGGTGATCACAGGCTGGGCCCAGTTATTTCCTGTGTACAGCTCTGGTGCCCTTGTAAGAGCCCAGGAGGGCAGTGCAGAATGGCTGAGCGCCCTGTGGGATGTCAGGAAGCCTTGGGAGACCCCAGAGCCAACAGCCAGGGGACAGGGAGGAGGAACAGGACAGCACAAAGGGATTAACAGCAGGATGAGCTGAAGGCCAGGTGCTCCTCAGCCTCCATTCCATGCTGCTGCAGTGCCTCTGGGGAGCCCTGTAGAAAGCTTTTACTGGACTGGCACATTTCCACACCACCTCCACCCCCAAGAGAGGCACACCCCTAGGTTCAGACCGTAAACGCCTCTAAATCAGACACTGGGAAGCATTTCCCGCAGCCCTAGGAGGCAAAAAGTAGAATCCTCTAGTCAACACTGCTGATAAACAAGCCCTTGTTTCTCCCTCCACGAACAGCTTCACCTGTGGCTGCATAAAAACTGGGACAATGCATAGCACTGCATCCTGCTCCATGCAGCTATGTCTGCCATAGAACCGTAGACTGGCTTAGATTGGAAGGGACCTTAAAGATCATCAAACTCTAGTCCTCCAGCTCCAACTACCGTGCTCAGTTTGGACCAACAGCTCCTCTCTCAAGACAAGGGATTTTGCAGTCAGCTGAATCTCTCCATCCTGGAGACATGGATATAAGCCACATCCAGAGTTGCAACATGCCGTGAAACTGAATGCACAACTTAACATTTTTTCCTTGAATGACAGTTTTAATGAAAGACATTTTGGTGCTTAGGAGATCAGCATAAATGATCAGTTGCTAATCTTGTTCTCCCAGTAACTCTGACAAGTCAGAAATAGACCAGGCAGAATAAACTGGGGGCTGAAAATGGAGGTGGGGATAGAAGCGGGGGTATGTTTTGCTCCTCTTTCTGAGAAATCACATAGAAATTACCACTGATTAAAAACCTGCTTTCTTAGAAAAAGCACAATTTGCTGTGCTGCCACTGTTGTGCAATACTCGAGACCACCTCTGGGCTCAGCAGAATGAACTGAATAGACCACTTTCGAGCACACAAACATAGAATCATTAAGGTTGGAAAACACCTCCAAGATCACCATGTTCAACCATCCAACCATCCCCTCTATGTCCTCTCATACGGTCATGAGTCCACTGTCCACCTACCACCAACATAAAACACCCACTAAAACATGCCCCTAAGTACCACATGTACATGTTTCTTGAACACAATCATCAGCTGCTTGGGGATTCAACTATGACTATGGCAAGGGACTAGGACCCCACTGTGGGGGCTGAGCTCACATCCCAGTGTTGTGTCCAGACTACTGGTCGGTGCCACTGAAGAACAGCTACACAATCTCCAGCCTTTTACGCTATTGCAACAGCTTCCAAACCTCACACATCCCTGTTGTTGCCCATCACAGAGCATACAGAGAGAACATGCAGAGTACCATGACTGGTAAAACACCAGTGCTCGGGTATCATAGCTCTGAAAATTGCAGGATGAGAAATTTCACCTGATGGATAGAACCAAGAATAGGGAAGGATGAATGGGTGCCATCCCACTTTGGGGCCAAGGGGCACTATCCCAGGTTGCTATGGCAGATGGCATTTCTCATTATATAAGGTCAACAAGACATCATGCTTTGACTTTGCTATTTCCAGCTATCCAGTTCTACACAAAATCTTACTCTAGTCCTGTCACCATGGTATCTGAGCTCCCAGTGGCAAAGTATTATTCTTTACAACATCAGAAGGGCCCATTTTCACATCAATATAAGACTTGTAACACCTACTGTCTTCATGATGCCGCCTTTTTAGTAGTTCCTTTCATTTCTGTACTTCTTTTTATGAGGCTGTTTTCTTGATTAGAGCATCTTAATAGCTTGCACAACACCTTACGTGCCTCCAAGAAGATGCATATAATATGAAATTATTAATAAAAGCTAAGGATTTAACTTCAAGAAAAAAATACAGTTTGCAAAATTATGAATCCCACGTCCACCATTACATGCCCACCTTGTGAGTCTGGGTCCTGGTGTAGCCAGCAGGTTTTTGGTTCTGGTGTCTGCACCACTGGCAAAGCAGCTGGAGCCTCAACACAACTCAGCAGTTCAGACAGACAATTAACAGGACTTTTGGAAATATTAAAAACATGTTTGCTGATTTCTGTGCAATTCTGGTCTTACTTCCAGAATTATAATGTTGCTTTTTTCCTTTTTATCTCCCTTTCATAGGGGCTTTCTAAAATGTAAATAGTACTTGAGCCACCAATTATCTGCAGCCAGCAGGACACAGAGGAAACATAGCCCACCATGCCAGAAGGTCCTGGCACATATCGATGTGCTGTTCCTATGGATGTTTTGTTATTAAGTGCAGCAGACAAACAAAACTTGAGGAGAGTAAAGCTAGATAGCCCCAGATTACTCACCCGTCATTACGTGTGATAGTGTAAATCAAGAAGCAGAGGACATGGACACGAGCGAGCTCACATCTCCCCCTCTCTAACACACACCTTCACATTAGTGTGGACTTGAGGCCTGGTGCAAGTGAAAATGAAGTCTTGAGCTCAGCACTTTTCTTTAGCAGGTAGACCAGACGCTTCTGCTGCCTTCCCCTGCATCGCATAGCACTTGGCTTTCATTGCCCACCACTCAGGACAGCAGCAGAGCCTTGTTCTCTCCACAAAGGGAGACTTTGTAAGCTTTATCTGTCAAGTGAATCATCTTATCTGTTGCAGTAGGGTAGACTGTAACGTTGTATCAGTCTAATATAAAAATATCAGGCTGCAGCAATGCTACTCCACAGCTACAGGAAGATGAGCTTCAGAAACCAGCCCCCTCCCAGTAACCCATCCTTTTCAACCTTCCCTACACCCACCTGGTCCCAGGGCTGCAGTTGGGGTTTGAGCCACCTGGCAAAGATCAGCTGAAGGCTACCAGCCATATGGCAGCTGGGCTTGGGGGCAGCCCCAGGCCTCCAAACAGAACCTCTCCTGCTGAACTTGGTGCTGTTTCGTTTTTCCCCATCAGTGCTCCCAATACCCTCAAAGCATTCACCTACTGAAGGAGATCTTTTTGCCAGGATCCCTGGGGAAATAGGGCAGGCACCGCACTGGAGAAAATGCTCTTCTCCGAAATCATTTCTGCACTCGGAGATTGCCTGTTGAGGTGAGGGAGGCTGTGTCAGAGCAACAGAAAGACCAAGTTTTGGGGACAAATGAATCACTTTGGCTTCACAGGAGGCCAAACCAAAAGCATGCCCATGGCAGCAGTGTCCCACTGATAGCAGCAACCTGGGAATAGGTTCTTGCTCTGCAGACACCTTCAGCTCTTCCACACTGCTCTGCGGTGAAGTTCTACTTCAGACCTGAACACAGAAGTCTCCTAAGACAGAAGACAAAGCTCCTTTGCTTCTCAGAACCCACTTCCAGGCCCCATGCAAGAAGCCTTCAGCTTATCTCAGTGCATTGCAAGACCTTTGGCCCACAGAGTCTGTTTGCAGCAGCACTCCGTAACCGCTTGTCAGAAAAAAACACCGTCAACACACATTGCATTAATCAGTGCTATTCGCAGAAGAAAAACAATTTCTTCCCGATGCCTCCAGGTAATTATATTTTGCCCTGAAGCATGAGATTTGATTATGTTTAGTCCCATTTTATTTAGAGCCCGAAGAGAGACCATGAGGTCTGAGATAGGAGTGATAAAAGGAAATGATGTTCAAGTCCAGCCTTCTGCAAGTCAGCATCTGACCTAGGTTAAAATCATTCAAGCACAATAGGGAAAAAAAAGTCCTTCAGATTTTAATCTATTTGCAGAGGGCAGAAATGGTAGGTGAATCATGAACTCTAGGGAATATGAATGCGTCCCGAAGGAAAGAGGGCTTTCTTGTCAATGTTCTTTAAAAAGAAAATAATGTTTCATGTGGGTGTGTGCTGTTGTTTTTTTCCACTGGAGAGCAAGTGTCCCATCTTATTTCTCAAATGGTCTTTTCTTTGTTGATGCCTCATCTATTAATAATCCTTCACTAGAAGGGGAAAAGAAAAGCAAGCTTCTGTCAGACATACAAGCTGTTAGTCTGAGATGGACCAAAATAAACCAAAGCGGCACAATTAGCTGCAACACAGGTCAGTTGTCTGCAGTTGTGCAGTGGCTATAACAATAACCTTATGAAATTTTCCACATAGAACAAGGAGTCGGACAGTGCTCAGGATCCGTATGCGTCCTGGAGGCTTGGAGTAAATTTAGATGGTTTCCTGAGCTGTCCAGCCCTACAAGCTACATCAGTGCTCTCTATTTTGGGTCCAAGAAAATATTGTGTGTGTCTTAAAAATAAAAAGGAACCTATGGCTGTGCTCCCTATGGAGTCAGGACATTCAGGGGGCTGCCCTGAAGCCAAGTTCTTCCCTGAGATATGCAGTATTTTTCCATTACATTCATTGAAAGTGGGCTCTGATCCCATCAGGAACAGTAACGCTTTCCCCCACATCCTTTCTGCACAGTAGAATTGCCTCTTCCTTCCCACAGATGGGGCCCTGGCTGCCAAAGCTTCCCGAGGATCCGGGGGGGTTGACCATGGGGTGGGAGCTGACAACCTGGTTTGACGACGTTCCACCCCCAGTCACCCTAAGGGAGGGAGGGAGGTGGGCAGCATCTTCAGGCGGAACCTGGGATCAGCTTCACTTTGCCACTTCCTAAAAGAAATCTTCCTTCATTTTTACGGGACTTCTCTACACTGAGGCCCTTTGAAAAAAGAACAGAATTTGCTGGAAACGTCAGCCCAGAGCTTCAGTGGTGGGTATGTTAAAATGCCACTGGTAAGTGAGAGCAGTTATACTTCTGAGGTGTGAAGCGTATCAGGGAAGCAGCCAACTACCTGCGTCACATTGCAGGAGGCTTGACGGTGCCACCACATTTCCTGTGAAGGCACAGATGCCGTCTGAGCCCACAGCAGACCTGCTTTCCTGCCTGTTCACACAGCACCCTCAGGAAGAGTCAGCATTGCTGAGATGCTTCTGAAGATGGCAGCCCTCAAAGCAGGCCTTGGCCTGGGGACATGAAGGTGAAGAAGTGAGGAGGAGAAAGAAGTCAGCCAAGAGCCCAAAGATCACTGAGCAAAGTGAGGTGGTTCTTAAGATAACATTACTTCACAGCTTTGTGATTCAGTATAGGGCGCCTGGTCACCAGGATGCAAACCCAATATTTAGGGCCACCTGTCCCCTTCTTCCTGCTGGGCAGTATTGCTGCTCAGAGCAAAACCATGATTATTAGCAGCATTACACTATGCCATGAGCTTTGCTGTAATACTCCCAGTCTTCCTCTTCCCCTCAGGTTACTCACCAGCAAGAAATTATATTAAATCCTTAATATGTTTTTCTCTACTTCTCGTGTCCTTACAAAGGGTCACAGTTTGGCTAGCTGGATTGAGTGGTTCTATTTTCTGCACAACCTGGTACATCAAGCAGTGGGACCAAGCCTTGTTCTCTGGGATGTGAGTGAAGGACAGGGTCCTCAGAGATCTCAACAGCCAGCATTTTCTAAGGTGTGCAGCAAGCAAACTGGATTGGGACTGTACCAAGAGCAGCAAGAAAGCAAACTCCATCGTCCCTCTTGCATATGGGGAGACATTCATCATTTTCTCTTGCCAGAACCCAAAGCATTCAAGGCATGTTGGAGAAAACAGCAGGTGGATCTAGTCCAAAAAGCCTTCTAGGTGTACCAGGGATGGGGACTGCAGCAGCTCTAACGTGGAGAGAAAGGGTGTGAATTACTCACCTAGAGTCAACATAGATATAACCAGCGTGAACGTCTCTAGCAAAACCACTTTCCCACTGCTTCCAGCACCCCTCTCTCACATATTTTTCCTCCTACATCCTGGGCTGTATTTCAGCCTTCACCAAGCCAGAGCTGAAGCTTTTTGCACCAGGGAGCACAGAGACAGAATGTGAAACTGCGCATTTCCACTTGCCACCCCAGCCTTCCATCTTGGGGTGTCAAACAGCAACAGTAAACAATCAAGCCACTATTTTATGAGATAATGCCAGCTATTGTCAATGCCAGCAAGAGATACATTCAACCCAGAGCCATTTAATTTCAGTGGTATGAACCCTCGGCTTGTTGCCAAGATATAGAGCCCAGACTGCGGTATATTAGCATAGGCTTCTTTATCTGCAGGGAAATAAACTCAGACCTGCTGAAAAGAGTTGAGTGGAATATCACCATAGAAACTAGTCAAGGAAATGGGTGAAGTGTCTCTTCCCAGCTAATTTCAATGTGACAGCAACCAGAGAGGCCAACCACTTTGGTCTGAGGCAGGGTGGGCGAGAAGAATGCCTGGAACAGCACCGACCCGAGAGCAGATGTGTGCTGGTGGGGACAGCCCCCACCCGCCCCTGAGCTTTATTTTTAGCCCCAGGCAGACTTCCTCCTCAGCCACCCAACACCACTTTTCAAGGCAGCATCCCCCTGGTATTGTATCCGTGCCACACTGCCTCATCCCGCACCTCTGCTCTGCAAGTACCAACCCAGTCACGGAGCAGGGATGAAGCAGCCTTTTGTTTTTCATCAGCACATTTCAGGAGTTGAGGAAGGGAATGATGTGGGAGAAGACTGTAGAGCTAGTTCCTACAGCACAAATATAAATCCAGCCCTAGCTGGAGAAAACTTTTGCAACACGGCCTTTCCAGGAGAGAGACACCCCAAAAAATTCATCTTCAACTACAGCCTGGACCAAAAGCTTTGGAGAAAGAACATTAAACCCAAGAGCATTTCTTATTCACTCTCTTCCCCTCCTTCCATGTTTGCAGGTGCCACAAAACCACCACAACACCATGTCTTTAACATTGGGCTGTCTTGACATGTCATGTACACAAGTCCTCAATCTTGAGAGTATCTAGAGACTGAGCTCCCCAGTTCATGTCCTCTGTTAAAGGTAAAAACATCCTGCTTCCCTTCCATGTGTTTTATTATTTTCAGTAGTTGCATGCAATTCCTACTTGTATTTCATAAACAAGAAGAGGAGTTGCTGATTCACTGGCCTACCATTTATTATTTTTTATTTTCTCATGTCCCTATTTAGTCATCTCTTTACATTAAGTGACCCTAGACTTCTCATTAATATTACTTCTGTTTTTGTCTTGACAAGTTATATTTCTACTCCATGCACACCATCAGACGCAGGAATCAGAGAACAGCTCAAAAAAGGGACTTTCACTGATATTATGGTAAGCTTATTTTTCTATCCCACTGTTATCATAGCAGATTTATTATTATCTTCACCATTTCCATGCACTAAGCATATTTTCCACTCACCTTCCACAGCATCACTCAAATCTAACTCCCTCCTCTCCCCATAGTTATCATTCATTTAAGACACACTTATCATACCAGTAGCTCAGATTATCCCTTTCCATGTCATAAACTATATGGCTGTCAGCACTGATTTCCACCTCCTGCCCATCATGCTAACTTGGCTCCCACCTTCTGAAATCCTTCAGTCTTGGCTAATCTCACTACTAGCATGAGACTTTGACCCTCGCATCTTCACAACCCACTTTCCTGGACCATTAACAAATACATTATACATCAGTGCTAAAGCAGATGCTGCTAGTGTTTCCTGCTAACAGAGATGCAACAATTACCATCTTGCATGCATGCTTAATTTCTTCTGAATCCCATTTCCAAAATACAGATGTGTAGCTATTGTATTGGAGAAAGTAGCAATATTGTCTGGCAAACCAGAGATTAATGGCTGACCTACATGTTTAAATTGAGCCTCTAATTGGTTTCAGATCCAATTCATATCTCTATAGGACCTAGTATAATGGAGTCCTGGATCATGTATGGGCTTCTTGCAAATGCAGATAAATAGGTTAATAAAATGAAATGGTATGTGATAATTTCTTAAATTAAAATATTTTCAATATGACGATTGGGAGCTAAGATTAACCACTATCAAGCCACATTTCTGTTGAAAAGCTGCAACAGGAAGAGCATTTAATTTCAGCAAATTTCTTTTCAGATGCTTTGAATTTAGGAGCCCTGGGAAAAAGTACATTGACATCAGCTCAACTAAATACGTGTTGCCAGAGGAGGAAGTTATTGTATGTGAATGTGTAGATATGTATCTAAAAATATATGTATGGGGGTAAAAATATATAAATAAAGTACTTTTCAACCTTAACTGTTCCTGTTTGGAAGATCTAATGCAAAATGTTAGAAGAGCACTTGGTTCCAGTTGGGCAAACAGCTGTCTAAGCCTTGAAAAAAAAAATCTTAAAAATTCTCAACAATAGAAAAAAAAAAAAAAGAAGAGCTGCTCCTCTTCTGTCTAAGGGCTTCCAGGGTGGGCCACAAATGGATCAGGGCCACCAGGCACATTGTTTTCTAGACAAGTGTACAAACAGGCTGCTAGACAATCCCGGCGCTGCACAGCTCGGCACCTAAAAAAGGCCGTGCCAAAGGAGACAAGCGCACAGTGCGTTCGAGGCGGTGATTGGCAGGAAACACACTTCATCCAGCAACTGCTGAAAACTGCATGATCATTTTTTGCTCATCTTCAGCTCCTTTTTCCTCTCGGGGAGAGGCAGAGGGGACGCACAAATCCTTCATTTGAGGGAGGAGTTGGTTATTGAGTGCTTTCTGCCTTGAAGCTTGTTGCCTTCCTTCCTAACCAGGGCCCTGCTTTATAAGCACACAACTCTTTTGCACAAAGAGTATTAAATCTTTAAGTCATTTTGTGAAAATAGGATGAAGCAGAGGCTACTTTCTCATGACTTTATTGAAATCTACAAAAAGAAAAAAAAAACAGAGACCCCTCCATGGCTGAAAATGAGGGGATAAAAGAAAACAGAATGAAACTTTCAAGTGCCTCTTCAGAAGTCCATCTATCCTGAGAGGAACAGGGAGGCCTGATGACATAAATCGCCCTTCTAAATCTCTTCAACTTGAAATAATCAGTGCAAGTTTTTTAACACTTTCCCAGTGAAAACACCAAAAATGAAAGGCTTTGGTCCCCATGGGGGCAGAAACGACGCACGCTTTTATCTCCAGGGAACACTGCTCAGATACACATCCTTATGACTCTTGCCTGTTTTCGGAATGTCTTTTGCTTGACCAGAGCCCCTTCTCATTGCCAGTGTTTGAAGACTGCCCAGCCTTCTCTTTGTTATACAAGAGCACCTCTAACACTCCCTGTTTTCCAGGAAAATGCTGGTAGGGAATCCTTAACCTTTCAGCATTTCTTTTTTGTCTACTGAACTGCTTGTGTAGACTCTTCAGATGTTTTAAACTGAATTGAATAGCCAGGATCTGCAGCTAGCGATACCCAGATGTCACATGGACAATCACTTGTCTTTTATGTGTTTCTTCTGGCATTACAGACTGCAGCACAGCAGAGATATGCTGCTCCTCCTTGTAACTGTATTCATATCAACGTTTCTTCAATAGAGGTTCCAAAACCATCTAAACAAACAGAATAAAGCTCTTCTTTTTCACATAATTCTAGAAACTTGTAGTCTAGCATGATGTGAAAAAGAAGAGCTTTATTCTGTTTCAGGGCTTGGTGCAAGGAAGCAATCATGCACACTTAACCTTGTTTCCTCGTTCTCCTGCACCTACTTTATTCCATTTCCCTGTCGGGTTTGAGTACTTCCCATGCCAGCAGGCACAGGCCCTTTCAATTTAAGAGGAATGCATTTTGGAGGAGACCAGCAATGGAAATTCCTGACTGCAGATACTTTCCCTGGTATGGGGGAGAAAATCACTTTTCTGAGTGTGGAAACAATTGGGAAAAAAAAAAAAAAAAAAAAAACAACACAATTTTGCCACCTGGAGCTGATCAAGAGAACTTTTCAGTTTGGTGATCTAAGGGAAAACTTTTGCAAGACAGCGTTGTCAGTGTTATTTCAAAGCACAAAGTCAAAGAATATCATTTCAGATATGTAAAAGCCATATATTAAGTAGTATCCAAAATGAAACACTTTTCATATTTTCTTTCCTCCACATTTTTATGTTGAAACTCCTATCTTTGAAAAACATATTTACTGATGAAAAAAAGAAACCTCATGTCTTCCTCTCCCAAATCTTATTGCTTCTTTCCAGAAAGAAAAAGTATCTCCAGCACTCACACAAAATATCACCATTGGTATCTGTTATGTGTCCATAATGCGAAGTTGGGAGGGGTTTCAGGCCCCCAAACAACTTTTTTTTTTCCCTCATGGACACACAAAAGCAGTTTTCCACCAGAAACCACATTTCCATTTCTCAGATCTCTCAGATTGCCAGATTTGCGTAACAAGGAGTTCCTAGTAACAGTGCTAAGCTTTTATAAGAGCCAGGGATTTTTCATCCAGACTGCAATGAGTTATTTTTCTCACCATTTGGATGCTACATGATTTTATGTAAAATTGAACTCTACAGGTAAGACACCACATATTTAATGATCATGAGATCCTAGTTATGTCCAGCACCTCTCTTATTGGGATGTTTTAACAAGATGCAGTAGTCGCTTCACATGGCGCACTGACATGACCACTGGGACAGATGGCAGGGAGCCATTCCACAGCTTGCAACAGTGCTCTGCAGCTCAAGCCAGGAAGCTAAGAAGAAACCAAATGCAATTAAAGGTGCAAGAAAGGCAGATGCTAAGATGTGTCATTGCCAGGATGCTGGGACTGAAAAAACCAACCGTTCAGCTACAAGTGCTGTGTGGGCTCGGTGACCTCACTGGGTTGGGGCTTCACTTTGTACATCCACACAAGGAAGATCTGCAATGAATTTCACAGCAAGCTCCAGAGAAGGAAGAATTTAGCATGCTCTGCAGCCTGCTCCCTTTCCAGGTCTTAAAAAAAAAAAAAAAAATCAGGCAGCTGCCTAAAGCAAAAGACAATTGCAATTTTGTTCTGTGTTGCTCTGTTACTATCCTACTATGTCCCTCCTTCATTTCTTCTCCTAGAAGATGGATAATAAGTATGTTGCTCTTGCATCTTTCCTGAGATATTCGATAACTGCTTGCCAGATGCCTCAAGCTCTTCAATAAAGGTTCACAGAAGATGGAAGCATAACCATCTCCACCAGATCCCATGAAGGCCTGTCCACTGAAGTTGTAAATGCCCCATTCCTGGAGGCATGCATGGCCAGATTGGAAGGGGCCCTGGGCAGCCTGATCTGGGGGGGGTCAACCAGCCCACTGCTGGGGGTTTGGAACTAGATAATCTGTAAGGTCCCCTCCAACCTAAGCCATTCTATGATTCTATGAGGTCTTTGCAGAGCCATTTTTTCCTTGCCACATGGATCACAAAGGTTTTCATTCTAGGGAAAAATCTGCCTCATATATTAGCTCCTGTTTTATGAAAGTTTCTACTAAGAAACATTAGCAGAGCAGAAATACAGGAGTAGATGCTATGAGTGGAAAAATGGTCCCTGTCCTCCAGCGCAGGCTGGTTTGTAAGACACCAGCTTCAACCCTAGCTTGTGATATAATGGACTTCCAATTTTACAGACAGGGAAATAGAGGAAGTTTGGCCTGAGGTCAGCCGTTATAATAGAGGAGTTCTTGCCTCAGAGCACCTCATTCATCCCATTTCGTCAGCCACTTAATCATCATTTAATCCAAGGATGCTCATTCATTCTGGAGTCTCAAAGCCCTGCAGGGAGCCTTTCATAGTGTCATCTGAGATATTTAAAGCTGGGTGGCTGGCAAGGACATCTAGGGGGATGGCATTGTCTGCATCAGGTTCCTTGACCCTTACTTTGAAGAGCTCTCTGCACCAGCAGAAAAACTAGAAGAGTGTCAAGTGTGAAGATGGAATGACCCAACAGCAGCACATTCATTTGCTTAGATCATCAGGGCCATCTTGCTTGTGAATCAAAGCATGAGAGAGAAATCTTTTGTGAAAACTTCTCTTAGAAGACCCAACGCAGATCTGCAGTCTCCAGAGATTCATGCAGACACAGGCGCCCAAAAGATTATGTTTTAAGTTTTAAATAACTCTGGTTCATTAGGTCAGTCCCTGTTTAATGACACAGACTGATGGTCATTCGGGTTGGGGATGATTTTTCCTGAAGCTTCGGGCACCAACTAGTCATTATGAAATGAGGTAATTACAGAGCCGATTCATCAGCATACAACTAGGTTCAGATCTCAGCCACACATCGCCTGGCCTTTCACTTTCCTAGGGGCTCCAGGGTGGATAGAGAGAACTTGTCTGCATGTCTTTCGGTCCACAATCTATTTCAAATAGCAAGACGTGAAAAGAAAAAAAAAACAAAACATTGTAGGGTTTGGAATTATGTAGAATAGATGGAATAGTACTATAAACATACTATAAACTGTAAACATAACTGCACAAACCACAGAAGACACGGAAGAGCCTGCGTAGTAGTCTGTAAGATGGAATAATTATCTAAAAACCTGTGGAGCTGGGGTCTATATTTATGATGCTAAGGCTCCTTTCTGATACCTGAGCCAGTTCCTCATCTGTAACTAAGAGAGCAGCTTCAGAATTCAGCAAGATCAATCACAGACCATCGGTAAAATGGGAGGAATGATTTTCCTGAAAGACAGTGGATTTAAATTTGTAGATGTTCAGGGGCACCAGTTGTTTCTGTCAGTTGCACATAAGATAACTGGGGCCAGATTCTGATTCATGGTGCCTCAGGCATTGAGAAACAGAAGCAAACCTGACACACAGGAGGATATGAGTTATGTTAGCTTATACCTGGGTTAGAGTTTATCCTCTCCTTTCATCAGCAAAAATATGTCATGAGATATTCCTAGAAGAATCTATTCACAGCCACAAGAACAGAACCTGTGCAACAAAGGGCAACTGCAACAATTTGGTATTAGCTCCAAAAGGGTCTAGAATGAGCTGCAAAATTGGCATGCTGTTCTGAAGACCTAAAAAGCAACAGGGTGGCTGCAAATCACAGTGGTGGCCAGGACAAAGTCATCCGGAGACACACTCCAGCCACTATCCTGGCCTCAAACAGTTCCACAAAACCAATTAAAATGTCTGGAAAATTATCAGGGCCTAGAGAGTATGTGTATTTTTGGTTCAGACCGACTTGAAAGGGAAAGTTTGAAGGACTTTGTGGCATGAGGGGCTGGAAAAACTTATTCGGAGGTACAAAGGATTCGTTTATGGGACAGTAATTACTCTGCGGTAATGGACATTAATTTGAAGTTACTAGGGTTCAAGATATTTCATTATTCATTCTGCACCCCATTTGCAATGATATCATTTCAAAGTGATAGATTCAAATTTACGCAAGCAATGCATGAATAGGACAGAGAATATACTTTCTTATGTTTTATGAGCATGAAGAAATCCATAAATTTTGAGCGAAGAAAGACATTACAAAGATAGAAAATATTTTATCTGTCAACCCAACTGTCTTTATTGCTGAGGGAATAATTTGGCAGGATGTGGCAGCCCAGCACACACAACCAGCACTGCTGGCTGCTCTGCAGGCAGATGCTAGCAATCACAAGCAATGAATTCAGCACATCAGTGTGGTCAAAAGTTCTGGGGACTGATCTAAAAAAACAGCAACATGAGTTTTGAGGATCTAGTCACTACCACCTAGAGCACCCTGTTGAATCCCAAGTGTCTTCTGTCTTCCCACTGGCAAAAAGAATGGCTGTGCAGCAGGTTGGAAAGGGTCCCAGACAACATATTATCACAAGAGGCTACAGAAAGGAAGAATGTGTTGAAAAGCACCTTTTGGCTTGATGTGAGAGGAACATCTCTGAGTTCAATAGTCGAGGCTTACTGGGAACTCCTTCACCTTTCCATTGCTCTCATCTTGGTGCAGGAATCCAACACACCAAAACACTTGGACTTGTATGCCCAGGCAACACTCGCACAGAGTCCACGCTACAGGAACAGCAGCATCACACAACTTAATGGTTTTTGCTCTAATAATGACTTTAGAAGGGCTGAATAAAGGGAATAAAGGCAAACCTTTTCCTGAACTGGCACCAGATTCAAGTTCATCTGTCAAGAACACAGAACAGCCCAAGTCAGCTGGGAGTTTGCATCTCCCCTTTGGAGCAAGAAGTATCCAAGCATTAACAAAAAAAAAAAAACAGTGTCTGCAGATCACATGGGTAAGAAATAAAGTCTCAAAAATTGCATTAGACCTCCTATTAAAACAACATGGAGATTACAATCTCAACTCAACAAGAAGAATAGATATTAACTCCAAATTATTTCATTCCAGGAAAACTAGTTTGAATACACACTTAATGTCTCAAACAGTTTTTCCTATACCTGCTAAGCACTTCTGCTTGAAACAAATTGATCGTAGTTTAATTTTCTAGATACCAGCAAAATGCACATTAGCAGAGCAATAGTCTGGAGTCTTCATCCTTCATCTCATCTGTATCCGAGTCTCCTTACTTGCAAACTATGAATATTTGCTCGTGGATTTTAATTTTTTTCACGCATGCAACCAAATATCTCATGCCACATTGCATTTCTTTACTCCAATATAAATAATCTTCACTTGATGGCAAACGCATTAGTTCAGAGGACTATAGTTCCATTGTCATTTCCTGAAATACTTGTCTTTTGGGTAGAAATTTTCCATTCTCAGTCTCAGCTGAAAGGCAGATTTTCTCCTCGATTATTACCATCCTTTCATCACTGTATTCTGCTCTTATTTTTGATTTTTTAGAGTAACAGCAATATTTCCAACGAAGAAGGAAGCCTAGAATTCTCCCCAAATTGTTGCTAAAGTTTAATTTGGAGACTATGACTAATCCATTTGACAACTAGTGGAATGCTTGTGAACAGGTCATTAATGTTCAGACGCATCATTCACTGAAACCAGTGCAAAGCTCCAAGAACGGTACTGCACAGAGAAGAGCAGAGGAAAGTGCCTACAAAATGCCCAGTTTTAATACTGGAGCAGCTGAGGAAGCGAGGCAACTAACTACTGCTCAGGAAAGTGGAAATATTTTGTCTTTGAATGATTTACCCTTGTGTCTCCAAATTAATGTGGGGCAGAGGGTAGCAGGCTGGGTTAATTTTCGGCTACCCATCCTTAGCTGAAAAAAGGAAGTTAGAGGCTATGTGCTGAACTCATCTGAGGGATACAAATACCTTTGCAGAGCTGTTGTCTTAAACTCAAATGGGACCACTCTGGCAGCAACGGGCCTTTGGGGCCCAAAACACAATAGCAATAACACTAATGAAGATCAGTAATGCAGGGACACAGCAATGTCAGACCACCCCATCCCCTCTCCCATGTGGGAGAGGGACTTCATTGACTTTTTTTCTCCTTTTATTTTTTCCTTCACTTTTGATTCAGACACCTGAAATGAAACCAGCTTCAAAAAGAGAGAAGAGATTTAGTTTCACACTTTCTACACACAAGTTTTTGGGCTGTTTTTTGTTTTGTTTTACCTCCCTCACCACCAATAGAAACAATTCAAAGTGAACTCAAACTGTTTTTGTCAACTTAAACATGAGAAATCCTCCCCATCACACAGACATGCTCCACTTGGGATTGTTTTCTCCTGCTCCTCCTGGAAGGAGCACACAATCTAGGCCAGCAGCTCCATCCACTTTCCAATCCTAAAAATAAATAGTGTTTGTTCCTTGCCCCTTTCTCTTCACAAGAGCTCAGATGTTAAATATTCAAACCATCCACATATAGAGAACTGATTCATCTCAATTATTCTTGGACATTTTCTTCCTTAAGCACATATATACCAAATAAAGAAATAATACCATGAAGGCTTTTTCCCCCTCCTCAGTACAGCTACATCACTAACGAATTTAAAAATCACTTTTCACTGACAGATGGCACAGAGGGCTACATGATGGGATGAGTGGTAGAAGGTTTCAGATGAGCATTCAGTACAAGTTCCACAAACTGTCATCGTCAAGCTAAAGCGGCCACTGAGACAATCTTTACCACCATCACCTACATGCTTTTTAGTTTCTGCTTGCCTCTATCCATCATAAGTACATGAAGTTACCAACATATTTAAAGACAGACTCCTACTTCTTTTTGTTGTGTATAGTTTTATACTTCTAGGTATCTCAGCATTCTTTAGGAACTGATGAAGTGGCACAGCTCTATCCTAAATCAAGGAGGGTTGTAAGAAAATTTTTGTGATGTTATGAGAAGCCCTACAAATCATTTACTTTGGATTGTTGTCCTGAAATTTCATGGGGAAGGAGCTTATACAGGAAAAATGAGTATATTGCTGTTCCCAAAATATGTTTTGAAAGCTATAAGTGAAAATTAATGGCTGCCTTTTTCTTTCAGATTTCTATGCCTATCTTTCGACTATAAAATTAAAAAAAAAGTCTATCTCACAGGGGCATTGTGAAAGTGAATTAATGCTTGCATGAAGCACTCGCTGTAGCGATGAAGTCCATAAAAAGAAAGGCCCAGAAGGAAATGAAGATTCCCTTCCTCAGCCCCCGGTGTGAATGGTGAGCTGTAAATAAAGCCAGGGCTGTGCACTGAACAATAAAGACAGCAAATGAGATTAGCATGGTCCCTTCTGCAACTTCAGACAACACTGGGGCCCAGCAGAGAATATGGGGATGATCAAAGGGCAGCACAGAGCAGACACACCACCAGACAGTGTTAATTCCAATGTTCCCCAATTTCTGACCAATTCCACACTGAGCAGAAAATGGGTTTGTGGCACCGAGACTGCTTTGCAGAAGTCAGCTGGCTGGCTGCCCTCTGAGGAGCATCTCCATGCCCACGGTAGGCCATTCTCCTCTCCACGGTAGGCACAGCTGAGATGAGGTGGATCAGCAGCGTTCCTCCCCTGTGTGCTGAACCCCACTGGAGCAAAGCACTGAGATCAAACAGCATCATGATGGCACCCATCACGTGCATGCAGCTCCCAGGGGTTGTAAAAGGCTCAGGGACAGGTGTGTTGGAGAAAGGCAGGTTAATATTCAACAGAGCAAGAACATCCACACCCCACCCAACAGGCTGGTGCACCTGCTCCATGTACTGCATCACAGGCATCTCCTGTCCTTCTGTTGACAGTACAAGGTTGAAGTTCAGCTCTGCAGACTGGGTGATCACCAAGCAATTGTGGAGACTTAAAGGAGAAGGCATTGCATCAAGAGGCAGCATCTTTAGGGATGCTCTGACTGCCTGCAGGCCCCATCCACCCAGTCACAGAATCACTAAGGTTGGAAAAGACCTCTAAGGTCATCTAGTCCAACCATCCACCTACCATCAATATTGCCCATTAAACCATGTCCCTACGTAGCACAGCTCCACAGCTCTTGAACTTCTCCAGGGATGGTAACTCCATCACTCCCTGCACAGCCTGTGCCACTGCATTACCACTCCTTCTGAGAAGAAATTTCTCCTAATATCCAACCTGAACCTTCCCTGATGCAACTTGAGGCAACATCATAGAAACATTTTACTAGATAGTTTTTGTTGGGTTTCCCCCTCTCCTCAAAGATTTAGGTCAACCACATATCACAGCATTAGCGAATGCTAAGCTCACCAAAACAGCTCCTTTAAGGGAGCACGGAGAATTTTTGTTTACTTTAGTTTCAACATCATTAAATTGAAACATTTGAAATTTAATCTTTTCAATTTGGAAGGATAATAAATTTTAATTTTGCAAATAAATTTTGAATTATTTAAAACATTAAAAGCTTAATCTTAATCCAGATTAGATGAAAGAGTTACACCTCATTTTACTCAATTGTCTTTATTTTTGGAGGTTTTTTGGTTTTGTTTTGTTTGGGGTTTTGTTTTTTGTGGATTTTTTTTTGTCTTTTCATCTGAAAATCAGTTCCTCCTGTGCTTGTGCAGGGCATGAAACAACTTATTTGATTTTTTTTCCAGAGTTACAAGTGAGCCAGAATAGTAGTTCTTTGCACAACCAATGTGGTCATGCCACATTCATTGCCATACCTATTGGATAGCTAAATTTAACTACTAAATTATGGGATGAGATGGGGGAAATAAAGGCTGTACCTGACAGCAACCAAACACCTCTTCTTATTTCAGGAGCAGCTCTGGGGCTGCCTGAGGAGTCTCCTCCTAATCCTTTCATTCCCCTGCTTAGTGCTGGAACAGAACGTCAGATCTCAGTTGCACATTTTGTCTCATCTTAAAATCTAAGTTTGAAGAACAGTAAGTCTAAAGAAGAGAGCTGCGAGGTTTAATTACTTGTATGTGTGTTTGTGAGGTGCTCCTGAGTATACCCAGGGTTCCTGGAATCACAGCCTTAGTGCAAGGGAAAAAATGAACAGCAAGCGGCAAGCTAAAAAAATCCCTGGCTCCCAGATATATGCCTGAAACAGCTCATTTCCAAGAACATCGTGCTGTGAGGCTGGTCTGACTGGGCTGCATCAACATCCTTTCTAGTTGAACTCACCTCTCCACTACAAGGTTATGCATGCACTACTCCTGGATTCAGTGATAACACACTGTTGCAGCCCTTGCACAGGATGTAGTTCTGTAGACGGGTATTATGTTGGTAGTTTCCTACCTGCTGCCCTATGTTGATGCTTGAGCTGAGGCAGTGAATAGGTCTTTTTAGACACACCTTATGAAGTCCTTCACTGAGGTCATACAGAGCAATCTTATTCATCCTCAACCCATGTCTACCAGTTTTAAAGGCTTTAATAGGTTCTGTCTCTCTGCTGAGTCCTTCAGTCCACCTGTCCACGAAATATGGCAAAAGTTAACTGGATTTCACAGATCTCCTCCCTTCCTACAAATATTCCTGCAAATCGTAGAATCATGGAATCACTGAGGTTGGAAAGACCAATAAGATTACCTAGTCCAACCATCACCCCATGCCTGTGACCACTCTAGACTATGTCACTCAGTGCCACATCTACCCTCTTCTTGAAGACCTCCAGGGACAGTGACTCCCCCACCTCCTGGGCAGCCTGTTCCAATACCTCACCACTCTTCGAGCTGAAATTTTCCCAGTATCCAGCCTGAATCTCCCCTGGCACAACTTGAAGCCATTCCCTCTCATCCTAAAGCTAGGTGACTCAAAGGACAGTGGGAAGAATTGGGGCATACACAAAAGCTTCATCTTTGTCCAGGTGAAGATTTTCTGTCCCTCTACCGTGTTTTCTTCACCCCAAATAGCTGTGGCTGCTGCAGCCTCCTTCCCAGTCCTACCTCACCATCCATACTAATGCCACAAGGCACCCGGTGAAGAGCTCACCCCACCACATTCACTGCAATCTCAGCTTCAGTCATGTTTCCCACACTAGCAGAAGGGCCAAAGCATAGCAACTACTACCAGAAACAAGATCACAGGGAGCCAGTGGGTCTCTGCCCCTGCAAACACTGTCATGAGCACAGCATGGGCACCCAATCGCAGCCCGCGGAAGCAACAGTTGAGGCTGTCCCCTATCACTGCCATTTTACAAGCTCATGGGCAGCTTTACAAGAAGTTATTCATCTTTGTGCCATATGCACTGTCTACACACACAACTCCTGCAATGGCATCAAGCCCCATGCTGTAGCAGCCTTCCTTCCCTGGATAAGGGTTACCTTGCACAAACCACATTAAGGCAATTTGAACAAGCCAGCCATGGGAAGAAGTTCTTTTCTCCCAATCTTCTCATACTTCCAGAGCAGCAGGCATGGGAGATGTCAGCTGCTGATGTCTGAAAGGTCTTGTTCTCTCTGACATCTAAAGGTATGCATCCATGAAATCATCTCAAAAGCCCCATTTGGGAATAAGGAGTGCAAACTTTACTCAGCTACAAGAAACAAACAACTTCTCCTCAGGAGTACCCTCACTACATTACCTCTGCTTCTTTCCCCTTTCTACAGCAGGTCTGCATCATCTCTGCATCTTCAGCTCCACAACATCTGGTGCACAAGGAGGATGGACATAAGGGATGACTACCACTAGCATATCCTGTCTTCTTACCAAGGCACAATGATGAACTTCTAATCTGGAAATCATACAGAGCTGAAAACTCATACCTGCCCAGAAACCTCTCTGAGCTCTCAGAAGTTGGTTTCAGTTTTTAAACAAAAAAAAAAAGATTCATGGATCTTGGAGAACTCCAAGCTGCTTTTTAAAGGAAGAATAGGAATGCAACATGTTTTTCCTGTGAAAAAATGGTAGTTCAGTTACAGCTTTGCATAAAATGAAATGAAATCGTGGTGAATTGCAGTCTTGGAATTAAAGGTGAAGATACTGTTCAGTGCAGGCAAGCTGGAAACAGCATTACTTATCTGACTGTTTCAGAAAGCCACTCATTCCCCCTTGCTAGAGGATGTGATTATTAAAGATGCTCCAATGCATTCGTTCTCTCAACACACTTATGCACTTGGGCAATGCAGTTATTTCACAGGTGGAGACCAGAGATGCCCAGTGACCCAATCTGCACTGTCCAACACGCAGTAAAGCTGATCACCACCCACGCGTGCTAGTTTCCAGCCTCTGGCCAGTCCTTCTGTTTGGGACTGGTATGAGAACAAGAACCTTTTGCTACAGTGATGCAGCGAGTCCATGGTCATACTGCAATGTCAGCAGCAAGGAGTACCAGACTTCTCTAGGGCTGCAGATACCTGCAGTGCAGAGCTGGATTATCAAGGCCTGAGTGAGCTCAGAATCACAGAGTGGTTAAGACTGGAAGGGACCTCTGGAAGTCATCAAGTCCAACCCTGCTGCACAAGCAGGGATTCCTGGAACAGGTTGCTCAGGACCACGTCCAAGTGACATGGTCATTTGAAGACCTCCAAGAAGGGAGAATCCACAACCTCTGCAACTGATAGCGATCATAGAAACACAGAATCATAGAATGGCCTGGGTTGAATAGGACCTCAAAGATCACAAAAGTTTCATCCTCTCTGCCATGGACAGGGTCGCCAACCACTAGACCGGGCTGCCCAGAGCCACATCCAGCCTTGCCTTGAATGCCTCCAGAGATGGGGCATCTACAACCTCTCTGGGCAAGCAGTCCAGATGTAACTTTGGGTGAACATCTATAACAGAGCAGGAAACTTACTCCTTTCTCACCCCACTAGCAATAGCTTTACACCAAGTTGCCTGTCATTTGCCACTGTTTCCTGAAGAGCTCGGTTAGCTTCTGCAGAGCTAACAAAAGATTTAGTCCATACAGATATGACAAGACAAGCAGAGCTTGCAAGTCTGCTGCACCAATGGCTCTGTTTTGCAAAGTCGCTTTTTTGATCCTATCTGTATTTCAGAACATCTACTGAGCTCCATTAATGTAATCGATTCTTAATGTTATTATCAAAGAATGAATGTGAAGATTTTAACAGCCTATTAGACTGAAATTAAGCCTCACCCAAACCTTCTTCCCTAAGAATAAGGGTTTCAAAAAATGAAGAGCTTCATTCCGTCCTTGCTAATGGACAAGGAGTTACTATAGTGACCTGGAAAAAGGGACATTTTTTCCACATATTCCAGTCTACATAACATCAATTCAATCTGTGCTGAAGATCAGAGGTTTGTAATTACAAAAAGTGGAGATCCCCATCACAAGGGAAGGTTTTCTCCTACTTCCCACACAAATAAGATCAGAGGGCAACCCTCAAGGGATCAGAAACAGAAGCAGTATTTGCTGAGCTGGAAGACTTCCAGGACTCAAAATAAAATAAAATACGTGCCCTGCTTGCTTTTGTTCTCTGTGCTCCCTGAGAAGTCCCAGGCATTGGCTATTTTCTCAGATCAGGCCTCTGAGACCCCAACACCTGAACCTGGCAAGTAGTTATAATCAATGGCTTCAGCAGTGCTGCTTTCACTGTGAGGCTTGTGCTGCAATAAACCATCGATTGCAACCTCCATCCTTTTCCTTGGGAAAGAGACACGGATGAGGACATCTCCCTATTATTCATTCTCTGTGTGAACCACATCTTTTCAAACTCTACCCATGGTTCAACCAATTCAAGGGCAGGACATTATCCTGAAGACTAATTTCTCCATGGCTGACATTCATCCTTCTCTACTCAGTCACTTCTCCAACAAGAGTCAGGGCACTTTTTTATTCTCTGGCAAATCAGTGACAAATACTCGTGGACATTTTGACTCAGAGCATGTCACCTCCTCCAAAGGTCCAATCCTTCCTCAGGTTAAAATCTGACAGACACCCACATTTGCAATTTCCCCTGTGTGGCACGCCATCGTTTTAACACGTTCCCCATGGTACTCGAACACTGAGCTCCATGCAAGATTCTCCCACTCACTGTGAGTGAGCATCTGCATTTCTAGAAAATTATGCTGTTGCCATCTATTTTATTTCTGATTCAAATTTTCCTCACTTGAATTCAGCATTTTTTAAGAATTATTTTTTACTTCTTTTGAGACATTTCAAACTCACTTCTTTTCAGTACTGTCAACCAGCCTTTTTCACTATTATATTATGAAGACAATGATGGTACCTGAATTCATTTTTGAAGAGATGGAAATGTGGACACAAAAGTGAAAAGCAATGGTTGAAATAATCCTTCATTAGCCAATGTCATAGGCAGAATAAAAAAGAAGACACCCCAAAATCCTGCTCCACTGCTCAATCTGGTAGGCAAGAAAACTGAAATTATTATCCTGGATCTGTTTCAGACGCAGCAATATTATCTGCTGCTATAGTCTCATGTACTTTCATGCCTTCCAATTAAGGCAAGTAAATTGGATCGGGCTGAGCTTCCTTTGTCCTTTTCACCTCTTGTGAAAGTCAGAGGTTACCATGATCTTATACCTGTTATAATTAGCTTTAATGTTGTAACCTAGGAGGAAAAAAAAAATGTTATTTTAGTAATAGACTTAGGGACTTCATCTTTTCTGCAACTGCTAGCCAAGTATAGTCTTTCCAAATCCTTTTACAGTGTATCTAACCAATTTAAGTACTTTATTCAATTCTATTGAAGAAGAAAATTAAACTGTGCAACAAGTTTAGGATCCACCCAGCCAGTCCATCCATCCTGGACACAGAACTTCAGGAGTCTGTAGTGCTCCTTCCCAGGAGGCAGGCAAACAAAGCTCAGATTTGGCTTCAAGAGATAAGAAAGGCAAAGTTTTTCCAACACACATCTCTCAGTGTAGCAATCATCTGCATAGATCAGCGATGAGGATATAGGTTGTTATGAGCTGGATGTTTCTTGGACTGATAGAGCATCACTTAACTCATAGCATGTAGTTATGAGCTTTCAAAGATTATGAGATTTTAAAAAAACGTTTGAGGAGTTTTCTGCACAATTTTGTCCCCAGCGTTGCTTCCATGAAGCAGAATTTTAGCCATAGCAGGCAGAATACAATACACATCTAACAAGACAAGACTTCAGACTTTCAACCCATCTTTTCCCCAGACCTACTTCTGATGACCACCAAGAGAGCTGTTACCCATCCACCAAACACACCAGCCAAAACTGCTTATTTCTTCACAGTGTAGAACTAGGTCACGGCCACTTTACAGACCTTTGACTACCACCCTTCTAACAACTTAGGGGGCCTGAAAAGCAGCAGAAATTTGCACTGGTGTTGAGAGAGAGGTATGTTAACACTTCTGCCTGCCGTGAGAGCTTTGGTGCCCAGCTTGTGGCAGCTGGATGTGTTGTCAAGTCTGACTGACACTTCATCCAGCACAGGTTCCCGCTGTGACAAGTTCATTTCATCAGCCAGAACCTGCTGACACATTCCAGGTCCTGAAAAAGGACTGCAGCCAAGGAGAGCCCTCTCCTCCCAGCACAAGGTCAAAGGGATGTTCCACCATGGAAAGAGCAGCAGTACCTGGCCTGATGGTACCAGCCCTCACTGCTCTCCAAAACCAGAGTGCTTTTATCAAAATGTCACTTGTATTATTAAAAAATCACCTTGGAATTATTTAAAATGAGGGACAGTTTTGAAACCCAGATCTTTCCCTGAAGCTTAGGCCTGCAGGATAAGAAGGCACACTTTACACAGCAGGGGAATATCAAAGTTTTTCTCAAAGCTAAAGCCCTGCTTGCAAAAAGATGTTTGATCTCTAAATCAGACGTTAAGTGATGGAATACTACCTGTCCTATTGATATTATTTCATGTATAAAGAGAAAGTTTAGCCCTTGACATACTCTGCTGCATTTCATGTGTCATGCTGTAACAGACTGGATTGCTGTATATCTCCAGCATGATTCAGAAGAAATTACAAGATAAAGAAAAGGACAATTATGAAACAGCCTGTTCAAATTTCCACCTAGCTCCTTTCAGGGAGCAGCAGGAAGTAAAAGGGTCTAATCATGCTCCTTCAAAAATCCATTTCCTTTCTGGTGAATCTGTAGATGATCTCAAGGCTGTTTTTGTCTCAAGACCCGAAACATACCAGCTGAAGCAAAGTCTTGTGACTGTGAATTCCATGAGTTAATTATGTTTCCCTTAGTAAAGAAGATCTAAAACTTCAATTTCTTTACTGATTCTTTTTGCATCCTGCCAAAATAGATAGGGAAACACAATTTCCTCTCTTTATTCTTCTTTTTTTCCTCTGAACTATATCACCCTTATGAGCCTTTCCTCTTAATTTTAACTCTCAGCCTTTTCATTTCTCCTGAAATAGAGAATTTTTTTCAACCCTTTAATCATTTTCACAGCCTTTCTCATAAGCTCCTATGCCCAAACTCAAGAAAAGCTTTATTCAAGAACGCTGGTTCAAGATGTTCAAGATGGGAAACTGAAACGAAAGACAATGCAATCTTCCTTTTTCTTTCTGAATTGGAAAATAAGCTGAAGAACAAGTTATGTTATTTCAAATACACTTTGAATGAGAACAAAGATACATCCAACTAAATATTTCTGATTATTAGTTTAGTTTGAGAACTCTTCAGTAGAAGGACATTATGTATCTGAAGAACTCTTGGTTCCTCCAGGTGTTCTTCATTCCATCCTTTGCTTCTTTATCTCTACATCACCCCATAGGCCATTAACACGCATCTAAACCCATATTCATGGGGTATGTGTGTCCTGTTTTTCAGACCCTCACTGGCCAATTTTACATACATTCTTAATAGTATGGAATGTGGAAAGAGTCAAGTTTAGCCTATCTCCATTAACATCCATAAGGAACAAACTTCACAGCATTTACAAGTAGATTTACAGAGTAGGGGTGACATGTTGAGAGCAATCATTTTTCTATTTCAAGAGGCCCAGGTATGCTTTCTATTCCCAGTGAAACACAGTACCACCCTCATCTCTATTTCTGGTCTTTTTCTTACACAGCCCAGCATGAACTACCTTGAACCGAGCTAACAGCTAAATTCATTACTGGCAAAACCTAGGGTTTAACTCTGAAGTTATCTGAGATTCTTGCTCCAAGGGGATGCTTTTAAAAATCTGCAGCTGAATACAAGATCAGCCAGATAACCCCTATAGCCAGCTCTTGAAACCAAGACATCTTCTCCAGCACCAACAGAATAACCTGACCTGTTTCCTCAAGGTTCCACTCTAAGATCACTTAAAAAATAAATTCATTTTAGTGGAAGAAAGGAGGGAAGGAGGAAGGGAAGGAAGATTATTTTTCTGACTATTAACATTCTTGAAAAAGGAGGTGGGAGGAGACAAAACCACGTGTTGTCAGCCATTGATTTAGCTAATGCTAACCATGCTAGGAAGGAAAGTCTCAGGTGTCTGGGCTCCTTTGCAAGGATAAGGAAACTTTCCAAACCCTACCTCACACTACAGGTTTGACACGTGCCACAAGTAGGAAGCAGGAATTATTTCTCAGCCCAAGCTGCCAGGCTTTCCCATGGCAGGAAATTGACCTTCCCATATAGCCAGGAGTTCTTGCAATGCATATTCTGCTGTCATTGAGTTCATTTACAGAGAAACCCTTCCCTTAATTAAGTTCTGTCAGATTCTTCAGTGTAGAGAATATCCAGGATAGCAGCCGTAAGCAGAGAGCTTGTTTTGGTCTCAAGGAGCATTTACAGACACCCAGATGTCAGGTGCTGAGCATAGAGTTTAAGTTACCTACAGATACCTGGAGCCATCCAAAGATTCAAGGGTCTTTGTACAAACAAGAGCCTGTTGCTCCTGACGTATAGGATTAGATTACAATTAAAATTAGGCTGATTTTCTAAATCTTCCTTCTCTTCAACAGTCACAGCCAAGTTCTTGTCATCTGAGATGAGCAGACTCTTTGCCATCAAAGTGCCACTTGTGAACTGGGACACAGCACTGAAAGTAGCATTTGAGAAGCACGAGCATGAGAAAGCCTGCACACTCCTCCACATCTAATCATGAGACAGCACTCCACATCAAATAGAGGGCTTGGGTGATTTGTGGTTTTTTTTGTTTGTTTGTTTTTTAACAGGGAAGGAGTAATAGAATTAACATTAGTGCACTTCAGAGCTATATTTTTATTCATTGTTTTTGGTTTTCAAATCCTAACATTTATACCCAGTAGCTAGATAAGCAATTCTTTCCATTGATAGAGAACCACAAACAGTTAAACGGATACCCACTCTGCCAGGGCAGGATCAGAAATTGGGAGCAGATCACAAGGCCCAAAGTCCTCTCCACACCTGCAGTCTCTGTAATTGCCTGTGCATGGTACATCTGGTCCACTCGGAAGAGGCAATATTTCCCTGCCACCTTCCTTCTTTCAAGAGCCATAAAAAGCTAAAAACACTGTCTGGACTCTGAACTAATTATCCTAGCTGGCTTTGATGAATCCCTGGCTCTGATGAGGAAGCACACCTCCCTTTCATGTGCTATGGCCATTTTTGCTGGATAGCAGCTCAGCTTCAGAGCCTGCAGGTCACACACTCTTCAGGTCATGTCCAGCACCACTCTCTTTATGGGCCAAAAGCTTGAGAGAAACATAGAACCCTAGAATCATTAAGGCTGGAGAATACCGCTAAGATCACAAAGTCCAACCCCAGCCCATCCCCACCATGTCCACTGACCACGTCCCTCAGTGCCAGATCTCTATGTTTCTTGAAACACCTCCAGGGACAGTGACTTCACCACTTCCCCTTGGGTACCTGTTCCACTGCCCCATCACTCTTTCAGAGAGAGAACGCAAACAAGCACAAAACATGAAAATCAGCACAAAATGGAAAACTGAAGAAATGCTCCCATTTTCTCTCCACTGGAAGAAAAACTATTCGTCAGTGCCTCATTTTTCTGGCTTATTGTGCAGTACCCATCACTCACCAGTTAGCATACCAGGTATTCAATACCTCACATTCAGTTTTAATAAAGTAAGAAAGGAGTGTGTCAATCTCATTATTTCTTTGCCCTTCAGAAATATTCTGACCTGAAACACACAGTGTGCCACAACGGGGAGAGCAGAGCCTTGCTTCAAGGCTAACTTCTGCCAGGGAAGGGTTGGATCCACCTGTGGCTCCTCTGAGGTCTGTGACCATCTGTAGCCCTTTGCTTCTTAAGCTCCCCAGCGTGGCTTCATCTTCCCATGAGCCCAGATGGCCAAGCGACAGACAAGAGGACAACTTAAAATTATTTTATGGTTCATACTGAGGGATCACATGCCCTCTCCTCTTCTGGTTAAAAGCCACTTGTTTTCTCTGCCTTAAAAAATTGTTTCTTGCCTTCCTCCACCACTGCTCCTGTACACCTGTAAGATCCCCACTTAACACTTCAAATTCAGGAAAACATTTAATTTCAGAAGGTGCCCTGAGCTTTCCTGAGATAGCAAGTATTCATCTATCTTTGGAGCATAAAATAGAGAACAGTGATCATCTCCATTACAATCTATAGAGGTTTTGTTTTTAACATGACTCATGCATAATGCTTATAGCAATCAGACTTGGCCCATCACCACCCATACTGTCTTACTTGTTTTCCATGTGATAACTTATCAAGATAAAGCTTGTCCCTCTTAAAACATTCATTTGCCCAACTCCTGCTGCTGTTCAGCTTTGCTTTCTAGCAGAGAGACACTGAAAGTTCTATGTAAAAAAAAAAACAGAAATTTGCATTTCCCTGCACCCACCTCCTTTATTCCCTAGCTGTCTAGATCTAAAGCTTTAAAAAGAAAACACCGAGCATACTGTCTAAGCATCACTGGAAGTGCTTTCAAGGGTTTTTGTTATTTTACTTTAATTTTGGTTTTCAAATTACTATCCTTTATGGCTATTTGGAGGTGAGGGGGATTCAACCATTCCAGGCAGTACACAAGCATTAGTCACGTAGGGCCCTATAATTCAGTCATCCTACTCTAAGAGCTTTTGAATTCAAAGGAATGTGCATAGAGAATAAATGTTACTGACTACAGACATCTACGCTGTTTGACAGCTTTAGGAATCCCAGCCCTCAACCAGATGTTCACTTTTCAAATGTGTTCCTAGCCTCATTACACCTCACATCCTGTCTAAAGGGTACATCTACCTCAAGCTGAAAGATCAGAGTTCTGCAACCCGCTGTACAGACCAGGCTCGATGGTTCCTGCTTCTCCCTTTGATAGTCATCGCCGTAACTAAGCCTGCTGCTGCTTCTCATGCACTGCACCAGAAATAGCATCTTAGACTGCCCACGTACAAAGACAGTCCTGGTAACTAGCAGAGCAAATATCAAGGAGGAACAAGTCCTTATTATTAAAGGAGTTACCTTCCAGATTATTAGCATCACCACATTCTATCGTCCAGACAATTGAGATAATTCTAGCTTTTGTAACTTGTTCCCAGCAGCCTGAGACATCAGTAATTGCACGGATACTTCATACACATCTTTTGGCAGCTCCAGGCCTGGCACGCACTGTCTCTGCCAGTCCCACCCAGAGATCCAGGCAGCTGATCCAACTGGCTCAAGGCAACACCAGGACTCTTCGAGAGTGTTCAATGCAGGCTGATTAAAAGCCAAAAAAATTAACTCTGCTCATAAAGGACAGATCATGAGATTTTTTAAGTGCTCCATTTATTTATACCAGTCATTAGCCACTATTAGTTTTGGACAAACACCACGCACATTTGTGGTCACTGCCTCCCAGATGATCTAATGGAACCAGGAAAGGACCAGAACAGCAGCACAGGTCAGTGGTGCACAGCATCTCTCATGTTCATGGAGGTCAGGTAGCTGAGGCCTCTGACAGGGGAAAAGCTAGAAACTCATAAAACCATAAACATGCAGAAAAAGGAATAGTTATTCCCCAGATCTTACAAAATTCTAGAAGATGCCACTGGAAATCTCAGGTAGCTAGTGAGGAAACGTTTAGACGTTGTGTTGAGAGACATGG
Organism: Numida meleagris; assembly: GCF_002078875.1. Lineage (NCBI taxonomy): Eukaryota > Metazoa > Chordata > Aves > Galliformes > Numididae > Numida > Numida meleagris. The sequence continues at coordinate 1,897,289 of NC_034424.1, read as the reverse complement.
TTTAGTGGGGTTATTAGTGGTAGGTGGATGGTTGGACTGGATGATCTTGTAGGTCTTTTCCAACCTTGCTAATTCTATGATTCTATGATTCTATGAAGAGAAATAAGGAGCACCATTCTTTCTGGTATGTAGCTGAATCATGAAATCTTTCACGCAGGATATGATGAAGCCAAAATTATAAACAGGCTCCAGAACATGTAGGAGGAGAGTCCCCTTATATCACTCAGTTTAAAAGCCAATAAAACCATCTTTTTCTCAAAAGTCCCTAGACCTATGAAGTTTGTGAATCAAGAAGATTCATGCCTTGTTGTTCATTTTGCCCCTGTTATAGCCACTGCTACACAAGCTCCAGGAAGAGAGGAGCTCATGGTTTAACCCAATACAGCTGTTCTGTTCTTTGGGCCACTGCATTCAAAGCTCAGGACATCAAGAAAGATCTTCCCATGAACTCCATCAAGAACAGATCTGAGCCCTGGAGGTCCTGAACGCAGGTTCATAGCTCCATCCATGTAACCAGGGGTTCTGGATGTGGGCAGGGCTCTGTTTCCAGACAGCTGTGGAATTCCAAAGTTGCAGCAATAGAAAGTAAATAAATTCCTTCAATCCTCCCTCAAGAAAAGTGCTTTCAGGTCATATAGTCCAAGGCTAGTTGGGCATTTGCCTTTTTTGTGTGTGATTTAGAGTTGCTAATGGGTGGTGTCATCACAGGAGCAAATGCAAGCCCATAAAAACGTAAAAAATAAAATGAGCAGGAGGAATAAAATACATGTGTCTCCACAACAACAACAGGCACATTTCCTCAATACTCATCTACAACTGGAGGAGTTTACAAGAAATAACTTTAAAAAAAAAATACAGAGGAAAGAATATCTTCCAGGGAGCAGAAATCTATTATTTTCCCAGGCCTTTATTAAAAGCCGATCCACAGGCTTTCTTGGAAGAAAATGAGAAAAAACACTGCAGCACTACTGTGGAAAGAAAGCAGGGGAGTATTTTCTGGAACAGCAAACCAAGCTTTTTTGGGCCACTGTCTATTAGTCTCCAGTTTAACTCCATAGGAATTGATCCTGATCACTATAACAGAACCCTGATTTGTTTGCTGATTAACAAGTTTGACTGTTGGATTCTGACAAACAAGAAGTCTGTCATTGCAGATAAATGGAAAAAAACAACCAAATTTATCAGTAATAACAATATGAAGGCTTTGAGTAGCAAAAGCTGGGTAGGGGTGTGTCAAAAAAAGCAGGTGTAGGAAGGGTTACTGCACGATCACTTTAACATTTACATAAGGGTAAGTTCAATTAATGCAGAGTCTTCCCCCACAGCCTCCTCCAAAACACACTCAGACACTGGCTGGCCTTCTTCCTATGGAAACAGCCAACCAGAGCAAAGATGCTCTTTGCTTTCATGGGTATTTTAGTTAAGAGCTGAAAATGAGATCAAGTTTTCTGACATTCGTTATCTACCATAAAAATGTGCACCCAACAGGATTAGCAGGTGTACAACCCTGCGCGTGATATCATGAAATGCATTCCATGTTCTTTCATGTTTATATGAAAAAAAAAAAAAAAAAAGAAATCAAAATCCCTCTACAATATTGAAGATCAATGTGAAATTGAGCTTAGGAACCGAACATTGATCACTGCCTAGGAAACATGAGGTAACATTTTCAAGTAGAAATCCTGCACATATGGCGAAGGAAAGCTTTTGATATTGAGTAGTAAAATGATATTTCAAAACCCGATGTCCTACACAACTATAGTTATAAGAATACATAGAGCACAAGTTCAGTATTGTCCTTTTTTTATAATTCTCTGGTAAATTAGAGAACCTGGCTTGATTTATATTTTTTTAAACAGATCTGTGATCACCTTCCACAGAAAGGAAAATTAAAGCACCAGTTGTGCCACCACTTCCCTGGAGAAACAGCCGGGGCTGTTAGCAGTGAGTGTTCCTCCTCAGCAGCCTGCCTTCAACGCCTAAAAGCAGAAATACAGAGCTGCTGTCTATCTGCAGTAAAGGCCTCACTCAGACTTCCCCTTGAGGAGCAGCTAGCCAGGGAAGGCAATGGGTAGCTGAAAGGGTTTCTGGCCACTGAAGGAAGCTTAAGGAAGAGGAGGTTCTTTCTAGCACAGACCCATGGCAACACAACAGTGAAGTAAAACATAAGGAACTAGGAAATTCAGAACAAAACACAGCAGGCTGCAGAGAAAATACTAATTTAACCCCGCATTAATCTGCAGATTGTTCAGTGTTATTCCTCTACCGTAGGTCCCTCCACATCATTAGTGGATTTGCAAACACAGCCCCAGATTCAGAAAAGCATTTACCTAACCAAGCACACCTGGCACTTTCAGTAGGGCAAAACACCAACACTTGGTCACAAGCTCAAGAGCCGTGTTAAATCCAGCCCTGGTTTACAGGATTAGAGAGCTGTGGATTTCCTCACTGGAGCCAACTCTTGGGCTTGATGCCGATTGGTTTACACATTGCCTTCCCCACACTGCCTGCCTGGTGGGAAGTCCATGTACAAAACACTTTCAATACAGCCCAGCTAGCATCACCATTGGAAACCAGAAGCTTTGACATTAACAGGATTGTACTTCAAAAGAATACGCGTGTTTGCAGATGGCAACAAGGTTCCTTATTACAGCTGTCTAATCAAGTCGATATTCCACAATTATGCTCCAAGATCAAACAGCACTGCAAACAGCACTCACAATAAAACTAGCACCAGAAGGATGCCCATGTCACATCTATACATTGAGCGCTCATTTGTGATTCTGCAAGCATGGCACACATACTCTGTCTCAGTTGCTATTGCAAAATGTTGAACATTTCGATCACAGCTAGGCATTTTTTAACTATATGTATTTCAATCCTTGGCCTCTATTTATAAAAAATCAGGTAAAATCCAGTTAAATGGCTTTAATTTGGGAAAGCTTTTATGGAGGACCTGAAGTACAGAACCATTGGAGCCAGCCAAACTCAAACATGTACTTGAACGTTTTGCTGAGGGATAAATTAAAGCAAGTGCCAAAGTTCTTCCTAGAACCCAGGGCCTTGGTTTTGGTGGTTGGGTGGTAGGGTTTTCCATCTGAGCACACAGAAGGGCGTCTCGTAAACTAGAAATTAGAACATACTATTGGTGCAAATAATTGTAGCATCTATGCTAATTCTTTTTTTATCCTGATACCCTGTATGCTTCCAAGTATGTAAATCTGATTCTCCTTGTGGCTCCACCGAAGTTTCTATTGATTAAATTCCCAGCCCCAGCAGCAGGAGGATCAAGCCCTGCATATTTATTTTCTTCCTCTCAATACATACAGAACTCCCTTTGGCCTCTCAATTGCTATATCACATGGTATGCTGAATGCAAATAGAATTACAGTGCTAATACACCCTATGAATATATTTGTATATGTATGCCAGCATTTTCCAGCCAGCATCCCACTGTACACCACTATGTACACCAAAGAATATATATTCATCACACCTGGAAGGTGTGTGAAATGAGTGCATATTAGTAACAAGAGCCAGCATTCACTCTTCTCAGAGAAAAACTAATCCATATTCCAAGATGAAGGCTGCAAGATCAGGACCTCATATAGAGGTTTACCTTTGTAAACCCTAACGTTCACACTGAAGTGCAATTTGCACACTGCAAGACTTACTTAATGTTTGTATTTTCATTAGCCACTAGATAAACATAGAAACTGTTGCAATGTGTAACAAGAAAATGTAAGCATTTCTGAGAAACAAATTAGTGGTGTCTCTTCAGTTAAGATACAAAATCCACAGATAACGTTTTCAACTACAACCTTACTAGGCATGCACCCTCCTTAAATTATTTTCAGCAGTTATTTTACAGAAAACTAAATTCATGCCTGCAGAACTTCACTGATTTCAGAGTCATAATACCTTAAAGATGAGATACATTTAATTTGCTAGCTCACTCCACATTGACTTTTGAAGTCAGCCTGCAATGTCAGAAGATAGACTGATTTAAATCAGGTTCAAGTACCTAGTGGCAATTAGAACCTGCAAAGCCTGAGAAATGTCAGTGAGTACCTGGATGAGATACATGCCAGCATATATACAAATAAATATCCCCAAAGTCTTGTTGTAGTTGGTTCAAACAATGCCTTGAAAGTGACTCACTCAGCTCAATAATCATTTAAAGACGGCAAGGTCAGAAATGCAGTTTTAAAGCAATGTTTCACCACAACCACTTCCACCCTAACCCATAGTTTAAAAATAATGCAAATCAAAGCAAGACTAACCCTTAAACTCAGAGCAAGAGGAGGTCACTTACCCTGTGAGGACCACAACAAAATCCATCACATTCCATCCATTTCGGAGATAAGAGCCTTTGTGAAAAACAAACCCCAGAGCGATGATCTTTATACCAGCTTCAAAACAAAATATTCCAATAAAGTACGGCTCAGTGTCATCCTGGAAAGAATAAAAATCAGAGACATCAAGGAGATACCCATGCTACTGCACTTGACTCAACAATTATAGAATAAACACGTCCACTGACTTCCCATTCTTTTCAATTCTCTGGACAGAGTTGAAACCAAAAGCTTCAAGTGCATTGAATCTAAGCACAGAGAAGGATTTCAGAATTATTCTTCTGAGAATAAATTTGGCTTTTTACATGGAAAATTCTGTTTGCCTTTATTCCAATGGTTTCACCCCCCACTTTTCACAATTACTTAAATTCCTGGAAAGAATTTTAATACTGAAATCTTGCTCCAGGCATATATCTAAACATGAGATCACATTTGTATGGTTACTGATATGGAGGAAAACACGTTTCTGTTTCCTGGATGAACTGTAAAACACAAGAGAGTACTTTGGGGAAAACAAACTTACAAACATTATCAGCAAGTGTTTTATCATTTATTCCATTACTTCTTTCACTCTTTCTCCTTCATGTTCCATGGCTGCAGATCCATCTGTTTTTGTTTTGCTGTGTATCTGATTCAGGGACAAAACCTAATTTCCTTCTGTTAGAGGTGGAAGCAGTGACATATTCGTCTCATGCTGCCAGTGAAGCTAAGGACTCACAGCTTCACACCCTAACTCAATGAAAAGGAGACTAAGCTTACAGTTTTATTAAACTTCTTTTCCATCTTTGGCACCAGATCCCTCAATATTGTATTGATAAGAGTTTTAATAAATTCATTGCTAAAAGGAAGTATTCAGTCAGAAAAAGAGACATCAGCAAGAAACAAGAGCAAAGTAAAAGGTGAAAGTACCAGGTGCCACTTTCAAGAACATGTTAAGTACCTTTGGCACCTGGATCCAATTTTCAAGTGTGCCTTAGATCCATGATTTCAGCTGAAAGTAATGGAAGTAAGGCAGCCCTACTCAAAAGGAAGCAAACTGCCAAATTAGGAAATTAGAGAATCCTTGTTACAGTAGCTTTGATAATCCTGATCAAGAGTAGAGCTGCTGTTGGGTTCAATTATTTACATGTTGCAGTTCTGCTAATGTCAAATAGTAATTTGAGTTATCTTTTGCAGAAGGAGCATGAACATCAAGTCTTTGTAGCCACAACAAAGAAAGTAGCAGTTCTGATACAAGCATTTATTTTACAAACGTAGCAACCCTCGCTCAACTTCCACCCAGCGCTGGCACACAGACCATGCTTTAGGCATGATACTTGTTACAGAAAGCTAGCTTTTCTCTTATAGAAGAGCAACATGATAGCATACTCTTCCCAAAGAGCCTTGAACACTTATCACATTGATGTATACCCAATGCGGAAAATCAATCATGAAGCATTAATCCCTGAGGGTACCTCTAAGCCACTGGAAATAACTACATGTAGACAGGCTTTTCCATCAGCGGCTGAATTAAACTTTTGTTTCCTACAAAGAAGGGCCCTGCATCCCTGCACACATCTCAGTGACACAAGACCCCTGTATTCTTCATCCTACAGCATCTCTAGTCCCTTCTATCTTTCTTAACCTCACATCTCCCCCTCCCATTCCCTTATGGCCAGGCAAGAAGGAAGAGAGGTCTGAAATTATTGTACAGAGTGTAAGGAGAAGCTACCTTACTGCAACCTCGGCTATCCTTTGTGTGCACAGAGGCTCTCTAGCTGCCTAGTCTGCCTGATCTTCAACCCCACAACACCTTCTAGATCAACAAGCATATAAAATCTTCACAAAACAAAGGTCCCCTAGGTACCATCCTTCATTTCCACACACCTACTAGTGGACCTCTAAAAAGAGCTTTTCTACTACATTATAAAATAAAGAATTCCCCTACTCCGCATGCACTCCCTATTACTCCTTCCCTTCCTGAAAGCCTTACATCTACTCTGCTACTAGTCATATACTCAATCTAGGTCAGATGCCTTGTGGTTACAGCTCCCAGCTTTAAAGGACCAGTGTTCAGGTGCTTGAGGGTTTTATAGAATACGTTTTTTTCCCAAAGCTAGGAGTATACAGAGCTCTTAAGAAGTGGGTCAAAAAATTTCTCATCGACAACTAAGAAATCAGGAAGGATCGCGTATGGGCTTGGGTATTTATTAAAAAAAAAAGAAAGAAAAACAAAAACAACTATTGTCAGCATTGTTGAGAGCGAGTAGCTGAGGAAATAAGAGGGGATAGAAAGATGATCTTTTCTAAAGCCTGTCCAGATTTACACTAATTTAGCCTAAGAATCAGGTCAGTAACAAGAATAGGATTAAATACAAAAGTGACGCTCCACTAGGTAGTAGGAGCTGCTGCAGAAAAAAAGGTATTTGCATTAGCGTGTGTGATGGAAGGATCTGGAGGGCAAGGACATGGGTGACTTGCCCTGAGCATCACTGAAACAGCTCTGCTGTCAACTCAAAAATCCTGCTTCCAGGGCATCCTGTAGCCCCTTTCAGATCAGGTACTGGGTTCTTGCCTGAGTTCAAGTTTAGGGAAGTAGGAGATGGTAAGTATCAATGTGAATGCTTAGAAAGAGGGTGGAGAATTTGGGCAGCAGCCAGAGCTGTGCCAGCAGGTTGTTTGCTGTGGACACAGCAAAGCTTGAGTCTGGGCCAAACACACATTTAATCAATATGTTTCAGATCAGAAACAACTTCTGCGTCTGGAAAGTCATTACTATTCCTAGTCCATTTCCTAATGTCTTTCCTTGGCCTTTGAATGTGACAGCCTTAATAGATCTGGGTGTGTAAGGCTTTGTTCATGCAAAGCTTAATATGAACTGCTCATATATGACTGCATGAAGTGCCTGTGGATAGGATGAAGAATTAAATCCATTAGGCAAGTGCGGGATCTGTCATGCTGAATATCTGAGAAAACAATTATGTTCCATCCTCACATCAAAACCAGCCAAACACTAGGAGCCCTTCAGTGACACTCATCTTACAGACCCTCTGATGTCTTCAAGCAAGGTGTCCACCAGAGCAGAGCAGAAAATAAATTTCTTATCCTGTAAGTGCAGATATTGTCTCTGCCAGGCTGAGAAATATTCATGGTCTACAGAAGCTTCTCAAGAAAAAAATGAGAAATTAGCAGGACAATGGAGACAAGCACACCTCAGGCTGGATAGCCAAGAACACAATGGCCAAGGCATCCACCTGCAAGGTCATTCAGGCTTCAATTTGAAGCTCACCTTTCCACATCTAGAGCTCTCACCGTCAGACTCTGGGCCACTCAGTGCAATTCCCTCAGTGTATTTTTTCCTGGCATTGCTCCAAAGCGTATAAACAATGCAATATTTATTGGGACAGAAGAGAGATTGCCTCTACAACGTATTGTCTAAGGAATTCAGCTGAGATACAGAGAAGTAAGCTTGCAGCATTCCTGCTCCAGTAGATAATTACTGATTTGAAGTAAAAACTTCCAGCAGCCAAAGAATGCCAGGCTCCCAGATCAGCATAGGCAAGAGCCTAGAGAGTAGAGCATTCCCCTGCTAGTGGGGGTGTGAGCTTATTTCTCTTGTCTGAAAAACAAGAACTTGCAGGCAAGGTTCCAGCTCTCTTCTAACTGCTTTAACCACCAAACTGACATATTTTCAGAGCCTTGATTCTGACTCCCATTCTAGTGTCAAGTAACTTTTTCCAGTGACAGACACAAGGTGTATTTCTACTCAAACAATTGGGTTTTGACAAAGTTTCCAAACACTGGTTATAACTTCCCTGGAATTTATTAACAGACTAGTCTCCCCTATCCTAACCTGATAGAACAATAAGATTATATGTTTCCATATAAACCTCAGTTCTACAGAAACTCAAGACAAAAAAGCTAGGAATTAACCAAGTCCTGGGACAAAATAGGTATCAACACCTTTTCTGCACTACAAACTACATACTGAATATGAACTAAAAAAGATAACTCATAACTCAGCCATTCCAATTCTTGAAATATTGCATATACTGATATATCATTTGCTCTTCCCATGTACTCAATTAACCTTGCTTGTCAGCAAATTGAGATTGCACTGCAGGTTCATATCTTGGGTCCCTGGGGAGACACGTAGAGGAAAATCTTAATCAGAAGAGAAAAATAATGAAAATATTTGCAAGGATTCTTCCCTCATTTTTTTTCTCATCTTTAACAAACAGACAGTCTTAAGATTTCTTGTCTTTCTATCTGTGGTACAAAGTATCTCAGCAGCTTTTGTTTTCCTTCAAAAGCTCTCCCCACATCTCACAGTTGTAAAAGGTTGATGTCATCCATCTCATCCTTAAGATCTGATTAACTCTTCAGCAATGAGTCTGCAGTCCAGTTTGGAGTTTTAATGAACCAGAAGAAAGGAATACATAGCCATAAATCATTAACCAGAAGAGGCCATTTCTATTCCTGCCACAGTAATAAAGCACCTGGTGTCATGTGTGGACTTATAATTTGGCTAAAAAAAAACAGAAAATATATGGGATAGTTTGGCTGCTCTGTTTTAACAGAGAATCTAACACTTTCAGTGAAACTACTGGCAGTTTGTGGAAGCAACAGGAGCATTCTAATAAGATTTCACTTTGAAAACCAGAAGATAGTTCTTATTTACAATGCTAAATTTTTAAAGCACATTTTGATAATAGAAAATCTCATGACTTGTAAAGATCCTCACTGTTATTCTACAATAAACTCTTTCATACTTCAGTTACAAATGTTCTTTTGTTAATATGGCCTCAGAATATCTGGATAAAATACAATGCTGCACAGCACTGTTTGGGACAAAAATTGGGGTTTAATCCTTCCTTCATCTCCAAGGCAGAGCCAACAAGTTGGATAATATGCATTTAATTCATTCAGTTATTTTACACTGTTGTTAATGACAGTGCCCTGCATTGTCATGGTATGGGCAGAAACTGAAAGAATGCATGGAAGCCCGGGGCATTGAAAAACAGAATTAATGCAACAGAGAAATGAAGCAATAAATACCATCCAGGATCCACTTGTAAGTCTAGGGATACAGCGCAACATAGAAACAATGTGCTAATCATACCACCTCCCGCAAAAAAAATAACAAATCACCAGAAGGTTACCAAGCCAGAATATTCACAAAGCCACCTTTCCCCTTCACTACATTATATGTTTAAGAACCATGTATGGAACTCTAGAATTTTCCCAGGTCAATCATTATCCTGAGTCTAAATGTGTGCTTTGCTCAGAAACCCAGATTTGCCTTTCTATCAGATCCCAAAACATGCAAAAACACCTTGTTACCCAATGCAAAAAGTTCGACATATTTCTCATCTTTTTTCATCACTACTTCTTAACTAGAAATGACAGAATCACAGGAGTTGGAAGGGACCTCTGGAGATAGTCTAGTCCAACACAATAATAATAATTAACATTAAAAGTGACTCGTGTATGTAAGTAGGCAGTCAGCATCAGCAGATACATTTCCAAACAGGTAGTATCAACTAGCTGAGCCTGAAATTCTTTCTAGATCTATCACTTACACACTTTTCCCCATTTCTGAAGAATGAAATTGTGAAAGTTGCCCAGTTATGGACCAGACTTAGAAACTGTAGCAACCAGCTTTCAGAGGCTCAAGCGTTTGGCAAGACGGATGTTATTATCTTTATTTCAGTAATTTAATGTCTACATGTAAAACACATGAGAATACATATTTATTAGTCTGTTGAACATACACCAAGACTAATGAATTTAGACATGAAATATATTCCAGATCATTAACAGCAGGAGAAAAAAAAATCAGACCAAGTATTATCCATTTTTTCCTACAGCGAGGATAAGTGAAAGAATGATTTTGAAGCTATTCTTATATTTCCTTCTGAAATAAGGTAATTGAGCTCATTACCATAAAGCCTGCTGGTAAATTATTTTCCTCTGTACGCTGGTTTCCTTTTTGGCAGGGAAATGTAATATTCTAAATCCAAAGTTTGCTTTGTGTGGTCCTTAATATACAGCTGTAGCTGGAAGACAGCTAAAAGACTTATAGGCCCAAAGGTTATTCTGTTCTAACACTTCCTGTGAAAATATCAAAGATGTTCATTTGATTCTACAGATAAATCTGAGCAGCTCCTTCCTGTCTTGGTCTACATACAACCTAAGTTTGCTGCTCTTCTGTTATATTGTAAAGTTCCTCTCTTTTCTTGAAATTGCACAGGACTGGCTACTGTGATGAAACATTCTTGTGATTATGGGATTGAGAGGCTGTAGTTCTATTTGTTGTCAATACCTTACTTGTTCTGATTGTCAGTTCAATATCCATTTCTTTACTTATGGATCTTCAAAATAGATACAAACACCCACAACATTGGATTGCTGATTGCTTTTTGTATTAGACTAGAAGAAAAAAAAATCTAAATAAATGAATAGAACTCACCAATCTCTCTGACATAGGTGTCTTGTCTCCGTCCGGCAAATGTTGTTCCAGAGCCAGCACAATACAATTGGCTATGATTGTAGCTAAAATCATGTATTCAAATGGAGTGGGAACCAGAAGTTAAAGAAATAACTAGACAGCACAAGAACCACAACTAAACTCATTTCTACCTAAGCAATTACATTAGTCATCTCTTTTGGAGACATTTGGTCTGCTAGACTTCCTCAGTTCTTTTTGTGGTATCTTTGGAAGAAGAACAGGAAAGTAGCTCTCTTCTTCGTGGAAGTTAGTGACCTACACAGAATCAGAGCCAATAAGGTGAGGTAGAACAAAGGTGAAGAAAGGAAAAAATAAAAACTAAAAAAAACCCAAAAAGCTATCTTTTTATCATTTTTTAATAAACTGATGAACAAAACTGCAACAAAATAGGTAATACAGCTGTATGCCACCTGCTGAATTATTATTCAGAAATTCGCCGAGATTTTACTTGGTCACAGAGTGTAAACAAGTGATGGACTAGGAAAGTTCGATTTAGAGTGACTACAAAGGTCCAAAACATGAATTACTGCTAGATTGCAACACCTGCACCTGATGAGAAGAAAATAATCAGTGCTCTATCGAGATGTACGAGGGAAGAAAGAAGGCAAACCCAACACGGGGTAAACCCTCATCTAATGCCTTCATCTCTAGCCCTGCGCCGTTGCGAGTCTCGGCGCTCCTAGGGCGGAGCCGCGTCACGGGCGGCAGCGCTACCTCAGCACGGCGGACAGCTCTGCTCAGCACCACGGGCAGCTCCGCAAGCACGGCGGGAATTGTGCCTCAGAACGTTGGGTCGCGCCCTTCAGCACCGTGAACAGCGCCCGTTCAGCACCACGGACAACGCCGTTCAGCACCACGGACAGTTCCTCGCTCAGCACCACGGACAGCGCCTGCCCCGTCTGCCCCCGCCCCCCGGGCCGCAGCTCGGCCAGGACCCGGCCCCGCAGCTCGGGAGCGGGGACCTGCTGGTGGCTCTGTTGAGCAGGCTGGCTCTGCAGCGCCATGGGCCCCCTCCCCACACTGAACGCTAAGGGAGCAGTCGCCCAAGAGCCAAGCGAGGTATAGACTGTATCTAGCCTTGCAGGAAATGCGATGCTTTGGTTGCCACTGGGGCTTTGGAGCTTGTTTATTCAGACTTGAATGCAGGGAGCAGAAATGGACAGGGAAGTACAGTAATGCCTGTGGTTTTAGCATAGAGATGGAGAAATCAATACGTGTGTATTCAGGAGGAAAGGAAGTGCATTCACTCTACTGGTGTATTTTTTTTCCTGTTAGCCCCTTTGGAAGTGAAAGCTTGGGAAGACTAAAGGGGAGCTGGCCTCCATGGCAATTGAAAGTGTTGCTAGGAGGCTGGGAGGAGGCCTCCCCGATGTTAGCTCACAATTAATTGGTGTGTGTTCAAATGAAAACAACCAGTTCCCTTGAGATCACCAGTGTAATGCACTCCTGTACACACACGCACGTACGCACATGCACGCACTTCATCTACTCCCTGGTAACCTCAGTTAATCTTGGAAGAAGAGCCTACTTCCCTTTTCTCACAGCTTACAACCCCGCTGTGTGTATCATTGCAAGAAAAGCCTCCTCCTAAGGAAGATAGCTGCAGCTCACTCGGCCTGGGAGATGGTTCTGAGACAGAAAGCATCTGCCCCTTTCACAATACAACAGATGAGCCTTCACTCCACTTACTGCCTTCCCCTCTCACAAAGCTTCACTTTTTTGATTTTAATTTTTGTTTTTAGAATAGCCTAAGCTTAGGATAGGTACTTAATTCAAAGTGGTAAGATTTGTGTTGCTTCCAGTGGATTCAGGAGGTAAGGTACTGAAAAAAACAGCTGCAATGGTTATGTTAGTGGGATTTCACAAGGTACCTTAGCTATCAGCATCTCTCCTATCAAGGCAGTTTACTGCTAAGGTGTCACCATTTTTATCTAACATTTATTCCTCTATTCAGAGTGAGAAATAAGAGTTGTAAGTCTCTAAGATGGAAGTAAGAATCAGGATTTGTTAGCAGAAATCTCACAGATCTATTTGCATTTTGTTTAAATTGTAGGAAATTCAAATTTATGCAACTGTATATCTCGCACCTAAATACACACTGGAATGCATGTATGCCTAACACCTCTGGCACAGTCAAAAGCACACTCTGCTGCTCCCACAGAAGCATTTTTCTGTGATACCAAGCTACACAGCCGTACATTATGTCAGACACAAGGATCCATGTCGCACACACCCATTACACACACTGGATCACACATGCACATCTATATTAGCAGCAGACACTCATCCTCAGCTGACCAGAGGGGTCTTGTTCCCCAAGTCTCCCCCTCCCCACCTTCCCCACCGTGCCTCCCTGAAAGGATATGGCCATTCTGTTATTCTCTTGGCATATTTCCGTATAACATTATCTTCACTGAAGATGAAGAGGGATCTGTTGACTGTGAAGCAGTTCTGTTTGACAGGGATGGGGTTGTAGAGAGCCATAGTCCGGGCCCTCTGAGCCATCGACTGCTTATACATCCTTTGGCCGGCTTGGGGGCCACCTTGCCGGCTGCTCCCTCTTCCAGCCCCGGCCGGCCCTCCACCTCCATAGCGTGTTGGTAGATCATCCCCGAACCGAGCCATTCTCTCAGTGCACGGAGCCGGGTGCTACAATCCAATCTGGCAGCCGAGACGAGAGGAAGACGCATCACAGCGCGCAGCACTTCTCCCTCCGGGGGCTTCTGTTGCGGGGTCGGGATTGATCGCACCAAAATATATCACTAGATTTTAAAAAAATAATAATAAAAAATCCCTTCCCTTCCTCCGCCCTTCCTCTTCGCTCGCCGCTGAGGCTGCCCGGGTAGAAGGAAGGTGCCGATGCTCCGCTCACCTCCCTGCACAGGTGCCGTCTCTCCGCCCCGACCTCATGGCCGGAGCCGCGGGGCTGACGCGGTCCCTTCCGCGGTAACCGACGGGGTTCTGGGCTGGGAAGGGGCTGCGCTGCTGCCGTGCCCACCGCCGGAGCGCTCCGCCGTGCCCAGCCCAGCCCGGCCCGGCCCGGCCCTGCCCGGCCCCGCCGCATGTGATGCCCGGAGCCAATCGGTCGCCGCGGCTCCGCCCGCTCCAGTCACCGGCACCGGGAGGCGGGGAGGGAAGGAAGGAGCCGACCCGGCCCGGCCGCCACCTCCCACCCTGCTAAATACGGTGGAGCTGTGGCTACAACCCGGGCGGCGTGGGGGAAGGAGGATCCGAGCGCCCCCCGCTCCGCGCACGGCTCCGCGGCCGCGCAAAGCCCCAACCCGGGGGTGCGGGTGGAGGGGTCGGGGACAGGCGAGGCAGCCCCCGCGCCTGCGCGCCGCTGCCCAGATGTACTCTGCCCACCTCCTGCACCCATGGGTGCTGCAGGGCAATGGGGCTCCTGTTCCCCCCCCCAGCCATCAAAATCCGTGGGGAAGGTTTATGGAAATGGGGGGTCTGGGGGGTGCGAGGGCTCTTTTGAGAGCCTGACCCCATCCGGCTGCTGCAGGATGGAAGGGGGCTGCAAGCACAGGGCACATGAGTAATGTGGTGCAAAGCTGGATGTGCACAGGCTGGCATAAAATGAACAGCTGCATCCCAAACAACTTTGTTTCCCCTTGGTTTGTGTGACTCTTGCAGAGCACTGGATACTTTTAATCCCGTATTTACGGATGAAATCCTTTAATCCTGTTTATTTCAACACCCTCTATTGCTCTCATCCACCCCAAGTCAGAAAGATCACTCCTTGTTCCTGAAGCACTCACACCAGCAGTCACTGCAGTAGCTGCTGAGGACACCGTTCATTTAGGCTAAATCAACAACAAAAACTATTCATCTTTGGAAGGGGCCCTCCAGAGAAGTCAGGGCTTTCAACAAGGGGACATTTTCACTTCCTCCCAATAAGGAAACCTCGGACGCTGCTGCTTATGTGTTTTTTGCCTTAGTCATCCAAGCTGTCTCAGTTCATAACCAACCCACCAACTAGGCAAGTCTGTAGCAACAACATCTGCTGGCTTCAGGAGATAGCAAGAGGCTTTTCACAGATAAGGGCCAGCAACATCCAAGAGGGTGACTCTCCAGAAGAAATCAGTTTCTTACACATGGCTTTGGCACCTGAAGGGCTTTTTCACGTTGCAGCATGGCCAGAAGATACCCTTTGGAGGCAGCTGGTAGCAACATTAACTCAAGGAGCTGTAGAAGGAAGCAGTAAGGGAGGAAGGCATAGCATCTCTTGCTGCCTTGGGGGTTGGACACAGCCACCTGAAGCCATGGGGGCAAGGTCAGTGAGGCTGGCCAGGATGGAGTTTGTCTTTCCACACATGTTTTTGAGAGGCTATGGGGCTGAAGATCATAAATCAGGAGTGGCTCATCTAGCCCAGCTTTGGGTAATCTGGAGATTGAATTGAATGCTGAAGTCATTGGGAAAAGCTTTGCCTGGAGAAGGAAAATTAAGCTTTTGGGAAACTGGGCCTCACTTTCAAGCTGCCACCAAGTTGCTCTGGCACCCACTGACTCAGGACTCCCATGACACCCAAACCATAGCTGGGTACAGATAAACAGACATTTCCTCATGTAAGTCGTCATCCATCAAGCTGAATCCACTCTGAAGCTGATTCCCCCGACTGGACGCACCAGGGAATCCACGTCATCTTTTTACCAAGGCAGAAGGAGGGTGCAGGGAGTGCATAGCTCATGGGCTGAGAAGAGTGGGAGGTGCTCTTTCCTTTTAGTTTTCCCTAAAAATATCATTTTCACCCTCACTGCAGCTTTTCTATAATGAATTTAGATTTTCATCTGAAAAGCACCTTCCCCCCAGCCGATTTATTTTGTTGTCTAAATTCTTACTTCTAAGCTTCTGGTCACTGAATCTAACATCGTGTGGTCTTACGCTATTCAGTGGGGGAAAATCTGGCTCTTCTTGTCAGTAACCACTGGAAGGAGGAATGCCATTTCCAATAATCCCTCACCTCTACTGATAGAAATCAGCATCTGGAAAATTAAATATATTAGCTTACAAAAATCTTCATGCCTGCATCCAGCAAGACAAAGGCTGGGGAACAAAGCTCTGCGAAGTCAAGAAATAAACCAAAACAAGCAACAAAAAAAAGCAAACACAGCCTTTCATATCAAATGGCATTGAGAATCAGGTAAAACACGGACTCCCGTGTCCTCTTTTCTCCACCCAGAGCCCACAAGCCGCAAACTCCCCAGCACAGTGCTGCAGGGAAGTCAACAAACAGGGCAGTGGGGGTGTTTGTGACAACTAGAAATGGTGCAGTATGGCGTGGTGTTGTTCTCTTACATCACCGCTTGCCCTTCTCTCTATCTGCATGCTCAGGATTTGTTTTGTGTTGTGGGTTGTTTTTTTTTTTTTTTCACACCATAAGGAAGATCACACAGATCTTAAGCACTGAAATCCTTAAACACAAGAAAGAGGTTGCAATTGCGGGGATTATTTAAGCTTTAAAAAGGAAGCTTCAGGATTTAGTTGGGCTTATTAAAATTATGAACAGAGCAGGGAGTTAAGAGACAACCAACAAAATCAGAGCGCTAAGGTCAGACATCGGTAGCCTGTCACTACAGGAGGGCAAAGAGCAATTTCATGGCAAATTCTGAAGATGGATTCAATAATGAGTAACCCCTCCTAGTAAGACCTAAAGAAAAAGGTGAGAAAAATCACACTGCCCTCAGCTGCCTCAGCTTCAGCAAGGAGCTGTACTCCTCTCTGAGCAGCTTTGCCAGGCAACCAAGCACTTCACTGGACTTTCACCTCCATCCAAAAGACCAATCCTGAGGCAGGTCATGGACTGACTGGAGCAGTGTTTCCATCTGGGAAGGCAAAGCTGCCTTGCTGAGACCAGACAGAGACAATGGTGTGACATCAAGAACCTTGGTACATCAGAGGATTGAGGCACATCACTATTTGCCCTGGTGATGCAGCTGATGGAGACTCCCAGGACAGTCTGGAACCACCTCTCTGAGATTCCCAAGGTTGAGGAACACAGCAGCCACTTCAACCCTATTCATACTGGAGCTCTGGACCAAGGTTATCACCAAACAGAGCAGCTTCCAAGAGCACAATATTTCCACAAAATAAATAAACAACACAGGCTGCACATTGCCTTCCATCCCATAGGAAGTTCTGAAGCTCCGGGCCAAGAAAAACAGCTTACCGAGCTGTTCCTGGCCACTGACTTCTCTCCTCACTCACATGCATGCAATTTGCTCCAGCTGTGCTAGAGGAAGATCCTGCTGTGATGCAGGTAGAGAAAATTGTTAAAGGTTGTGCTCAAGTATGCCAGAAAATGCCAAATGGCATTATGCAAAAGATGGGGGAGGGCAGTGGGAAAGATGCTCTGTTAACTTTTATCAGCAATACAAGGATAAAATAGTGAACAAAGGGAAAGAGAAGAGTCACAAAGATACAGCTCCTCTTATGCATGTCACAATCATGGTATTGCATGTAATACAAACAGTGCCCTGAATCACTGGGACCCATCACCATCGTTTGCTGTACCAATGCAGACCAAGAGAGACCCCGCCCTGAGAGCTTGGAGTTTGAGCTGGGAGTGTGGGTAGTAAATGCCAGGGCTGCCTCTGGCATTACTGCACCATAACCAAGCCCCAGAAACACCAGCACAATGCTTCCTCCTCAGAACAGCAAAGCAACCTGCACACATGCACCCAGGTGCTCACAGCAGGGGGACCTCGACAGGATGAGGGATAGCAAGTGCCAACTATTTTTACATCAGGCTTCATACTTGAGTTCCCTCTGGCATTTCCAAGATCATTCTTACACCACTGATCTCAAAGATTGACCAGCCAGCAGGGAAAGGCTGCAAGCTCACACCTGCTCCTCCATGGATTTCAACTCAGCTGAGGACTTGGTCACCAGAGAGGGGAATTTGGTGAGTCAGCTTGTCTTTCAGCATATATATCTGTCTGTGCTACCAAAATGATTAAACTCTAATCCTCATTAAGATTCAGGTCCGTCCTATGCTTAGGCTCTTCTGAAAATCAGCCTAGATGCTTCTGAATATATCCAGATGTCAAAACAACTTTTCAAATCTGACTTCAGACAAAATAAAGTATAGGCTCAGTTCTGGGTGAACATCACTCTTGAAACCTGAGAGTGAGCAGCATCACAAAAACTGATTGAGTACCTGGACTCTTCTGGCCCTGATCAGGAGCAAGATGTGTTGGCAATGGAAAGTCAAAGGATTGTACTGGAGGAAATTCATCAGTCACTTACCCAGAGGTCAACGCAAGTTGAAGGCAGCCTGTGCCTAAGTTTCTTTCCATATGAAACCAGCAGTGGGTATTTGTCCCCCACAGATGCCTGCTATCAAGCTCCCAGTACATCATGCGCATGTCAAATCACACTGCAAAAGCAATCACAGTTTGCCAGATTGTTTTCATTGTTCATATTGAATACAGATTGATCAAGGATGAAAAGTACGTTGTCTTCTCCATGGTGGGCAAGAGAAGATATTCAGGCATAGGGAGAGAAAAGATGGATAAATGAATACAGAACACACAGGGAAATGGTTCCCTGTTTGGTGTGAGGATGAGGCAGAGGAGGGCCCAGACTACCAAGATCTTCTCAAGTTATGAAGAGTAACACAACGCAAAACCCTCTTCTCCCCAAGTTGCAGGATGGCAGTTGTGGTGACAGTGTATTCTAAAAGCAAGGAAGATGATGGTATAATTTTTGGCTACCTGCAGCTTCTGTGGGTGTTTCTGCAACTAACATCTGCAAAAATTTTGCCATTTGCAAGTACAACATCCTTAATTATGCAACGGCACGTGGAATGTGTCTGAGGAAGGGCATGTGGGGAGAGCAGATACCTCTTCAGTATTTTCTTCTACTGCAAAAAGAGCCTTTGCTCTGGAAGAGCTGGAAACAGCTATGTGAGCAAGCTTATCTCCCAGGAGGCATCGCTGCGGGTGAATGAAGCAGAATGGAGTAGTGACAGTATCTACAGTGCTGCAGCTGCAGTTTAGCAGGAGTCCATCCCCATCCTTTGATACAGGCTCCAGGTGAAGCCTGGACCAGGTTGGTGGCACTAACCTCACACATCCCATCCTCTTGCAGAACGGCATTACAGTGATCCTGGAGGTGTCTTTGAATCCTTTCACCAGCACATCCCTGGTCTTCCAGTTTCAAGGTGGTTTTAGACCTTCTAACCTAGGAAATGAAACAGGTTTTAATGACACATTGTCAGACGAGAAAGAAAAAAAGCAAGGATTACTTTCCTACACAGCATCTTCAGTTCGTATGGTACAAAATAATAATAATAAAAAAAAAAGACAAAGCACATAAAGAGGTGAGCAGAGGACGTCTTAAAAATAAGAAATTGGGCTTTGACTAAGAGAGGCTGCAGATACATGTCAGATGTGCAGGCAGGAGTTTAAAGCCAGTGCAGAAATAAGTCCTCCCCATTCCCCAAATCCCAGCAGCTGCAGGAGCCAACACGCAGTGAGCACCAAGGTCTGCTGGCAAAGGGCTGAGCCAGAGCCACCAGATGTAGGGTCCGCCAAGGTTTAATCTGAGCTCTCTCAATGACTCTGGGCACAAGGACATATCAAAGGCCATTACATCAAGAGGTCCTTTGCTTACTTTGTCCCTGTTTCAGTTCTCTCTGCAGCCCTGGGATGCTCTCTCCTCCTTTGCAGCTCACTGAAGCTTTGAGCTCACCTGGGACTTGCAATATGCAAAACACGTAAATTTAAGAGACAGACCCAAGGTTTGGTGAAGTGCTCAATGAGACACAGTTAATGGGAGCATGCACTGTTACTCTGTCTAGGACAAAATTGAGAACCAGGCAGCAAGCAAGAATAATAGGAATTAAAAAGGCAATGCACACTCCACAGCCCTCTAAGATTTGAAAGGTTAATGTGCACAAAAAGGGAGAAACACAATAAAAAGCTCTGGAGCTACAGATTAACTTGCACTTCTCAGAATCTATTATTGTTATTAAGGCAGATATTGAAAGGGAGAAAAAAAAATGAAAAGAAAAGGAGCTAGATGCCCTACTTCCAACCGCCTTGCCCTGGGAGTTGGGGTTTGGTTTTGTTTTATGCCTTTCGGTATCTTCCCATTTTTTTCCAACCTGCAGTGAAATGCAAATGACGACGGCTTTGATAAGCAGCCTGAGAGCTGAAGAAGGCTGACAGCGAGGGAATCCCCCAGGCTTACGGCAGGTCGGCGCATTGCAAAGCAGCTCCCCCTCCCCACGAAAATCCTTTGTAGCTGGGAGGCAGCCCCAGTGAGCCTACGCCGATGGATAGCTCTATTTATTATGGAGCACCTATTAGGAAAGCAGTCCGCTTAGCTTGGGTGCTCGTTGTTTATTCAGCTAATGGTGAAAGTTATGTCCACAGTCAAGCGTAAATTAAGTATTCAGCTATTTTACAAGGCATGGTAAGTCGGTCAGCCTTAGCCTCGGTAATTAGGGCTTACTATTTAATTAATCTCTTGTGGTCACACACAAGATAAAGATTGCTCTCTCTCACTCTCTGTTGGCTGTCACGCTAAAGAGAAGATAGGTGAAGGAAAAGGAAGAGTTAATCCTTTAAATGCATCACTTATCCCCACTGCACAGCATTAAGTGAAGTAAGGGGCTGCTTCCTCTCTTCACTGGTGGAAAAACATTTGGGTTACAAGGCTGCAGAATCACTCAGGTCATTGGCTCCTTGCCCAGGAGGCAGAGCAAATCCCACTGGGACTGTTCCTTGTAAAGGGGAAGGAAAGCACTGCTGTGCCTCTGGCCAGGGAAATGCTGAGCTAACAGGGTTGTGCCTGCCATGAGCCTACAAGCAGCCGCACAGGCTCTGAGCCCCACAGCTCACGTGCCCATGGAGTTCGGTAGCAGCAGAGGACACCAGGAGGACCCGCTGGCACGCAGCGGTGTGGCTTTAGAAACGAAGCAGGTTTCTGACTAACGCAGTGCATCAAGACCTTGATGATTTGCAAGGGGAATTGCTGGGGAAGGTTTGCCACCACTCACCCCATGTGGGGATGTCAGCGCTGCTGGGCACTGGGAGCATCTCTGGAGAGCTCTGACTGCATCACCCGCACACAATTGGAGATGAATTTGGGGCAGACATAGCAGTGCTGTGCTGCACAGACCCTCCCTCCTCAGCACGTGCACACTGCCTCTTCAGGCACCTGTACAGCTGTTTGGCTGTTCCTTGCTACTACCACAAGTGGTAGGAGAAGGTGGGAGCAGAGCGGAGCACCCACTGCCCACCCACGAGTTCTTTTTCCTCTGTCACTGATCTCAGGGAAGCTGGGGCTCTCATACTAGCAGGCAGGTCCATCTCTTGCACCATGACCCTAGAAATCCTCCATCTTCCCGGGTCAGGGTAATACAAAAAGCTGGTCCACATGTCAGATGGGTGCTCCTACAGTGCAGAGCAGCTCCTTCCCATGCTCACATGCCAGACTCTGCAGAAGGGCCAGACTAAACAAGCCAGGCTGTGTCAGCAGAGGGAAGCTGCTAGCATTCATTTAGAAAAACCTGCAGGTTTTCTGAACAGCAACAAGTCACCAGTGCTTTGCACAACAGAGAATTCCCTTTGGAAGGGGGGAGCAGAGTCTTTGCCTTTAAATTTCCATCTGAAAGTCTTCCTGGGCATGCCTGAAATTATCCAAGCCTTTGCAATGCTGAGTGAATAAACCACACACACACACTTGCAACCAACAAGCTTCACAGATGAGGCACTTCCTATGTGATGCACTCTCGATGCTCTCATCATTGGGATAATGCATAACAGAGGCACCACTACTTGCTCCAACCCAGAAAGCCTTCAGAGAAGACTTAACTCAAGGTGAGAGCACACAGGCTATGTCTTGAGGAATTACACAACAGAAACAGCTCAGAACTCAACAGCTATTTCCCATTGGGTGTCTAGCATAGAATTTGAACCTGTCCCCAAAATACTTAGAATCAGGGCATTGTTTGGGTTGGAAGTGGCCCTTGAAGACCATCGGGTCCCACTCCCTGCAGTGCACAGGGACACCCACAGCTCCATTAGTGCTCAGAGCCCCGTCCAGCCTGACCTTGCCTGTCTGCAGGGACGGGGCACCACCACCTCTCAGGGCAACCTGTGCCAGTGCCTCACCACCCTGAGTGTAAAGAACTAACTGTCCAACCTAAATCTCCACTCTTTTAGTTGGAAACCTTTTCCCCTTATCCTATCACAACAATACTTAACCCAGTAGCCAATTTGAGAATGCTTTTCTTTGGCAACCAGCTCTTCCCATACAGCTGGTAGGATGCTAAGTATGAATTCCCAAAAGATCCTATATTGCTATCTATATGCACAGATACATACATTCAAAATAATACCTAGATAGATGCATTATACTTATAGCATAGGGCTGGATTCTCTTGGGCCAGGACTGTGTGCCACCACCTTGGCACAGACTGAGCATGGCAGCACTTCTCTCCACTGCAGGCCTATTTGGAGAAGAAAGCCAAAGGCCCTGAGATACTTCACTGCTGCTCCAGTGGTGTTATTAAAACTCACATGTTGCAGCCAGGCATCAGTGACACCACAGCATCACCAAACTCTTCAGGCAGTGACATTACAGGTGGCATTAGGGGCTGGCGGGTGATCAGCACACAACATGTGATAAAACTCTGCTGTAATCATTCAGCATCAGGACACAAGGATGTGGCATCTCAGGAACACAGCTCTGATGATTTATGATGCACTCAAGATCCTCCAATGACATTATTTATTTGCATTACCAAGAGGACTTAATTATTCCTCCTTACACTAGAACAGATACTGAGAGCTTCTATTACAGAGAAAATAATTTCAATCAGCAAACAGAGCACACGCCACAACCAAACATTCATTGCAAGGAAAGTCAGATGTCTGAAGAGTTCATATTTCAAAACCTCACTGTATACAGCTGCATGTGCCTGAACTGCACAGACTGACCCACAAATGAGTGAGACTAATTGTAGCAAAGCTGATCAAGCTTTTCAGTGGGTAGAGCTACAGAAAAGCCCAGAGTTGCAAAAGAAAAGAGGAGAAAACAAGGCAGATTTAGGGAAGCAAGCCAATTTTCTTGCCTGAGTTCTGGCAGAAAGTGAAGTCCACTGGTCAGAAGAGAGGCCCTGAAGCAAGCAGGCAGCTCCTCACGTGCACTAATCCTATTGCTGGCTTCTGGGAAACAAGCAGGAAGGTGATGGCCCATCCTCAGGCACACAAGGCCGGAGGTGCCGGGAGGTGACCATGGCAGCTCAAGGCCTGCTGATTGCCTCCGTCCCCGGGTGGTCATTGGTTTCACTCACATGGAGCTCTGCATCTTTCTTCACGACTGCGGTCCAAATTCTCTGCAAAACTGAAAAATTAATGTCATTGAGCAAACCTGTGGGAATCCATGGGGATGCCAGATGTGTTTGAGAAAGTTTGATTTGGAGTGCATGGCCTTTTTGCTCCTTGCAAGAAAACACTCCTGTGCCATCACCTAGTTTTCTGGAATCAGAGAAAGTGCCTTAAAATAGCAAAATATTTCACTACGTGGGGGGGGGAAAAAAAAACAAAACAAAACAAAAAAAAAAACAAAAAAACAAACAAAAAAAAAAAAAAAAAAAAAAAAAAAACAAGAAATCCAAACCCCATAGCCCTGATCTTACTGGAAGCCACCCCATCTCAATCTGCTGTGGGACTTGGACTTTTCCAGGAGAAAGAATTCCACAAAACTAAGGAGGAACAGGAGCTCATTCCCCGCTGAGGCAAGCTGGGTGGAGGCAAGGCCATCCAGCACGAGCCGTCTGCCTTTCATGTCCAGCTGTCTGATGTGCCCCTTAACATCTAAAGAGTGCGTGTGATCATCAGATCAAATGCTTCTTCCCACCTGTTATTTAACCCAGGACATTTAGGCCAGATGCAGCAGGGACTGCTCTCCTCCCAGCTCTGCATCCTTCCACAAGCACAGCAACACAA
Organism: Numida meleagris; assembly: GCF_002078875.1. Taxonomy (NCBI): domain Eukaryota; kingdom Metazoa; phylum Chordata; class Aves; order Galliformes; family Numididae; genus Numida; species Numida meleagris. The sequence goes on along the minus strand of NC_034424.1, from coordinate 1,873,478 downwards.
GGGCTTTCTTCCCCAGTGCAGGGAAGAGGCGAGTCCCTGTGTTCCTGTCTAATGATAGTGTCCGCTATTCAAGCTACTCCATAGCGAAATACAAATGTACAGCCAGCTCTTTCAGTACTGGCATCTCTACAAGTTAAACACAGTAATTATGGCTCTAAGCATTCAGGGGAGGGATATGCTGCTCTGCCAATGAATGAGGATTCAGTATCCGCTTGACATCATCTCCTGGAACATGAAAATCAGAGGGATAGTTGCTGGGGTGGAATGGAAACATGCATGGATGCTGGTGAATTGGGTGGTTGGCCACCCTGCCACTCCATGGGGCCATTTGCCCATGGGCTCACAGCTGTACCACCAGGACCAGAATTATTCTGATGGCCAAAAAGCATCAGCATGCAGAAGACATGGCTTTTTTTGACTGGGAAAGTGGTAAGGGCAACAGGAACTGCTGTGGGAGCAGGACTTGGCTTACTGAGTGTTTGAACCCATTGAGATTGGCAGTACCTCCTGCATGGGCAGGTGAGGTTGTGGCAGTGGCTCCAAAGCACTGAGGAGTCACCATCCCTGGAGGTGTTTAAGAGCCATGGAGATGCGGCACTGAGGGACATGGTTATGGGCATGGTGGGGATGGGTTGGGGTCTGTTGTTTTCTTGAGTCTAAAGTATACAACAGCAGGCAGCAACCAAGCAGCCCCATTCACTGTTCAGAATATTTCTCCCCACTGAAGTCTTTGCCGTTCCTATTTCAGTCAGTTTAATAAAGGATTAGTTCTTGGGCATGGCTGCATTTCTCACTTCACTGAGAAATAAACATCAGGCTCATTTTCCTTTGCAAGTGGTATAAGAGCAAGAGAGTGCATCCTTCCCAAGAGAAGCACTACATACTTCTACTGTACCCTCCTCATCCCACCTCAGCACCCCATGGAGCCCCTCCACTCTCAGAAGGCTGAGATGTGATGCTGTCCCCGCAGGAGACCTGCACACACCATGGATGGGGCTTCCAGGCCACAGAGTAAACCCAAACATCTCTGCAACGCTGAGTAGCAGCTCCCTAAGCTGAAGGGCCATCAGAGCACATCTTTCTTTCCACCCTCACCTCATTCTCCTATTGCTATCCACTGAAGACACAAAAACAGTATTTAAATAATTCTGCTGGTGCGTCAGTGGCTCACAGACCCCAGCCCGTGCAGGACAACAACCCAGCAAGCGTTCAGCATCTCTGATCCGGGGGGCTTGCTCCTGGAACATGAATAAAAACAACTTCTTAATTAAGCCCTGGGTATAGATTTCATTTTCATCCCATTAACTGCTTTGCCCTACATGCATTTGCTACGCGCAGCAGGATTCCCTTTACCCCCACCTTGTAAACACACAGCCAGCAAAGATGAAACAGCTTCATTAGTGCTCTCTACTCTTTAAAGTGCTCTTAAAAGAGCCTTCTTGACAGCTTCCAGGCCGCCTTACTCCAGCAGAGCCAAGATGCATGAACCAACATCAAGTGCCCAATTTTGTTGGAATCAGGAGAGAAAGCTGTGCAGCCCATAAGGAAACCCATCTTCTGGATAAGCCTACATGTACCACAGGATAGGTGATGGGAGTGAAGGGGTCAATAACACCAAAGCCCCAGAGCCAGTGCCACGTGTTGGTCCTCGTGTTGCAGAATGGTAGAATCATAGAATTGCTCAGGTTGGAAAGGACCTTGAAGATCATCAAGTCCAACCACAACCTAACCACATTACTCTAACAACCCACCGCTAAATCATGTCCCTGAGCACCTCATCCAAACGGTTTTTAAATACATTCAGGGGTGTTGACTCAACCACCTCCCTGGGGAGCCTGTTCCAGTGCTTGACAACCCTTTCTGTAAGGAAGTTTTTCCTGAAATCCAACCTAAACGTGCCCTAGCAAAACTTGAGACCATTTCCCCTTGTCCTGTCACCTGTCACCAGTGAGAAGAGACCAGCCCCTCTCTTGCTGCAATCACCTTTCAGGTATTTGAAGAAAGCAATAAGGTCTCCCCTCAGCCTCCTCTTCCCCAGACTAAACAGCCCCAGTTCCTTCAGTCTCTCCTCATAGGGCATATTGTTCAAGCCCTTCACCAGCCTTGTTGCCCTTTTTTGGACCTGCTCCAGCACCTCGGTGTCCTTTCTGTACTGAGGCGCCCGAAACTGAACACAGTACTCGAGGTGAGGCCTCACCAATGCCAAGTACAGAGGCAAGAGTAGCAACAGTTTGTCCTTAAAAACTGAGCAGCACCAGGGAAGGATGCTGTGCTCCTGGTAAAGAAGATCCAAAAGTTTCTTCTTCACACGGGTTGGGGGAGGAAGTGTCATAAGTGAGAGGAGTGAAGCAAATCTCAGGTTAAAGGATGGAAAGATGGACAAATAGGAAAGAAGAAAGATAAAAGACTAAAGAGAACAAGCAGGAAAACAGCATTTTCTTAAGAGCTAGAAAAGACAGACACGGAAAGAGACAAAGAGTTGGCACTGCATCCTCCAAGGTTATTTGCACCAATAATCAGGACTGAGGCTTACTCGTTCTACACAGTTCATGAACTTACACAACCATGTGGCCTTTGACCCAAAGAACTCATAACGAAAACTGAGGCTTTGTACATTAAAGGAGAGCAATGGCAGAGAAGACATACAGACACATGAGTAGGGGATGCACACGTTTCAAGAAAAGCTGTTTCCATCTGATTAGTGCCATTTCTTCAGGGCCTTACAGAAAAGGAGTGAAGGAATGAGCTGGCTGGGATTCCCTCCAGGAATTACAGCTGGTGGAGACATGGTGGCACTGAAGGCCAGCAAAGGGAGATAAAGGCTTGACAGCACTTTCCAGCCTTCACATGTTTTCAGCTTCCTTCAGTCTTGAGTTGAAATCCCAGGAATCCCCGACCTTCCCAACCATAAACAAATATTTTCCACCCAAACCTGGGCACTGCAGCACAGCTGGGTAAGGAAACTGCTGGTTTGTGCCTTGATATCAAGGGCAGCTGCCTAGAAGGTCCATGAGGAATAATCAATAATCTGAGCAGCGAGTTTGACTTTCTCCAGCATGAGTAACTGCTCGCTTGCAAAAAGCATGGTTGGTTGCCAAAAACTTCTGGTAAAGCTTCTCATTTGGAGCTCGGTTGTTTTTCCAAAGCAGAACGGAGCTAAATAATTTGCCTAGTTTGAGGCAGCCCTTGGATGTTTACAGGGATTGAAGAATTAGCTTGAAAATTGTACTGTGTGCCAAAGTGGTAGCAACGATGGGCTGCGTGAAACGTGTCAGAGCTCTTTCAGAGTTCAGATTTTTCTTTGCTTTTTCCTTCAAGAAATGGGACTCCCTAACACCAGAACATTGGGTATCCAGGTCCAGCCTTCTGCTGCTGGGAGTCAGCGCAGGCGTCGCTGGGGCTGCAAGAAGAGCTCCGTTCCACAGACCCATAGACCAGCAGCACTTGTTTCAACTGAATTAGCAAGAAAGGTCTGGAATAGTTAATTGAAATTATTTAGCCATAATGTTTTGCCCTTCTCCTCCTCTCCCCGGCATAATGTTTTCTAAATTGAATTCCTTTAACAGAATCCAATATGCGGCAAAACTGTTGTTCCAGAGAAATGTAACATTTCAGGTCTGGCTCACCGCCTCCCCCACAGCTTGAGCAGGCAGCAGCTCCCGGGGACCCCACTGCTGTCCCCATCCCTGTCCCCAGCAACAGGCACTGCATCTCCTCCACGGGGCAATGACACCAAGAGCACACACGGCTCAGCACCGAGGGCTTCCCTTGGACCTTGGGCAGCTGATCATGCTGGAAGACTGGGGAAATCAGTGTTTAACCAAGTCACAGCTTCTGCTCTGGTGGTTTTCCTACATGTAATTTAAGAATAATACTGGGGAGACTTTCCAAATAATGGGAAAAAAAAAAGTGATTTTTTTGTTGGCGACTCAACTTTGAGATCCATGCAGTGCAAAGAGGAAGCACTCCGGAGCGCACCATGGAGGATACGAGCTCAGTGGTTCTCTGGGGGAGGAACACCACCCACCAGTCCTGCCTCCACTGAGCCGCCACCTCATTCCCGTTCCGAGTTCTTCATCCCCCTCCAAAGGATCCCATAGGATTTTCCTACCCTTTTCCTTTCACAAAGTGACGGTTTTGAGGCTGGAGGCACCTGTGGGGCCATCTGGTCCCACCCCTGTTCCAGCGGGGGCACCCAGAGCTGTGCCTAGGCAGCTGTTGGAGATCTCCAAGGAGGACACCCCACAGCCTCTGGGCAACCTGTACAAGACTGCATAAAACACTGCCATAACAGATTTTTTCCTACCTTGAGTTTTCATCCAGGACCACGTGCAGTCTCACCCTAAGGAAATATTTCTATGCAGAGTCACAAGGCAGATGCAGAGACAGCAAACAGCGCATCCATGCAGCAGGAGTGGGTCTGGCAAGTACCCTTCCAAAAAGCTGAGCTGCAATGGCAGCAAGCTCCTGGTGCCAGGGCAGGGACAGCCTCCTCCAGGCTGGGGGCTGCATGAGTTCCCCAACTTCTTCCAACATGAGTCTGTTTCATAGGGACGCTCAAGGTATAAATGAGAGCATCATCCCAGATCACTTTTTTTCTAAATAGAAAAACTCATTTACACAGCAGTTTTGCTAACGTTGCAGGCCACATTTGCTGCTCACAGACTTCTCAGCAATTTATTCCAGCTATTTTCCTCCAGCCGCTGCACAACCAGAGAGGGATTCTCCTTCCAGCAGAGATAGGAGAGCAGGATGCTCATCTTATGGCTGGGGAAAGCTTATCTGCTTGGTGCTGTTCAGAATTATTTTTACAAAGCACAAAAACCAAGCAAAATGCACTAATTACTGTTGGTCAAGTGGAGTATGTTCTGCCCACACTACAATACAAAGTCCCCAACGCAATACTTATCTACAAATGAGCTGAACAAAAACATTTTAGCATTTACCCATCACCACTACTTCATTCCTGCTGGGGTATCTCCATCCTGGTGCTCCCATATCTCTGCCCCAGTACCTGAAGGAGCCACCTCCCTAAAATCAGGCCCAAGCACCTCCTGGGCTTGGAGGCATTTCATTTCTTGTGCACACCTGTCCTTGCTGATTACCTGGGTGCATGGGATCCATACATGTCCAACACTTTCTATTCCCACAACAGTATTAAAGACTTCAGTAGCCAGGAAAGTTGGCACCTGGCTCCCTCTTAAAATAGCCAGCCCTCTGCATAATGTAATCTCTTGTCACTTCTGATAGATAGCAGAGCTCCAAGTATTTAAACAAACTCTTGGCTTACTTTGCTGATGCCCTGCCCCTAGCAGGTCAGCTGGGGAGGTTTGCAGTAATGATGACTTTAATCCCAGCTGTAAGGATGAGCTGAATCCCAGCCCAACACCGAGCTGCAAAGGCTCAGTGATGGCATTTGTCAGCCTTAGGGTATAAACACCCTAATCCCAGCATTCCTGAGAGGAGGCAAGTACCAAAGCCACTGCCTTCCTCCTAGGGACCTGTAAGCTTTGAGACCTCCAGGGTAGTGAACTGTGACCTAAAAAGCCCCAAATGTTCTGGCAGCTCTGCTGGCATGGAGCTGACACTGATCGGGGTGTAATGTGGTTGGGACACCTGCAGCCCAAGTTCCCTTACTTCGAACATCCCTACACATTCCAGATGAGCTGGGAGGGGGGGGGGTATCCATTATAAATACATACTTCCTGGGCACAGGAGCATTTCCTCACTGCTGGAGGCCATTGGGACCCCTCTGATTGGGACGCCTTCCATTGGGAACCCCTCCCATTGGAAATCTCTCCCCTTGGAAACCCCCCCCATTGGAAATCCCTCCCAGTGGGGACCCCTTCCATTGGAATCCCTTCCATGTCCCTGCTGTAAGAGCAGGCATGGCATGACCACAGAGCATTGAGCAATATTTGCTGTCTCTGGGTGCTGAGTGCTGTGCCTGGGGCAGGGAGGGCTGACCCTGCAGCGCCTATGTCTGCTGCACTCTGGATGGCTGAGCCCTTCCCCACCAGCAGCAGCAGCCCCTCACCCTGCCTGCATGCTGAGGAGGAAATGAGCAGAGCGATAACGGAGCCCTTTTGGCAGCTGAGGGAATATTCTGTGCTATCTGCAAGATAAAGGAATATTGCTTTCAGCTCTGGCACAGGCTCAGGAATGAGGAGTGGGGTGAAATCACACAGCTGTGTTGATAGCTCCTACCTGCTGCAGCCCTGGGCTTTTAGGGTGATCCTAAAAGCCTCCAGGGGCATCGGGATGCTATGGGACGCTTTGCATGCTTTGGGATGCACAACCCCTCCATGTCCCCATCACTGGGTGTGTGTCCCCGTTCCCACCTGAGCTCAGTACAAAAATCCAGCATCCAGCACTGGGGCAGCTGCGTGGCCTTGGGGATGCCCCAAAGCTCTGCACGCCAGGTGCCAAAATCCCCAGAAAAAGGCAAATGAATTATTGGAGATTTCTTTGTATTGTAAGTGGAGCCGAGGGGAGTATCAGCATCAAGTGAAAAGCAAAAGCAATCCTCCGTGCCGGCAGCTGCCACGAGCAAAGCTACACGCAGCAGCCTGAGAGCAATGCCTGGATCAGATGCTCTCACCACACTAAAAGAAAAGAAATCCTACTCTCAAACAGAATCAAATCAGAGCTGTGAACACATCCTTGGGCAGCACAGGGCACGCGCAGCAAAGGCTTTGTACCCGCAGTTCATAAGGAGCCATTGATTCTCTCCGAAGCTCAGCTTTGGGCTGCAAGCAAAATAATACCACGAGAATGGTTGCATCCCTTCAGAAAAAGCATTCCCACAACAGGATCAGCCCCTGTGGGATAATTGCTAGAAGTGACTATATAACTTAATATAAGCGTTGCTCACACGTTAAGGAAAGGTACAAAAGCAGAGTGCAGGCAGTGGGCAAAGAGTCCATTGCACAGGAGCTCCCTGGGAGTGCTGAGGTGTGGGCAAGAGCAGAGCAGCTCAGTGTGATGGATGGAAGAAAAATGGCACCAGGAGTGGAATGGGGTGAGGACACCACCACCACCAAGGGAACACGGTGGGACTGGGGGGCTGATGAGATGTGTATTTGCTACCTGAGCCAACAGTTTGTCATTCTTTGACAAAACGCCGTCCTTTGGGTGAACTTTGCTCATTATAATCTCATTATAATACCAGAACACGGCTCCAACCCGAAAGCTGCCTGTATCCAAGGTGCAACTGAGCCTGCACGCTGCATTCTTCTGCTGTACACCTTCAAAAGGGAAGGGACAGAACTTCACACCCACCATAGCAAAGCTGTGTGTGACCTGAAAATAAGAAATCATACAAAAATGGCTTAAGAGAGGGGTGTGCTGGGGAAGATACCATCAGATGTCAGGCACGGATCACCTCTGATTCCTGGGATCCACTGAGCCCCTCCTCCCCCCACATGGACAGATGCCATTGGGTAAGATTCCACTCAGTTGTAGGAGCAGTTCCCCAGGGAGCTTGGAGATCTCTGTGGAGTTGCTCCGTAACCTCTCGTGGCCGGGCTGTATTAATTCTCATTCTTGGTGTGTGCACGCGCTTTGCAGACGGGAAACGTATCACCGGCAACCCAGAGAATCCGTGCCTCTGTTGCTTCAATAAATTCAGCTGGCTGTGAGTTCTCACTGAACGCAACCAGAATCCTTCTGTGTGGCCGTGGGAGTTCATCGAACACCACCAGACTGAAAGGGCATGGCGCAAATGTACACACATAACTGCGACAGATCGATATAGTGAACACGACCGGACTAACACCAAAGAGAACCTACCCCAGGAAGGCGATGGTCTGGGTAGGTCGTTCCATTCAGAGATTGGATTTCCCCGGTGTTTTTTCACTTCTCATTGTCAATTGAAGCGTATGATTTTCATTATGATGTTTGATTTTACAATATTGGGCTGTAGTTAAATGACCTCTGCATGCCAGGGCATGTCGGGCTCTCAGGGTTCCACCCCACACTTGCTGCAGCCCTTGCAATCCCAACAGCAAAACTGGGATTTCTTGGCAAGCAAATCCTACGGCTGGTGAGTATGAGTGAGCAACCGCCCTCAAGCCTCCAGACTTTATCTTTTAAGGATCTTACCTTTTCCGCAACCAAACAAAACCACACAGAGAAACAAGGATATTGGCAATGCAATGCTGGATGGGGTGGGGTGGGAT